>NC_134570.1:16762500-17062500 GCF_050947875.1 Dermacentor variabilis
CGCTGTACATGGGAAACGCGATGTGGTGTAAGCGCACCACGAGCCCCCTTCGCCAAGCGGAAGAGCTGTCGTTGTTGCCTCCGGCGAGCGACAGCCACTCGAGGCCCAGGTCGAAGAAAGGCGCCTCGACGAGCCGTGCCAGGTGCGAGGCGCCCGTGGCGGCCGCCAATTCGCCTCGCTGTTGTCGCCGTCGGCCGTCGATCGCGAGCAGCCAGTTGTCAAGGAAGGCGTCCGGGCGCATGTCGGCGTACGGGGCGTAGGCCGCGTTGACGGCCTCCTCGGTGGGCAGCAGGTCCGCCAGGCCGAACAGTTGCTCCGACACGGCGTCGCTCAGGGAACCCTCCTGCGTACGCCGACACCACGCGTTCGCAAATACAGAGCGCCTGGGTTGGCCAAAAGAATTCGTGCTCGGGCTGATTGTACATTGTTCCTGAAAACTGAATTTGTTCGGCGCGAATAGCCAAGACGTGTGCACAATTTACCGGCACTGACTTTCATATGTCCTGGAAGTCGGATCGAGTGCACGCGTTCCTTTATTTTTTTTTTATTAGCATTGCGCTAGGTTGGCCACAAGTGTTGCACGAGGGGCGAACCAGAGCAAAACGCCAATGCGCAGACACAGCGCGTCTGTCCCGCTGGGTGCAACCCGAGATAGCTGATGGCTCCGTGTGCACTGCGTTATATCGCGCACCTAGTTTGCGTAGAAGACAAAGGCAATACCCTCGCCGCCGCTGCCTCTCTTCAACAGGCGCGCGCCATGACAGCGATTGCCCCTATAGCCACCGAGTGAGATGTGCCGAAGCTTTCCTGTGCGCGCGCGACATCATGCTTGCTAATTTAGTTACATAGTAAGCGAGTGTTTCCAGTCATTTACGTGGCCTATAAAACTACTATCCGTAATTTGTATATATGTCTAATAATTTGCTATTACGATAAATTCTTCGCCTTTCGGGCAAGACCGCAACTTTTTTATATACAATAACTGAAAACTATTACGCCATTTCTTTCGTTCGAAACTGCAAATGTCGTCACCGAGTGCCTGGGGCATCATGGCGTTGATTACGATGTTGCCAACACAATACAATTGCCTGGAACAGCTGCGTTGAAGCACGTACTAATGGTACAGTCCCGTTCACTGTTGTGCACAGTCTCCGGACTAGCGAAGGCGCCGATCAAGCGTCGCCTATGTGTGTGACGCCGCGCATGCACCTAGGCAGTGTAAACATGGGCTACATAGAACCCAGTAGCCGCAGCCAGTAGTCGACCGTGTGGTCTAATCTAGCGGCTCGTGCGTTCTACACAGCAATGAAGGGGACTGCATGTACATTCGACTGGTTCATACCGCGTTCAGTTTGCAGGAACGCGGAAATCTCTCGAGACTGGAACCTGTTCAAGGCGAACGTTGAACTGCTCCCACTTAATCAGCCGCGTGATCGAGTTCTTGTCCTATCTCGGTCGCACTCCCAGCTCGAATGTGACAGCGCCTCCGAGCGTGCCGAGCTCGAGCACGGCGCTCTGACGTGCAAATGCGTGATCCGAGCGCTCGATTCGAAGCCAGTCCCTTCGCACGGCACACCTGTCTTCCAAGCCGTTCCGCTGTGAGGTTCGTCACGTGCTCTGCCAAGTGCCGCACGTCCTGGCGCAGGGCGGGAGCGGCGAGCGCGTGCGCGTCGTGCGCCAAGACGGCCCAGCCCATGGTGACGTCGAGGTGTTCGAGGCAAAGCCTGTGCACGAGCTCGTCGCCAACCTCCCAACCGCTGAAGAGCAGGTCGGCCAGCTGGGCGCTCAGCAGCGGTGCCACGTGCTGCACCAGCATCCAGCCTGCGTACAGCTGCGCCTTCTGCGCGCCAACAGCCTCGACGAGTGACGTCAGGGCGGACAGGTAGCCCGGCGGCTGCACCACCAACGTCCACGCCGCTTCGACGCCGCCCGTAGACGAGGTATCGCTGGGCAAAATGAATGCACGATTCCCTCAACTTCAGAGCAGCTGAAAAGCGTCAGGTGCACACGGGCGAAAAGTCGCTACCGGTAGCGACTTTTCTATGATGAGGCATATACTGCCGCGACTTCGTAGAGCACATGTGGGTCCCGGAGTGCAGCCCAAATAATAACGCTTTTTTTCTGAAGGAAAATACAACGGCTCCTTGTTGAAACGTCGGCTTCAGCGACATTCCTTGTTCGACTACTGGTCATCACATATGCACTGCGTGACATGCCTGACACGATGTCATGTCACGAATGACATGAAAGCATGACACGGCGTGAAAGGCATGACATAAATTACATAGCATGCATAACATTAATAACATAAAATATGTGCCCTTCATGCACGACATAGTTACACGCCACGTTTTGACATTAATATTAGCATAAAAAAATGACCGACAATTACGTTACTTCCTAATGCGAAATTTGAGCGCAGCAAATAAGCTGTTTCACCTTTTGGATAGATTGAGGCAAAGAAATCGAGCAACACATGTATGCGCTATCACAGAATTTTTTTTTTTATTTTTCACACGTATTCCTTTAACAAAGACTCCACTAACAGTTCTTGACAGTCATGAACGAAGCTTTGTGGTCGGAGAAATAGACTGATATATGTTCGACTTGGTACACCAATGCTTGATTCTCAAAGACGAGATCTATACAAGTGCCTCGCGAGGTTGTCACAGCCGTGGGGGAAGCAGAGGCTAAGCGCCACCGCCGAGAAGACCCTGCCGTTCGCGCCGCCGAAGCGGAGGCTCATTGCCGCCGTCGAGGGCAACCAGCAGTAAGCAAGGCTGAAGCAGAAGCTCATCGCCGCCGCCGAGAAGACCCTGCCGTTCGCGCCGCCGAAGCGGAGGCTCATTGCCGCCGTCGAGAGCAACCAGCAGTAAGCAAGGCTGAAGCAGAAGCTCATCGCCGCCGCCGAGAAGACCCTGCAGTTCGCGCCGCCGAAGCGGAGGCTCATCGCCGCCGTCGAGAGCAACCAGCAGTAAGCGGAAGCGGAGGGGGGCGGCGTGTACACCCAGCGGCAAACGATGGGGGCAGAAGCGCGCGCAGCAAGCGGACAACACGATAAAGGGAGGAGGGAAGAGATAGCAGCGACTGACTGATGCCTTTGACTGATACTCTTTCTGCATGGCGGCGACGGTGTTCTATGCAGTCACGTTATCTTGACTCTCTAGCGGCGTCAGCGGCATCCAGCGGTATCAGTCGGTCGCTGCTAGCGCTGGGGGGATGAAAGGGGGGCGGAGCTGGTTACGAGGCCGACGACAACGCCGACGACAACGCCGACGACGACGCGAAACCCAGGAACGGACGCCAAAGAGCTGCGCTCTAAAACGAAGTTGACGCATGGTCAGGCCTTCCGTAGTTCTCGGCACTGAATTATGGCTGGACGATGACACTACTGCTAGTGAAATTTCCGCAGCGCTTTACGTGCTACCCAAGTCACCATTACAATCACGGGAAAGGCGTATTTGTCTTTGTTGATAAGAACATTCCTTTTTGTATGTTAGAAATGCCTGTAGGTTCGTCTGAAGATGCATATGGTGCAAGCTTAATTTGAAAAATGGCAAGTCATTGTCCGTTTGTTCCTTTTACCACCCTCCCGCTGGTTCAGCTGACGCTTTAACAGATTTTGTGGCCACCGCTGAAATGATAACATCTGATTTTATCATCGCAGGTGGTCATTTCAATACGCCTAAATTTACTTGGGATCAACAGCCTTTATGTGACAGGGGAACGCGTCAATTAGATACCGTCATGGTCAATTTTATTAATTATTTATCGCTGACCCAGACAGTTGTGATGCCCACAAGAGAACACATTCTCGATCTTTTCCTGACAAACACACCAGACTATATTCTCTCGAGGGCGGTAATACCAGTTATAAGCGATCATTGTGCCGTCCGCTGCGAAATGAATGCAGCAGATGAAATGAATGCAGCGAATGCAATAACTTGCAGCACAAAACAACCGACGCTTTATAACTAATCTAAAGCTAATCTGCCTGAAATTATTCTTGCGGTAAATCGTCTCTTCTTCTTTTAGACTTGCAGAATCGTACTCGGTGGCGGATCTATGGTCCATTTTCAAAAAGAAATTCTTTGAACCAAGAGATTGCTTTGTTCCCTCCTGGACGCTAACCACTAGAACAACTAAAAGTGAACCGTGGTTCATAACAGACTTTTGTACTTGAAAGAAGCAAATAATTTACCGCTTTTATAAATCGTCTCAAACAGAAATAAATCGTAGAAAGCTTGGGACAATAAGAAACGACCTAAGTGCTGCTACAAAGCGCGCAAAATCAGCCTACCTCAGATCCCCGGAGTCCAAAATAAAAATAAGCCCTAAATAATTGTGGAAATAGCTAAGAAGAAACAAGAAAGATCACATTTTTATTCCTGCTCTTTCATCCTGCGACAATATTATTAACGATGCCAGAGAGAAAGCCGAGTTTTTTCATTCTTAATTTCCTTTGATATTTTCTCCTCCAATTATTCCTGATGAAGTTGAAGAGCTATAGAAAGAAGTCCTGCAACAGCCATGGATGATATTCTAACTACAGCACGTGATATAGAAGCGCTCTTACGCGGCTTAGAGCCTGGACCTGATAGTTGGCCTAGTGCCCTCCTGAAATCTTGTTCTGATCCTGTGTCACTCTACTTAAAATAAATGAATGAAGGCTTCGTACCTGAGTACTGCAAGATGGAATCCGTTGACCGCATTCATAAATCCGATCTTTGAATGTCTGTACTAATTACCGCCCTATTTCCTTAATAAGTGTATGCTGTGAGCTTTTGAAGCTTATCTTATATGCATTGATAATTCAGCAAGTTATTGAACGCTTTTCAGCATGGATCTCGGAAGGGAATATCCTGTGTAACGCAGTTAACAGAGTTTACGCATGATTTGGCTCTTCCTCTGGATGAACGAAGTTCACTTGACTGTGTACTCCCGAACTTCAGCAAATCATGCGATGTCATGACTCACGAATTTAGTACAGAAATTATCAGTTTATAACATCTCGCCTCAGATATTGTCACAGTCGGTAATGTGGGAAGAAGAGGACGCTGATGGTGGCCTTGGAGACGACGAAGAAGAGTTCGCTGCTCTACGCTTGTTGGCTCAGCCATTAAAATCCATCTGGGAATAGACGTACGCTTCTTCCTTCCCGTAACATCATTGGTGGACGTGCTAGGTAATCACTTGCGCAAGACGGAGCTCCGCAGCGGACGTAACCTGGCCGCCATGTCATCCGAAGGAGAGAGATCTACCACGGCCCCATCCTCGCCACCGACGGTCATCCTGGCCCAGCCTCGCGACCCGTGGCATGTTTTCCGGGATTGACAACGTTGACGTCGATGACTGGTTGCAGAATTAGGAACAGGTCAGCGCACACAACAGGTGGGATAACACCCTTGTGCTGGCTAATGTAATATTCTACCTCAAGAAAACCGCACGGGTCTGGTTCGAAACACACTAAGAAGAAATTACAAGTTGGGACCAGTGCAAACAGAAGCTTAGAGATTTGTTCGGCAAGCCCGTCGGGCGCCAACGTGCTGCGAAGAAGGGCCTTGGGACCCGTGCACAGACGTCCATCGAATCTTACGTGGCGTATATCCAGAACGTCCTCGCTCTTTGCCGCAAAGTGGATAACAATATGGCAGAGGCAGACAAGGTCAGCCACGCTTTAAAAGGCATCGCGGACGATGCGTTTAACCTGCTTGTTTACAAGAACATAACAACGGTCAATGAGATCATTAACGAATGTCACCGCTTTGAAGAAGCGAAGAGTCGCCGCATAGTTCAACAGTTTACGCGTCTACCCAATACCGCAGCTTCATCAACGTGCGAAGACATTTGCCCACCGCGTGAGCCCACCTCCTGTGAGAATGTCGTACGTATCGTTCGGCGAGAAATCGAGGCAGCGTCTTCTGCCACGCCAGTGACGTAGTGCCTTGACGATTCCCGGCCGCTTGTGTCTCCCATACAGTCGGTCATTCGCCAAGAACTTGCCAATCTACCGTCCACTTGCGGTCTACCGTCCATCTGGTCCGCCAGACATTGCTTCGTCTGCGTCATCTGCCCCCTGTTCACCGGAGCCAATATGGTCCATGGCCGCGCTATCGCAACCCGGCCGAATGGCGCACACATGACGATAGACCCATCTGCTTTTACTGTGGTCGTGCGGGCCACATCTCTCGCCACTGTCGAAGTTCCTGGCCAGCCCACTGTCGACCAAGCTTTCCCGCCAACCGCCGCTCCCCACTGAATCCTCGCCCGCTATCACTCTCCGCCGAGGTTGAAGACGCACCAGACAACGCTCGAGCAACCGCGACTAGCCGTTCGCCATCACCACACAGTCGCCGCTCCCGTTCGCCCCAGATGCGTCGCTCTCCATCTCTAGCTTACCGTCGCCGCTCTCCGACGGGAAACTAACTGGGGCAGCTCCTGGAGGTGACGCTGCTCTAGGAACCCGGCCTGAAATTCCTCTGCTGACCCTGCCTACCGATCGGAACCTTCTGAATGCGGACATGGATGGTTTGCCCGTTACAGAATTCATCGACGCTGGAGCCCAAATTTCCATCATAGTGCGGAGCTTCGAACGCGCTTGAAAAAAGTACTTACTCCTGCTCCGACTCGACTGCACCAGGTCGCCGATGGTGGAACTCTGGCTGTGCTTGGAATGTGTACTGCTCGTGTCAGTGTCGCCATACGTCCGTTTTGTTTAGTGTGCTCGAACGTTGCCCTCACAATGTGATCCTCGGACTCGACTTTTTGGCCGCCTATTCTGCTCTGATTAACTGTTCAGCCGGTGTATTGACCTACCCCTACCTGTCTCCGTTGACCTTCCTGCTCAAACTCCAACTCAGCTTTGTTCCACGGATTTTAACGCGACAGCGTTAATGAGCTCGTGTCGCAGAAAAGCCGGTGTCGTTGGTGTCGGCGTCGGCGGCGTTGGCCGTGAGCGATAAATCCCGGCAGGCACTTCACAAATAAAAAAACTTGCAAGATGGGCTGGGTGGGAATCGAACCAGGGTCTCCAGAGTGAGAGACGGAGACGCTACCACACAGCCACGAGTTCTTCTTTTTTCTTTATTGCCTGGCTGTGGTACATAGTTTCACAAGAGGCAACGCTCACCAAAACGAATACAAAAGTAGAATATACATTTTCTGTATGTGCACATATTCAACCAGCATTGTGCTGGCACAGTCTAATCAAAATTCGCGCAATGCAACCAACGGTTCTACTCTTGGGAGCCAGTCGGGTGGTTCCCCTGCCGCTTTATGGATAGCGACAAACCAGTGCATGTTTTCCCCGAAATATATACGTGCAGGCTGCGCATCTTTGTCGACATGGTATCCTGCCATTCTCGCGCGCCAAATACAATGGAGGCCCAAGAGCATAATTAAATCAAAAGGCACCCCATCCTCATTATCTATGCTTAAGTAACGAATGCCATACGGGCCCAGTGGAAATTCTTTCTTTAGTGTCCTCTGCAATACATCCCAGAAAAACACACCTTCCCAACAGTTTAAAAAACATGATCTATTGTCTCTGGCTGCTTGCAAATTAAACAGTGCGTTCGATATGCTTCAAAGCGGTACAAAAGCGCCTCTAGTGAATGCGGTGTTGCCTTAGAAACGAGCCGTAGAAAGTTATACTGCGGTGTATATCAGTAATTATGAACATGTATCTTAGAAGTCGCAGTTACACGAGTAGCGAAGTGCGTTTCCGCTACATTTCTTCTGCGCTTTCCGCACACGCAGAGCCATCTTGCGGCAAGCACAGAAGACCCCCTCCTCTCAATGTACGGGGCTGCCCCGACAGGTGGCGCGCCACGCGCGCATTGGGGCTGTGCGGGGACCAGTGCGAGGCGCGTCGCGGCCCGGACTCCCTCTCCCCTGACGACGCTTCGCCTTGCTCCCTCACGGGTTGCAGAATCAAGCGTCCTTCCTTTCTTTAGATCACTATCTGCCTATCTCTCTGCCCGTGCCGATCACGACGTTTGGCTGGCGTGCATCGTTTCCCCCTCCGAGACACCGAGTTCTTTAGTTCGTTGCGCTTGCTCAGGCGCACGTTTCGTTGCCGCGCCGAACGCTGCGTTGCTCGACGCTCACCGCGTCCGATGCGGGGCGCCTCGTAAGTGATCGCTGCGCCGTAGCCCATTGTCTTACACCCCTTGGCGGGTCGACGGGAACGCTGTCGCGTTTCACTCTTGAAGGCGAAGCTTAAGCGTCCTCCAATTTTTATTCGCCTGCCACCTCTAGCAGCAACCTGCATCCCTGTTTTATCCTGCCCACCTGTACCTGGCGGAGTCTATGTCCTTACTCCCTCGACTTAAGTCCTGCTTTCTCACAATGCCTCCTTCTCACACACTATCGTTTCTCTTGCGGACAATCAGACATGTCTTCCCATCCTAAATTTCGGACAGTGCCCACAAGTACTTCTTCAAGGCATGTCTCTTACCACATTGTCACCGTCGCACGAGTGCCACATTTCCGTTCTATCTGTTGCGCCGCCTTCGACCAATGCCCATTCTGCTCCTTCTGCATCTGCTCCGACCGATGAGTTTACAAAGATGATTGCACCGGACCTCTCAACCCAACAAGCCGCAGAGCTCCGTGGCCTCCTCGAGTCGTACTCCGACATTTTCGACCTGAACGATCGCCCTTTGTGTCAAACTACGGTGGTGAAGCATCGTATTAATACCGGCGATGGAGCACCGACGCCCATACTGGGTGTCGCCCTCTGAGCGAAAAGTTATCCAGGGCGAGGTTGACAAGATGCTTGCCAAAGGGATTATTGAGCACTCTTCCAGCCCGTGGGCTTCCCTGTTGTTCTCGTCAAAAAGAAGGATAACAGCTGGCGATTCTGCATTGACTATCGTCATCTAAACACGATCACCAAAAAAGATATATATCCACTTCCCCGCATTGACGATGCTCTGGATTGTCTCCACGGTGCCACTTATTTTTCATCTATAAACCTTCTCTCTGGAAATTGGCAAATTGCCGTGGATGAAATGGATCGTGAAAAGACCACATTCGTCACACCAGACGGCCTATATCAGTTCCGGGTAATGCCTTTTGGCTTGTGCAATGCCCCAGCGACCTTTGAACGGATGATGGACATGCTCTTGCCTGGTTTGAAATGGTCCATCTGTTTGTGCTACTTGGATGACGTCATCGTATTCTCTTCCACTTTTGCGACTCATCTTGAAAGACTTTCATCTGTTATTTCTGTCTTTCGCACCGCTGGCTTGCAGCTCAACTCGTTCAAGTGTCACTTCGGTCACCGCCAAATAACCATGCTCGGACATCTCGTTGATTCGTCAGGCACTCGCCCCGACGCCGCTAAAGTTCATGTTGTACAGAATTTCCCCGTACCAACTTGTGCCAAAGATGTTCGCAGCTTTATTGGCCTTTGCTCTTACTTCCGCAGGTTTGTGGAAAATTTCGCCCATGTTGCCCGTCCCCTGACTGACGTCCTGAAGAAAGACGTTCCTTTCTGTTGGGGCTCTGAACAAGCGTCTGCTTTCACACAGCTCATCAGTCACGCTGCTCACCACACCTCCTGTTCTCGCCCATTTTGACGTCTCAGCTCAGACAGAAATCCGCACTGACGCCAGTGGCTACGGTATCGGCGCAGTTTTACCTCAACGCCAATGTGGGCACAACCGCGTTATCACCTACGCCAGCCGCCTCCTCTCTCCCGCCGAGCGCAATTATTCGATTACTGAGCGCGAGTGTCTTGCCCTCATTTGGGCGGTGGGCAAGTTCCGACCCTACATATATGGTCGACCATTTACAGTTACCACCGATCACCACGCCCTTCGTTGGCTTTCCTCCCTCAAGGATCCCACCGGACGCCTCGGTCGCTGGGCCCTACGGCTGCAGGAATACGCATACACTGTGGTCTACAAGTCGGGTCGTCTACATCACGACGCCGACTGCCTGTCTCGTCATTCCATCGATGCACCGGGCGATTTAGTGGATGTCGCATCGATCTGCGTTTTTTCGCTCTCTGCCTTGCAAGACATTGGCGCTTAACAATGACACGATGAATCGTTACGGCCCATTATCGAATGCCTGCTCTCTGATCCGTCTGACCCATCCCTTCACATGTTCGTGCTACAACATGGCATCCTGTATCGCCACAACATGCACCCCGACGGGCCCGAGCTCCTAACCGTCATTCCGTCTCATCTTCGACAGATTGTACTGCAGCAACTGCACGAAGTTCCCACCGCTGGACACCTTGGCGTCACGCGGACCTATGACCGAATTCGGCGACGGTATTTCTGGCCCCGTCTCAACTGCTCCATCCGGCGCTATGTTGCCGCGTGCGAGTCGTGTCAACGCCGGAAAAGACCAGCTGTGACTCCTGCCGGACTGCTGCAGCCTTTGGATATACCGACCGACCATTTTTTTCGCGTTGGCGTTGATCTTCACGGACCATTCCCTATATAAAATGACGGAAATAGGTGGATTGCCGTCGCTACGGACTATACAAACTCGCTGTGCCATTACTAGAGCCCTACCGACCAGCTGCGCTACAGATGTCGCTGATTTCTTGCTTCACGACGTTATCTTACACCACGGTGCACCTCGTCAACTTCTCACCGATCGCGGAAGATACTTTCTTGCCAAAGTCATAAACAACCTACTTCGATCATGTGCTACGTACTAAACACAAACTTACTACCGCTTACCATCGTCAAACTAACGTTCTTACCAAACGCCTGATCCCCACATTAACTGACATGCTAGCAATGTATGTTTCCTTCGATCATCGCGACTGGGACATTGTTCTACCATTTGTCACGTTCACCTACAATTCCTCGCGCCACGACACAGCTGGCTATTCACCCTTCTATCTCCTCTTCGGCCGTGAGCAGACTTTGCCTTTCTAGACTCCCCTTTCGACCACACTCGACTCGCCGACAGAGTACACTCGGGATGTCATAGCCACAGCGACCCGAGCACGCCCGATTGCCCGCATTCGTCTTTCTGCTTCACAGACACGTCAGAAGTGCCGTTACGACCAGCGTCATCACGACGTGGACTACGAACCGGGTGCTCTTGTGCTAGTTTGGTATCCAACTCGGCGTGTTGGTCTTTCGGAGAAATTCCTCTCGCGGTACTATGGCCCTTACTGCATCCTTCGCCAGGTGACCCCTGTCACATATGAATTGTCTCCGCTGGATGCCACGGTGCCTTCACCTCTCTCTGACATCATCCACGTCAGCCGTCTCAAACCTTACCTTTCTCAGACCGATGAGCCGCACCAATGAGGTGGTTTTTCCGACAGAAGTGATGTCACAGTCGGTAATGTGGGAAGAATGGGATGCTGATGGTGGCCTTGGAGACGACGAAGAAGAGTTCGCTGCTCTACGCTTGTTTGCTCAGCCATTAAAAGCCATCTGTGAATTGTGGGGTCTCTCACACCCGTACTCTTGGGACAAAGGAACGACATCACAGTAGTGCAAACAATCACAAGGGCATTTATTGCACCTTTCATAGATCAGTGCCTGCTAGCCGAGTTGCTATCCACAAAACATGCCGATGGGCGCGCGACAAATCTAGAAGTCTGACTCACCGCGACCGGAAGCGAGCGAATATGTTCGCCCCATGCTGGATCCCAACGCCTGGTCCTTCGCGTGTATGGTCACGCCAATCGTGGCGCGTTCGAAGGCGGCCACGCGAGGCGGTCTCGCAGAAGCATCGGTCGCCGCGCGGAATGTCCGCGCCGTTCGCCCCCCGCCGGGGAAGCGACCGCCCGTCCTCCCCTGCTCCCCCAAGTAACCCTGCCGTGAGGCGGCGTTAGCAACGCAACACTCGCGCCATCTCTCGCACTGCGCCCCAACCACATCGACCGCCGTGGGCATCACGCAGGCCACGCGGCGAAGCCGGATTACAGGAGACGCGCCATGCGGGAAAAACAATCAGGGGACGCGCGAGAGTCGCGCATCCCCACAGAATAGACGCACGCTTCTTCCTTCCTGTAACAATATGTACATGGATCGCCGAATATTTGCGCGCAAGAAACTAGTATGTTGTTGAAGACGGATCTCAATCAAGTATCTCGGACGTAACATCAGGAGTGCCTCAGGGAACGGTTTTGGTTTCTGAGCTTTTTTTTTACTTTATATTAATATCAACGTAAATATAGCTTCGCTGATAAGTATCTTTGCCGACGTCTGCATACCCTATAATAAAATGAATACTGGTAATGACTATCGCGAAATTCAAAAATGATCTGAACAAATGATACAAACATGGTGCAAAAAATGGAGAATGACACTAAATTTGAACAAAATTGTATGTGCTAGGTTTTCTCCAAGAAAAGTCACCGAAATCTCCTACTTGAACCCTAAATGGCGTTCCCACATATAGAAGTTTCGAAATAAAAGTATCGGGGCATCTATTATACTTCCTCTTCATCCTGGCATCGACACGTCGACTATACTAGCTGTTGTTAAAGCGTGTGGATCCCTAAGTTTTCTATGTCGAAATACTTACGTGCTCATTCTTCCAGATAACTTTTCTATAAATTGAAAGTAAGATCGATTCTGGGTTACGCTTGTATCGTGTAGGACCCCCCAACGGCCGTAGACAGAAAGAAGCTTGAGAAAGTGCAGTCCACGCAAGACGTTGCGCTTTAGGCGTGTCTCCCAAAGAGAAGACTTTCCGTGCAAGTAGCTCGAGGGCAATGTTGGGTTAGCAAACACTAGAGAACCGCAGAACAGCGCTTCCTTTGAAGCTATTGCATGGGATATATCACTCAGACGTCGGCATTTCGCGTGAATTTCATCTTTTCGTGCCCCACTATATTTCCTTACGCGTTGACCATTGTAATAAGTTAACGGAATATGTGAGGGCGTATCAGAAAGTCCTTGCCCCTATTTTTTATAAGCCAAAATAATGTACATACAGGCCATTACAAATATGCGTTCTAGTCTACATACCTTATTTTTCCACATAGTCCCCACAACGGTTCAGACATTTGTCTCCCACCGGGGCACTAAATTCGATTATGATGATTGGAGTTTACTGGCGCAAGGGCCAGAAGTGGCCAAAGAGTGCCAAGGCTATCTTTCAGTCAGCGACGCACGCGGCCTCTCTGAACGCTCACTGCCATGCAAGTCTTCACGGCCCTTTTGCGAACACCACCGCCTCACAATCCTCAAAGCGAGACACCTCTCCCCATGTGTGGGCCGCATTTTCCTGTGGATTTCTGTGGGCGTCCGTCCCTTTCTCTATCGACAACGAGCCACACTTCGTTGCTCGTATGCCGTCGACGTGTGAAGCACAACCGTCATCTTGAACAACTTATCTGCCATGCCGCGGAGCTACCGGCAGATAAGGCAAGGCCGGTTTGAGGAAGGTCCACCGCTGGGAACGGATATGCTCATTTCGAATTTACAGTCGTAATTTGGCTAAAGAAAAATAGGGGCAAATACTTTCTGATTCGCCATCGTAGGACTACCTCCTTCAGTAGCACTTTCCTTCCGAAAGCAATTTGCCAGTAGAATCGACTGTATTCGACCACTGCAGCCATTGAATGCCCTGGCACATTTTTCACTTCTTCGAAAATGCAGGCAACGTATTGATACAAAATATGCTGTGATGGCTATTGTCACATCGCTTTATGTTGATGTACAATTGTAACGTCTGTACCCCATTCAATCGAAATAGGGGACTATGTTTTCCTCTTTCTTTTGGGGGGTTTGTATGCATGCGTGCGGAAACATTCGATTCATGTGCTCGGATGTGGTTCCATCTGGCATTCCCTGGTTTGTTTGTTTCTTTTTAACGCGATAGCGTTAAGGAGCTCGTGTCGCAGAAAAGCCGGTGTCGTCGGCGTCGGTGTCGGCATCCGCGCCGTTGGCCGTGAGCGATAAATCACGGCAGGCACTTCATAAATAAAAAGCTACTTCCAAGATGGGCTGGGTGGGAATCGAACCAGGGTTTCCGGAGTATGAGACGGAGGCGCTACCACTGAGCCACGAGTTCGATGCCTGGAGGCGGTACAAACGCGCTTCTAGTGAACGCGGTGTTGCCTTAAAAACTTGCCGTAGAAAGTTATACTGCGGTGTATATCGGTAATTATGAGCATGTAACTTATAGAAGTCGCATTTACACGAGTAGCGAAGTACGTTTCCTCTACATTTCTTCTGCGCTTACCGCACACGCAGAGCCATCTTGCGGCAAACACAGAAGACCCCCTCCTCTCAATGTACGGCGCTGTCCCGACATGTGGCGCGCCATGCGCGCATTGGGGCTGTGCGCGGACCGGTGCCAGGCGCGTCGCAGCCCCGACTCCCTCTCCGCTGAAGACGCTTCGCCGTGCTCCCACGCGGGTTGCAGAATCAAGCTCCGTTCCTTTCTTTAGATTACTATCTATCTATCTCTCTGCCCGTGCCGATCAGGACGTTTGGCTGGCGTAGATCGTTTCCCCCTCCGAGACACCGAGTTCTTTGGTTCGTTCCGTTTGCTCTGGCGCACGTTTCGTTGCCGCGCCGAACGCTGCATTGCTCGACGCTCTCCGTGTGATAGGTGGGCGCAAAGTCCGATGCGGGGCGCCTCGTAAGTGATCCCTGCGCCGTAGCGCATTGTCTTACACCCCTTGGCGGGTCGATGGGAACGCTGTCGCGTTCCACTCTTGAAGGCGAAGCTTAAGCGTCCTCCAATTTTTTTTTTTTTGCATGAGGTAGCCAAAATTACAGTGATTTTTGTTACCGCATTCCTGACATTCTTCGCACTTCTTGCTGTTACGTTCCTTTCTTTCTTTCTTTATTCCATTCTGCATTTCTTGCGCTGTGAAATATTTTATATTGCGTGCGCTACTTACATCTGCTACTATGTTTTGTATTTTCGTATCCCCTCCGCCACTGTAATGTCATATAGTTACTGTGGGTAACAACATAAATAATAAATAATATGCACGCAGACATGACTAGGCATATATCGTGAACATGAATGACATGCAAGACCATGACAGCATAGCTAGTAGAGCAAGTTAATGCATGGCACGGCACAAATAACATGATAAAATCAAATCGAACAGCGCCTATCGATCGCTCCTGCCTCCGGGCTGAGCTTTGCTCCTGCGCCCGAGAGGAGTGGCTTTACCGCATAGCTTCAGAACAATATTTCGGACATTTGCGCAATTATACTACGGAACGCATCCGTTCCGCCCACTTCTTGGTCTACCATTGCTAAGCCATTGCTTTCTCTGTCTGTAGAAGCTTTATCTGTCGCCCACTATTACATAACGAGGGCCTCGAATCCGGCAACATCGATGCCTTCAGGTAGCATGAGTGGGTTTATTGATCAGTCGCCTTCACCCAAAAAGATCACGTTCTCGTGACGCCTGCGGCAGAAAGGACGTTCCACGTCCGCCGCCAAGGTCTGTGAGTGATGGCGCTGGCTAAGGGTTCTACTAGGAAACATACATACCCAAGAAAGTGGATGGGGCAACGCCGCCGCTGTAGCTCAATTGCTAGAGCATCGCACGCGAAATGCGAAGGTTGTGGGTTCGGTCCCCACCTGCGGCAAGTTGTTTTTTCATCCACTTTCATTTCCGTTTATTTATTCTTTCTTTATCTCGTTTATTAAGTACAAGTAATTTCCCCTATGTTGTCCTTGGTGTGAGTGTTCGCTTCTTATGATATGACTAATAAAAAAAAAATCGGGCCCCTCGGTTAATCCCCTTCCGTCTCGTTTACCCACTGGAAATGCCACTTGCTAATTCGTCATTCGATACCAGATTCGTTTCCACTAGAGCAGAACACCCGCCTATCAGCCGTTGCGTTGAAGACTCAGCAGAGATGACCTTATACTTCCGAATTTGAATTTTAAAGCGAGCACGGAGCTCATCCGCTAAAAAAGGATTGGAGGGGTTCTATAACGCGCACTCGAGGAGGATTGCAGGTGCTATACTCCCAGCAAGGACGAGCGTGGACTGGTAGGAGCGGTTCTCCCCACCAAGCGACAGATCCACACCTACCCGCGTCCAGTGCTGAGCAAGTAGGTGGCCAACGCTCGCTTCCAGGACTCCGGCAGGCGCCGTTCGGCATCGTCCGCTGTGCCGTTCCACGTGATCACCTCCTCCCGCCGGCCCTCGGGCGCTCCAACCTCGAGGTAAGGCTCGAGGTGCTTGTCGGCCACGCTGTGCATCTCCTCGAAGTCGCTGAATGACTCGCGACTGGAGTCGCTCTGGACAGGGTGTGGAAGCGCGGTCAGGCATGTGAAGGAATCGCGTAAGCTCCATTTGGAGCGCTAGATATGAAATAAAATTTAGAGGAGTAAGTTCTACGATTTCAGGAATGGTGTTCGGCAACACTGGACTGCGCTTGGGCCGCTGGGCTCATAGATGAAGGTAATAACTAGGAGAGAGCATTGTGCAATACGACTGAAGCCAAACGTACCAGCCCAAAACCAGCCGTGGTTGCTCAGTGGCTATGGTGTTGGGCTACTGAGCACGAGGTGGCGGGATCGAATCCCGGCCACGGCGGCCGCACTTCGATGGGGGCGGAATGAGAAAACACCCGTGTGCTTAGATTTAGGTGCACGTTAAAGAACCCCAGGTAGTCAAAATTTACGGCGTGCCTCCTAATCAGAAAGTGGTTTTGGCACGTAAAACACCATAATTTAATTTTTAATTACAAGCTCAACACGTGATCGCACGCCAGAGCACGTGGTATATTTTAGTGTTTCCACTCTGTAGGCAGAGCTACACGCAGCCAAACAAGGGACCATAGATTATACACTACGGGGAACCAAAAATTCACGGCCAATGCACCGAGTCTTACAGAGCACGTGTTGGGACGATACTGCGAGGGAAAAAGCGAAGTTAATGGCTTTCCGGAGAGTTCGTTTGCCGAGGTTGACTGCGTGACGTAACGTTGTCTCCCTATTTCCGTGCTCCGTGGCTGGGCCTCTATAGCTGGGCTGACTACAACTATGACGCACGTGAGATGAGCCCCATGGAAGAACTTTAGGAAGGAACTTCACGAGAGAAAAGTAAAAACCACGAAAGCATGGAAGAAGCGAAGAAGCTAGGCATGAGCATCACGTCACGCATCTACCCTTCGCAAGCCAACTGTGCATGCAGCCGTTCACTTCCCTTTTTAACTCTCCCGTGCCTGCAAAAGTCCGCCCATCACGTGACTTCCGAGTCTCGGCACACTCGCCCCATGCAGATTTTTCTTTCTTTTTTTTTTTGTTTGGTTCATCTACCCGTGCTTGTTTAAGTGCTATCTGCCAATCGCTGTGCGCTCGTTTTAACTTAGTCGTTTCTTGCAATGTACACATCGAAGCGTATCTTCGTTGAAACGACCGAGGGCGGCTGCCGCTCGTTGCCGCCGCGCCCGTTCTGGCTTCTTGAACAGCGTATGCAGCTGTAGCGCGGCTCGGGGAAATATAATATAATGGCCACACCGTTATACTGTCGCGTGCTGGGTTGGCTCAGGTACGCGAGCTGGACACCGTGCTTTGCCTTGCGAGGCGCGAAGCAAAGCAAAGACGCACAGACCAGCAGAAATGCCTTCATGCGTTTGCAGTATTCTGAAACTCGCGTGCTCATTGTGGCGAAAGATCTGGCGTTATATATATTTGGTCTCGAGAAAGACGGACTATTCACTTCTCTATGCCGAGAGGAAAAAAGAACTAGGTTCTATAGGTGGCAACATGGCATCATGCTGCCCCCCTTCGCAAGTCAGCTGCTTCCTTTGTTCCGTCGGGGCTTCGTGTATAATGTCCGCATCAGCGCTTTATTGTGCGCCTTGCGGTCTTACTTGGGGCATATAGATGACGTATAAGGGCAGCCAGTTTGAGAAGGCACGCCGCAGAGAAATAACTCTACAACTACTGCGCGTTCCTGTTTCCTTTTATGTCGACAGGAGAGCGCCGCAATGTGTCAGACGCAAAGGGACTCCGGCCGGACCAGAGACGCACCGAGGGGCGGGCCAGCATGCTGGCGAGCAGGTGGTAGTAGTCGCGAAAGCGCCACCGTCCCATGAACTTGAGCCGCAGTCTGTGCTCCCCAAGTAGCGCGGAGGGGGCCAGGCGAAGCGGTGAGGTCTCGACGCTGACGAGCGCGGGGAGGCCCACGTGGTTGGAGGCAGCCAGCAGTCGAGCGAACAGGGCGCCGGCGTCGGCCACGTCACTTCGGTGAGGCCACGCGAAGCCACCCCGATCCAGCAAGGACCTGCGCCCCGCACACTGATGGGATGCGGACCGAAGTGGCACCGGTCGCCCCACAGCCGACCATGCCTGGTGATGCACTCGCGGGCGCCAAAGACGACAGCGACGACGCATCAAAAGGGCATTAGCTTATCACTGCTGTAAACAAAATGCCGGGTTAGAAGAAGCCGCAAGGAATGCTTACTTACGCCGAGAAATTCAAGTCATTTACCTCAGCACCGGGCAAGCTTATTGCAGAGGTCAGTGCTGTGCTTTGAGGCCTAACAGGAAATCTTTAGCACAATGGCCCTCCAAAGCTCACCAAAGAGTAGCGCCGTAGGCATGTCGCGAACTATATCTTCGGATGTTCTTACACCATTGTATCTTTTCATCTGGCAGTGCCATCGAACAACTTTTTTTGTTCCTTGATTTTCCAAAGGTGATCGGGAAATCAACGTCTAGGTGACTTTAGCTGACCGCCGCTACGTCATCTGAATCTACCCGCCGTGGTCGCTCAGTGGCTATGGTGTTAGGCTGCTGAGCACGAGGTCGCGGGATCGAGTCCCGGCCACGGCGGCCGCATTTCGATGGAGGCGAAATGCGAAAACACTCGTGTACTTATATATATATATATATAGGTGCACGTTAAAGAACCCCTGGTGGTCGAAATTTCCGGAGTCCTCCACTACGGCGTGCCTCTTAATCAGTAAGTGGTTTTGGCACGTAAAACCCCATAATTAATTCATCCGAATCTAATATGCTGCAGCGATTCCAACTGGAACAGCTACAGGCTCGGCGATGGATAGCGAGACTAAAATTTTAATGCGTTAACATTATTCGTGTACTTCACACACTTTACGGGGGCTATGTGTCTACCTATCTATGTATGTATCTGACCGTCTTCCCCCGCCTACCTTGCTGGGTAGTTCGGGTTCAATGGGTACCGCAGCGGGTTGCTGTGCCGAGGGAACAGGTTCCGAAACCTATCAGACCAACTCGGGTCTCTTTCACGCCGACATGGGTCATTGCAGGTGGGGTGCTGGACATGCATACCGCCCATCAAACAAACACTCTGACGCCGACTTGGAGCACTGGGTGCGTGCCAATCTGCCTGTGCTGGTCTTCAATGAACCTCTATGATGCTATTTTGGGTTGCTGGGTACGTGCCAGTAGGTGTGTGCCGCTGTTCGATGAACGCATTTGACGCCTACTTGGGTAGACTGGATGTATGTGCGACTGGGAACGTGGCGCTCTACGATACCAAAACGACCCCGCAAATTTCTCCGATGCTGAGAGGAATTGAGCCCACATCACAAGGTTTCCTCGAGGACAGCATACCGACGCATTAGCAGGCGGCGCCACAAATGCACTGGGTATGTGCCGCTCTTCATTGAACCTCTTGCCAACTTGGGTGACAGAGTATGTGCCACTGGGTGTGCGGCGCAAGCGAGGGAACAACCCTCTGCGTTCGCAGGCACCGGCGCGCCACGCTTCTCGTCTTGGAGGCTACGCGCGGAGTTCTCGGCAGGGTAACAAGATGGCGCGGCGTGTCTAGAAACCAAGTGCGAGAGACAGACAGACAGACAAAGAACTTTATTAATGGTCCTGAGGAACCGGCGTTAGGGTACCTCCCTTTTCAGGGAGTCCCCGTAGCCGTCGCGGGCCGCACCCACGTCGGGGTCGGAAGATCGTGGTAGGAGCTCGGTTGCCGAATGATACGAGTGTCAGCGTTCACGCGAAGCGGCGCGCCAAGCATTTCAGAGGCCACGCGAAGGCTTCGCGGCGGCGGCGCTAGATGGTGCCGAGTGTTGCCGATACACAATTGAGCAATGGAAATGTCTGCCTGAATTTGTTATCAGCTACAGTAATGTTTCTGCATTTGGACATGTTCTATTGCTTCACCTTATGTAACCGCTCCTGCATGCTTGGACATCCGCGGTATTACTAAATAAATGAAATGTACGCCTCAAAATTTTATGAGCTCGGTCAAGCAAGGCGTAGCTCGTTATTATGCAGCAAAATCGGGGAAAACTTTTTTCTGAGGAAAGGCGGACGTATACGTCACACTTCAGTGGATTAATTCAATAAAACTATCGGGTTTATCTTATGTGCCAAAACCACGATATTAACACGTCTAAATGTTTATCCTTTTACCGGGGACCGCATTTTACTCGCTAATGTTGTCGCTCAGCGCAAGACGCACCTGCATGATTTGAAATAACTATGAATTTCCAGAACGACACCAGTTTGGATATATGCGCCATAAAACTCGCCGTATAAAGGCACTGTTGTTCCACTTACTTTTTTAACAAGACGTTCTTTTAATGCATTGAACCACAAAAGCAACTGGAACGCCCATGTATTTCGTTCCACCCTTTGAGAAATAATATGCCAAAACTGGTGTCATCCTGGAGATTAATTTTAAGTGGATACGTCCTGCAATCTCACCGGGTACAATTCGTAAATTGCAATATGTGACATAAAGTAATTAATTAAGAAGTTAATTAGGGAGCTATCGTTAATTATTCTAACGTGTTTCAATTTCTCGTACTACTAATGTCCGCCTCTTCAAAAATTCCAGCTCAAGGACAAGAATATAATGCTATCTGCCACAGGCGAATTTTTAAAATTCCGGTAAGCCTAAAAATTATCACCTCGTATTATATACAAACGGTCCCAGGAGGACGCAAGTTTCGAGATTCAGTAACGCAGAAGAAAGCACTCACGCCCCTTATTGCCTGTATTGATGCTATTGGCAAATCTATAGCGCTAAAAAGCCTATAGGCAGCCTCTGTGATTGCAGATTCCTCGCCGACAGCTGTGCGCACGCAGTTTCAGTCAATGCCGATGTCAGGGGCTGATTTCCGCCCGTGCGCTGACGGCAAGTCATACCTTAGTCACATGGGTCACTTCCGATCGTGATCAAGCCCGAACGGGATCGAATTCCTCGATTGCGATCGGCTCTCTTCCGCAGCTTGCGCAAAGGAGCCAGTCACGATCGAGAAATTCGATTCCCGATCGGACTCCATCGCGATCGAAAGCGCCCCATTTGACCGCCAGCGTCGAATGCCCGCCAGTCGAGTGCAGGGTCACCTGAGCTGTTCGAGACCGACGGCGCTGATGTTGGTGCCGGCGAACTCGTGGCACGAGACGAAGTAGGCGGCTGCCTTCTGCAAGGCGCTCTGGGCCTCGCCCTCGCGGGGCACGTTCTTGGCGATCGTCTGCTCCAGCAGAGGCATCAGCAGATACACTCGGTCCTGCGCCGTTGGAGAAGCGGCTTCCTGTTGTACGGACAATCGTGGCGACAACTCCTGGCCGCCGCATTCGTCGAGCGAGCGCGTCTCTCGTGGAATTTCGCATAATACCCTAAATCGCATATGAGATACATCAATCACACAATCAATCTATTCCAGTTATTTTACAGAAACTGCGGCCGACGTGAAAAATAACAGGCAGACTCAACTATCTGCGCAAAAAGAAGCAGCGTTGGTGCGATTGGCTCACGAACCATGCGAGCGTGATAGGAAGTGCGGTTTTCGAGATGTAAATATCAGTATTAAAGAGCAGCACGTTATACGAAGAAATGATTTTAGTTGCAGTCAGTTATAGTCATGCTGGGTGCTATGTACACACACTTACATGCTGTACATCATACACATATTATTTGTTTAGCATTTCAGCGGTGGATACATTGTATCGCGCTACAGTCGTGTTTCTGATGAGTCGTTTCCTTCTATAGTGCGACTATACGGATCGATACTCGCCAAGCGTCTTCAACGCGCTGGCTTTCCCGCGACGCCTGTCGAAGCATGCGTCCGCGGCGGCCGGCGTTTAGAAGCCAGAGCCGTACGAAAAAGTGCCTCGAACTGCGCAAGAAAGCTTCGATTTAAGGAAAGCAGCCTCACAGCGCTGCGTGACGAAGTCGGCACAGTAAACGTGCAAAAAGTCTGTGCGACACATGCTCACAGATACGGCACAATTGGCGACCTTCAAAAATAACGCGCGCCCCATTCGGTGTCCTTCGGCTGCACTGCAAAGCTTGGTTAGAAAACAAAGCGCGTCCCCGCTGCTCCCGTCGATGATGTCTGTCACCACTTGTCGGCCAGCTGAGTTGGAGTCCGCGCGCAAATCAACTGCTTTCGCTCTGTCAATGCAAACTCTAGGCTATTAGAAAAACAAAAGCTGGTTGTTGTTCCTGACGAAAGTATTACCTTCGGCTGATTTTTTGCGGGCATAATCTGCAAGAAAATCAGCTAAGACTTCCAGATTTCATCCTACAAACAGTAACACAAAGACGCACGTCGACCATGTACCGGTGCGGCAAAATTTGCCATCTTGCGCACCTTTAGTTTGAAAATATCTTTCTTGCGCATATAGAGAACATTTTTTCCGAATGGTCAGTTAGGCACAACAAGAAGGGAGAAAATGCTTAATTATATGGGTGATCATCTTTAAGTTTTATGGCATTTTTAAATATCGCCTGTAGCAGACAGCATAATTCTTATCCTTGACCTGGATTGTTCGAAGAGGTGTACATAGCACGAAAAATGAAAACACATATTCAACTAATTAATCAAAATTCACAAATTGATTTCTTAATTACTTTATGGCCCACATTTCAATTTACGAATTGTAGCGGTTGAGCTTGCAGGACGTATCCACTTGAAGTGAATTTCCAGGATGACACCAGTTTCGAGATATTATTTCCCAAAGTGGGACGAAATATATGGGCGTTCCAGTTACTTTCGTGCTTCAATGCATAAAAGAGCGTTTTGTTAAAAAAGTAAGTGGAACAATAGTGCCTTTATTACGGCAAGCTTGATAACGCGTGTCTCCAAACTGGTATCATTCTGGAAATTTAGTCCAAGAGGGTACGCCTTGCAAACTCACCGGGCTACAATTCGTGAATTGCAATATGTACCGTAAAGTAATTTATTCGCAGGATAACTAGTGGATTTTTGTTAATTAGTTGAATAGGTGTTTCGAGTTCTCGTGCAAGTAATGCCCGCCTCTCTGAATTATCCAGCTCTCGTGCAAGTAATGCCCGCCTCTCTGAATTATCCAGCTCAAGGACTACTGCGCTACCTGCAGCAGGCTAACTTTAAAAATTCCGTAAAACTTAAGAATGATCACACCCTATATGTTACACAGGGTGTCCCAACTATCATGCACGAAAATTTAAAAATAGTGCCACGTAGCTGGGCAGAACCAAGGCAGTGTTGTTTGCCATCGCTTGGAGATACTCGCATTATTTTTTTTTTTGCATTCCGCCTAATCACATAATTCGTCTTAATTAATTAATCAACTTATCAAGTATTATAATTCGATGAAAAGTGTAAATGAGAAAATTGCATAGCAACATAAAAAACTTCCGATATAGAGTTCTGCCATTGAGTACGTGCTACATGAGAGTGTTTTTTTTTTCGAGCGTGAAGGAAGCCCGCAAATACACGCAAAAATTGCCGCGCGACTGGCCACTAGAGGCGCTTCCGTGCTGTCGTGCCTTCAAGCAACAAAGAGCTTCCCCTCGAACTATCGTAGATATTCTCTTTAGCAATGTCCTGCTTGAAAGTTTTGTACGTTCTCAGGGCTGATTTCGTTTGCATTCCTACTTTCCAGAGTTTGCTTGAAAATTTTCTTCGTTTCCTCCATTTAATGTCAACATTCCTCATGTACAAGTAACTGAACTTTCCTAGCCCACCGCTTTCCTCCCATTTCTCTCAATCATTCCTCAAATTCTATCTTGCTACTAGCTTGACTGCCCTCGAATGATGTCTGTCCCATGTCATCCTCTACCCCCTGATTTGGTATATTTCAATGTGCTCCCAAAGCAAGCCTACACCCCACGTTGCTTATTTCGAACCTTGCTCGAACCATTGATCTCATGCACAAGACCGTATTGCCGAAAGTCAGACTTGGAACCATCACCCCTTTCAAAATTCCTCTCACCACTTCGTACCTATTGTAATTGCACAGTGCCCTGATTTACATCACAACTGCATTCCCTGCTACCTTTAGTTGTTACATATTTTTTATGTTCCGTTAGGTACTCAGCCCCAGCGTTTATCGACACGCCAATGTTTGTACTTATCCACTAGGCTAGGTAGTGGATAGCGTAACATCCTGTATTCCATGCTCGCCGCCCTGATTATCATTAAAAATCATGACCGCCGATTTTTTCATCACTAAACTTTAAACCTAACCTATCTCCCTATTTACAGCCGATGTCAATCAATCCCTGCAAATCTCCCTTGTTGCCAGCCATAAACACTATATTAAATTAAATTATGGAATTTTACGTGCCAAAACCAGTTTCTGATTATGAGGCACGCCGTAGTGGAGGACTCCGGAAATTTCGACCACCTGGGGTTCTTTAACGTGCACCTAAATCTAAGTACGCGGGTGTTTTCTCATTTCGCCCCCATCGAAATAAACACTATATCGTCCGCGTACATCAGCCCTGGTAATGAGTGTTCAATCCATTCCTCTTGCTTGAAAAAAGAAAGGTTGAAGCAAAGTCCGCTCTTTAATCCTTGTAGATGCAACATGAACAACAAAGGTGACAGAGGGCACCCTTGCCTAAGACCCCGCTGCGTCTCTATAGGCTAAGATACGTATTTTTTTTTGCCACTTTATAGTAACCTTGTTACTTTTACAGATATCTTTTAAAAGATTAGTTACTCCATCCATTAGTCACACATAGTGAGCGCAGTATGTCCAACAAATCCTCTTGAATTACACTCTCATAGGCTCCCTTAATATCCAGAATTAAATGCCAGCCACAGGGGCCTGTGTTCCTTTTCTGCTATTTCGATACACTGCGTCAATGAGAACAGATTGTCCTCTGACCTCCTTTTTTTCCCGGAACCCATTTTTGAAGTTCCCCCAGCACCCCCGTCGCGCTCGCCCCATGCCTACCGTCTGCCCTTCACGATCTGCATCGCCACCCTGTAAACCACTGACGTCGCTGTTATGGGACGTCGTTTCGGAGAACCCACCGGCGCGTTCCTGGCGGCAGGCGGCGGCAGGAAGGCGTGCTTCTGCGCGGCCACCATGGCGCCGTGGCAGACGTGCAGGTAGAAATCGTCGCACGGGTCGTGCGCCCTCGAGCCGTTGAGGAGGCGCGCGTAGCGCAGGCACTCCTCGGTGCGACACACCTGGTACGCGGACCCGTCCGGCCGGGAGGGCTGGTGGTGGCGCGCCGAGCTCAGCATGTACACCAGCATGGCGAGCACGGCGAGCACGACGAGCGCCAGGCACAGCAGCGGGTACGACTCGTTCCACTCGATGGCGCGCGCGCGCGAGCCCATCACGTCGCCGTCCACCATGGTGTGGGCCGTCACGGTGGCGTGCACCGTCGTCGGCACGACCATCGTCGTCGACTGCGTACACCCGAGAGGGGGGGGGGGGGGAAGGAGCGGCGCGTGCACAACGCCACTGTGGTGAAGCGGCCACAGATGTGCTGGCTGGGCCACACGTCGTAAGAAATTCGGCACAATAAGAGCAAGCTTATACGCGAAATATCGATGGTATATCTTCTATATATACGGACTACAGACAAGATGGTCTGTGGAAGAAAGTAAAAAGAAAGGTTGTCCGCCGACTCTTTGACAAGTTTACGGCCCCCTTTAAAAGTACATCGAAACGGTGGACACACACGCAACATCTGCAAAGAAAACGCTGGACAGCGAACAATATCTCAGAACTATTAAACAGGCAGTCATGGCTAGACGTACAACGCATCAATGGGCATTGTTGAGACGGTCACAGCCAAGAGTACAACACAAGAGAAACACGTATGTAAATTATGTAATACAGTTTATTGTTTATTGCGTATAACGCGGAGTTTTATAATTTTAGCATCAAATTAAACAACCTTGTGTTTCCCAGCCCGCAAACTTGCTTTAGCGTACAAGAAAAGTGCGGTAGAGTTTCTACAGCTTCCATCTTTCAGAACAAGCAACATTAACCAACTGAACCCATTCATTGCTTGTTGTGCACGTAAATTATGCCGAGCGTCTAGGGATAAAAGAGAAAGAGGGAACAGCAAGTGAGAGCCTGCGAGAGACACAATAGCTGCTGAGCAACCCCGAGATTCAGTTCCTTTGGCTGTCTAGCGCTGGGTACCGACGAAGTCAAGGTTGCCTCGACATCACGCTTCTCCATACAGAACGGCGGAAAACGGCGTTGACAACGAGGCATCCTAGACAAGGCCAAAGCGCAAAGCAAAGCAAGTCAGGTAGAAAGCCTTAGCCACCCGCATTCAGTGAACTCCACCAGCCAGCCCTCCGAGGCATCGAAGTGCTTGCAGAGCGTCTAACGGGATGGCTTAAGAAAGGCCTATCTGCAGCGTGTGCCAACGCGACGCGGACGTGCGTCGCGTTGGCACACGCGACAGGGACAGGGAGAACGCACTTCTAATTTGTGTGTGCGTAAACGAGTAGCCACACAGCTGCGCTGAAAGATATATAGGATCAGGGTGCAGATTATACAGTGCGACTGTTTTGTTCCTGTCTCAAGCAAATACAAAGCAATGAAAATCATTCGGTGAGAGCAACTCACGATAAACTCATGAGCGACTGCCAACCAATATAAAAGCTCATTTACCTTCATGGCAGTAAAGTCAAGGTTTGTAGTGTATCCTTCGTACCGCGCCATGTTTGCTGCGACGCTAAGAGCTGCTGCTGTTCCCTTGTGTTGGCCCCGAGAAAATGGCTCGAACAGGGAAGAGCGGTCTTCTTCTTCTTCCTACACCTAAAGATGCGCACAACTCCGTGGCACGTGCGAGCTGGTGTTCGGATCGCAACAGTGAGCTCTCGGGGTTTTGGCTAAGTGTCGGGCGGATTTAGCCCTGTTTTGTAGATACCAAGCAGGGTTTTAAGATAAATTTATATTGTCTGATATGGAAATAGTGCCACAAATGTCGAAAAATTCTCCAGGGACGGCACGTGGCGATCTCCGCCTTGGTCGGCCTCCCTACCGGCTGACCAAATGCCTATTGAAGCTTTCTTTCGTAGTGGGGTGAGCAGCATTCGTGTGGCGCTGGTGCCTTTGCATGGAAGAGCCATCCGGCTCACCAACCCGAAGGCAGTGCAGGCGGAACTTCAGGAGGCAACGCATCACTACTTGCACATCACTGATGTGCGACAGTTTGGCAGAGGTGGGATTGTTAGCCGTTCACCAAACCACGCGTGTGTGTACGACTTACTTAAGTGCTCATCATTTGGATCGATGCAAGTGAGTGCCTTCATTCCCCCGCATCTTGACTGCACTAAAGGAATAGTTCGTGGTGTAGACTCCTCTTTAAGTACGGCAGAGACCCTAGAAAAGCTCTCCGCGGCTGGGTTAGTTGCCGTTTATCGGTGCAACAGAATGGTGGACAATACACGTGTCTCTATTGAGTCAGTAATTGCCACGTTTGCAGGTACATCTTGCCATGCTGAGATAAAAGTCTGGTCTCTAATATTCAGAGTGGACCCGCTTGCCTCGTGTCCATTACAATGTCGCAATTGTTGGCGCTATGGTCATAGCAAGGGTGGTTGCAAGTCCAGCCTTCGTTGTTGCGTCTGCGGCGGGAGCCATTCCGCTAGTGCTTGCTCGGCCGAGTCGGACTCTTGCTGCCTCTGCGGTGGAGCCCACAAGGCTGATTGCTCAAACTGGCCTGCTACAACTCAAGCAGTCAAACTACTGGAAGTTATGGACAAAAGGCGCTGCTCACGCCAATAGGCCATTGCGGCGGTAAAGGAAAGAGCCCATGGTTATACGAGTGTGACAGCACGACACCAAGCTGTCGTTGATGGTGTCGCGTGGTTGGTGCCGCGCGGTTGGTGCCGCGCGGGGCACGAGCACGCAGGGACGCACCGAAACGTACAGCCGCTTGCTTGGACACCAAGGGAATGCTCCCCCCTCTATTGGGCCCGAACACACACACACACACACACACACACACACACACACACACACACACACACACACACACACACACACACACACACACACACACACACACACACACACACACACACACACACACACACACACACACGCACACACGCACACACACACACACACGCACGCACACACGCACGCACACACAGGGGGCGCCACGCTCTGGTGGCAGCCTAACAAATGGGGCTGAACGGTGGCGACCTCTACATCTCCCCCCTTGAAGCATTGGAGGTTAGACGGGAGAGATTCAGGAAGCCAAACACATTAAAAGTTTCATAAGTTCAAACGGCGCGGCGGAACAATAGGCCGGCCGTAACGTGTTCGAGTCACACCGTCACTGCGGTCCCTGGCTGCAAGGGACTGTTGCACAGACTGTCCGAGGGGGACCGTCGATTCCACAATCTTGGCAGGCCGAGGTTCCTTACAGGGAACTTGCTGTAGTGGTGGTGGTTCCTCTTCGGAGGCAGTAGGCCCAAAAGGCACTAGGTGACGCCGGTTGCGCTGTAGGGTGCCACCTCGCTCCGTTTCGACCACGTAGCTTCTTGGTCTTTGCCCCGGACTGAGGACCCTAGCCTGCACTTGATCAGGTCGCACCCAGACACGCCGTCCTGTTTGGAGTGGCGGTAAGTGTCGAGCTCCACGATGCCTGTTGTAGTTGTTGGCCTGCTTCTGCTTGTAAGTCGCATCCTTGGCGACGACTTCTTTCATAGGGGGCCAGTTGGGACATAGCTGGGAGCCTTGCTTTGGGACTCTGGTTCTGAGTTGACGTCCCATCAACAGCTGGGCTGGACTAAAGCCGTTGACTCCTGGAGTGTCCCTATAGCTGAGCAGAGCCAGATAAGGATCCTTAGACTTGCGAAACAGGTCCTTGATAGTACGCACCATCCTCTCCGCCTCTCCGTTCGACTGAGCGTAGTGTGGACTGCTGGTCCTGTGGTTAAAGCCGTATAACGCTGCAAATGCCGCGAACTCTTGCGACGAGAACGGTGGGCCGTTGTCTGACCTGACTTCTTGCGGGATTCCATGGCGGGCAAAGATGGATTTGAGAGCGTCAATGACTGCCTGAGCTGTCGTGCTCCTCAGGGTCACTACCTCAGGGAACCTTCAGTAATTAGTCCACCGCCAGGATGAACGTTTGGGCGTTGAGGTGGAACAAGTCCATTCCAAGGAATTCCCAGGGATGTCCAGGTAGGGCCGTGGAGAGCAGGGGCTCGGCAAAGTTCACGCGGGTGGAAGCGCACTGTTCACAGTTGGCAACGAGAGAGGCGA
Source organism: Dermacentor variabilis (assembly GCF_050947875.1). Lineage (NCBI taxonomy): Eukaryota > Metazoa > Arthropoda > Arachnida > Ixodida > Ixodidae > Dermacentor > Dermacentor variabilis. The sequence continues at coordinate 16,791,898 of NC_134570.1, forward strand.
TGTCTGTCGAGATACCGGGCCACCAAACTGACTCCCGAGCTAGGGCTTTGGTCCTGTTGATGCCCTGATGACCTTCATGCAACAGCGTCAAGGCCGCTGGCCGAAGGGACGATGGGATGACTATCCGGGCGCCTTTCAGCAGAACACCGTCGCAGACAGAGAGCTTGTCTGCCACCGAGGCGTACTTTGAGAGGTGCAGTGGTATCGTGGTCTTTTTAGGCCAACCATTCTGGCAGTAGGAAGCGAGGGCTTTGCACTCGCCATCGGACTCTTGTGCCTGTCGCACGTCTTTAGGGCTGAGTGGCAAGACTTCCGACGTGCAGCCGACTACCTGTGCTGCAAAAAGTTCGATAGTGTCTAGAGGAGTGGGTGGCTTGTAGGTGATGCGCGACAACGTATCAGCTGTGGCTAGCAGCTTTCCTGGCACGTGCAGCATACGGAACTGGTATCGCATGGTCTTCAGCCGTAGTCTCTGAATGCGAGGCGGCAACATGTCCAGTTCCATCTTGCCCAAAAGTGAAACGAGTGGCAGGTGGTCAGTCTCGACGTCGAAGGGGATGCCACGGACGAACTCGTCGAACCTTTGGATAGCCCACGTCGTTGCCAAAGCTTCTTTTTCAGTCTGGCTGTAACGCTGCTCGGTATCGGTCATTGACCTCGAAGCGAACGCGACTGGGCGGCGCTCTCCTGAGGGTTGCGTCAGTAGCAAAACTGCGCCGAGTCCGAATGAGCTTGCGTCTGCAGACACCGTAGTGGCGTACGACGGGTGTTACTTGGCCATGCACCTGTCTGACGTCAAGAGTTCCTTGATTTTCTCGAATGCTGCCTTTTGCTCGTGCTGCCGCACCCAACTCGCAGACTTGTTTAGTAAGGCTCTGATGGGAGCTGTGACGTCCGAGATGTGTGGCAAGAACCTGGCAAGATGGCTCACCATTCCGAGTAGTCTTCTAACGCCAGCGATGTCCGTTGGAGCTTCCATGGCTTTGAGTGCTTCGACCTTGCCCGGATCTGGCCTGATGCCCTGTGCTGAGACGACAACTCCGAGGAAGGAGACCTCGGGTACTCCAAAACGACACTTGTCCTGGTTCAAGGTGATACCTGCTTTTGCAAGGCGAGATAGCACCTGGCTCAGTCTGGCGTCATGTTCCTGGCGGGTGCGTCCAAAAACCAAAATGTCGTCTATCATATTGGCGACCCCGTCTTGGCCTTCCAGGATTCTTGCCATCTGCTTTTGGAAGTAGTCTGGTGCGGAGGTGATGCCAAAGGGGAGCCGGCAGAAGCAGTATCGGCCATATGGGGTGATGAATGTCGTAAGCTCTTGGGAGTCTTCAGAGAGCTTCACCTAGTGGAAGCTTGCGGTCGCGTCCAGCTTCGAAAAAACTGTTGCATCGCCGAGGAGGCCAAGGACTTGCTCGACAGTTGGCAGAATATGTCGTTCGCGGAGGACGACTTTGTTTAGTTGAGTCAAGTCGACGCAGAGGCGGTAGGAACCATCGCCTTTCCGGACGACGACGAGACCCGAGCACCATGGTGTTGGCTTGTCGACCCTACGGATCACGCCTGCGCTTTCCAATTTGTCGAGCTCGCGGCGGACTATCTCGAGCAGCGGAATGGGGATCCTGCGAGGTACGCTTAGCGAGATAGGTACGGGCATCGGGTTTCAACCGGATGGTGTACTCGTCTTTGAGAGTGCCCAATCCATTAAAGAGCTCGGCGTGCAGCGTCGCTTTTGAAGTCTTGAGTTGATCGAGAAACCGAACTACTTGGAGGGCTTGGAGCGCCGGCAGTCCCAGAAGAGGCACAGTGAGAGACTGGATCACGTAGAGACGCTGACAGCTTGCTTTCTCTTGCCACTGAAGTCGTGCCACATACGAGCCCAGCACGCGCAGCAGTTCTGCGTAGTATGTGTCGACGCTTTCGTCGGACAGCTGAACGCGTGTGTGGAACCGTGACGATTCGTAAAGCTCGTTTGCCTGGTGCACGAAGTGCTCAGTGAAGCGGGTGGCAACGACTTGGTATGAAGCGAGCGACTGGGCGTCGAGCGAGAAAGTCTCGAGAAGCGGGCGGGCCTCCGGGCCCATTCAGTACAGTAGCGAGCGTACCTGCATGTCTTGCGACGCGTGCGTCAGTCCTGAAATCGCTGCATAGTCTTCGTAGCGGCTGAGCCATGTCGCCCACGTTGGCGGATTCGCGAAGTCGAACGGTGCCGGCGGCTGGAAGTTGACGCCGTACAGTTACGGCGGCTCGCCGGTCTCGAGTGACATCTTGGTGCGTTATCTGGCCACTTCCTGACACCATGTCGCGTGGTTGGTGCCGCGCGGGGCACGAGCACGCAAGGACGCACCGAAACGTACAGCCGCTTGCTTGGACACCAAGGGAATGCTCCCCCCTTTATTGGGCCCGAACATATATAGAGACACACACACACAGAGGGCGCCACGCTCTGGTGGCAGCCTAACAAATGGGACTGAACGGTGGCGACCTCAACAGATGGAAGTCTGTCATAGGTAATCGTAAACGCTATTGAAAAGTCTATGGCTAAAATTATGGGGCGCATTGTAGAAAGCGTCACGGAATACTTTAATGGACTGGTATCCTCTAAGTTAGAACAATTATTACCGAGTGCTACTGCCCTGCCATCAAGCTCTGACATGAATACTTGTTTAGCCCACTCTCAGGAAAATGAGGTAATTGCGTCCACAACCCATATAATGCAAGTCAGGCCTGTTCCGGGTTCCTCAAACAAGGCAACTACCAGCCCAGACAACTCTGATCATCAGGATACCTCAAACCTGGAAATGGACGTGAGGGCACAGAAAAGGTGTTCTCTCCTTGAGGCTACCACTTCACACTCAGTTAGTAAATCCAAGAAAATCCTCCCTCAAGTCAACCCGAAATGTAATATTTTGGAGGAGGCTGTGGCCTCTGCGGTGCTCTCATCACTGAAAGGTAGACGATGGTGTTGCAGTGGAACTGCAGATCAGTATTCGCTGCTTCTACTGATTTAAACGTTCTATCTTATCAAATTTCTCCAGATGCAATTTTGCTGCAAGAAACCCAGTTATCCCCCAAAAAACAATTTTCTCTGCGCAATTTTAGGTCCTTTCACCTAGATCGCCCGTCTAGAGGTGGGGGACTGTTAATTATGGTCTCAAGCAAGTTTCGCCACAGGGCAAATATATCATTCCAGCTAATGTCTCCAGAATGTGAAATTCTAGCAGTAGAAATTTCTCACCCTGGTAGTAGGCCTTTCTCGTTGGTCAATATATACTTTCCCTCGGGTGTGCAGGACACACGCCCACTAGACTCGGTTATGGCAAAATGCTGTAAAGATATACTTTTGGCACGTGACTTCAACGCTCATCATGTATCACGGGGATCCAGGACAGACCTGTGCGGAAAGCGTCTATGGGAATGGGCAATGACAAATAACTTTTCGTGTCAAAGTTCGGGATCAGTTACATTTCTTCGCGGACAGTTTAGATCTGTGCTGGAGCTTACATTTTCGGGTCCAAGTCTTTCCACATCCGCATGGGAAACGGTGAATGTCGGGACAACCAGCGATCATTTTCCAGTTGTGTTTGAAGTGGTAGGTCCGCAGTCCACTGTGGAGGCTCGAATCCACTCTTTTGTGTATTATACTGTGCATTTAAAAAATGTTTGCAGACCAGTTTCAAATCAATTGGAAATTCTCCATTGAAAGCTGAGGATATTTGCTCAATCATAGATACTTCGCGCAAAATATCAGAGTTCCAGTTAAAGGCATGGAAAAACACTGCTTCTACAAATTGGTGGAATGAAGATTGCTTGCGGGACTATACAAGAGGCGTAAAGCTGCATGGAAACAGCTCATGCATAACCAGTCTCCGAAAAACTGGAGCAACTATAAATTTATTGCTGTAACATTTAAAAGAACGGTGTCTAAGGCCATTACAATGTCCGACATTTCGAATTGTTTTCAAAAGAAAATAATAAGCATGCATTATTTCGGTTTTTAAGATCCCAAAAAATGATTCCACGCCCCTTGAACTGGGAGTCAGTAGTTTTAACCACAAGTGAAAAAGCTGACTCTCTAAATGTAATTGCGAGAGGGTTAGAGACCCGATTCGCTGCCTCTCTTCCCTTCTCTCCTCACGGACAGGGCACTTCAGAAGATTTCGAAGAGTTTTCTATGTCAGAATTGTCCCAAGCTGTTTCCTGTTTACCAGCTGCAGCCCAAGGTCCCGATGGACTCACTACCAAGATGATTAAACTACTCTTTGAAGTCGCTTCTAACGGCTTGTTAGATGCTGTAAATTACTCAATACAATATACATGGATCCCTCCTGTGTGGAGAATTGCGAAAGTGATTCCTCTGCTGAAAGACCAAACCAAAGGGTATGTTCTAGACAATATTCGGCCTATTTCTCTAACATCAAATTTTGTAAAATTAATAGAAAGATTATTAAACGCACGTATGGTTAAGTTTGTGACCACCAGAGAATTATTGAGCCCCTGCAAAATTGGATTTAGACCAGGTATGTCAATTTGGTGCGCACATGTCGACCTAGAAAGCCGAATTCAGTTGGCTCGTTACCAAAAACAATATGCAGCTCTAGTTACATTAGATATTTCTAAAGCATACGATAGTGTGGAATTCCCTATATTAATAAACAGGATGCAGGATATTGGATTGCCTGACTACTTCGTGACGTGGACTGCTGAGTTCTTGCAGGGCAGGGAGTTTTACTGTGCACAAAGTGGAATTTCATCGGGAAAATTCAGACAAACGCGCGGGGCTCCTGAAGGCGCAGTTTTGTCCTCGCTGTTCAACGCCCTACTCAGCTACATTCCTTATCATCAGAATGTAAGCACGTACGTCTACGCTGATGATATAGCGTATTTTGCTTGAGCAAGTGATATTCAGTCACTGTACGAGTGCTTACAGGAATACTTATGCGAGCTAGAAGCATGGCTGGACAGTATTCGCTTGTCCCTTAATGTAAATAAGAGTGTCGTTCCTGTCTTTCCCCTACAAGACCCAGTTACTATATCCCTTTCATACCGCAATTCCTCTATCCCACAAGTGGAAAAAGTCAAGTACCTTGGAATTATCTGTGATGGAAATCTTAATTGGCGTCATCATATTGAACATATAACATCAAAAGCTTCTCGTGCAATGGGGATATTAGGAAGGATAAGCAATAATCGAAGGGGCAAGCGCAGAGATACACTCATATTGATTTACCGCATGTATATCCGACCTATACTAGAGTTCGGCTGTGTGTTATTTTCCGGCGCCGCGGCTTGCAAGCTACGTCCATAAGTTTTGCTGGAACGGGAAGCGCTTCGCTTATGTCTGGGGCTACCAAAGTTTGTAGCCAACGCTGTACTCTACAGGGAATCACGACTAACTTCCCTTGAAATGAGATTTAAAATACTCACCGTTCAAACATTCCATAAGGCTCTATGAATCCCCAATAAGAAGGTACCAGTCCATCTTCATCAAACAACGAGCCCAATTTTTTGGAGTCAAATGGCCACGGTTTCACACGCCACAAGTCATTATATCACAATCGTTATTGAATCCGTTAGATGTAAATATAAATGATGTAATCACAGAGAACACCATCTCAAATTCACTAGTTATTACTTATGATGACTTATACCTAAATAATGCAAAGCAGCTTCCCTCGCACATTCTTAACGGCTTACTCCAGGATCACTTGAATCAGCGCCACACTAAAGTAATTATAGCAACGGATGCTTCGCAGAGTGAGGAAAAGGCAGGAGTTGGAATTTTTTCATCATCATTGGACTAGTCTTTTTCTATTCGGCTTCCCGACTTCTCTCCAATACATCTAGTGGAATTCCTAGCTGTTGTCCTAGCTTTACGAAAGCTACAGTCTTCCAGGACAGCCGCGGTAATAATCACAGATTCTGTGTCCATGTGCACCTCAGTTACTGCTCCCCGCGAATCACATATATAACAAACTTTGTACTCAGTGGCTCCAAGTCATTTGTTGAGTTTACGATTAATACGGGTACCTGGGCACAAAGGCATATTTATGAATGAAGTGGCAGACAGCTTGGCCAAGGCTTCTATCAGCGGCCTGGTGCTTTCCTTTCTTCCAACGATGGGTTTTATCACGTCTGTCAGGTTCAGAACATACATCCTTTTAACATCAAAATCAAATTTTAAATAATCCTTGGAACTACACCACCTACAATTCCCTTTGAGCAGGAAATTTTGCAAAACAAGACAAACGAAAGTCACATTAACGAGACTACGTTGTCGAGTCCCATCTCTAAATTTTTACATGCACCAATCTGGTCTGGCAATATCCCCATTGTGCCATTTTCGCAACTCGTTAGAGACGATTGAGCACTACTTACTGGAATGCTGGCGTTTCTCCTCCATGAGGAAAATTACATTAGAAATTACAGTGCGACAGCTCGGCCTGCCATTGAACACTCCGGTACTGCTGTCTTTCGGAGCGTCTGTGCTTGGGCACTCACACAGGAATGTGTGCATCACCTTAGAAAATGTTGTTATTGAATCAAACCGATTTCATTGGTGACCGTATTATTCATTTCTCCTTTATTGCTTCATTTATATTACACATAATTTTTTTCTCTTGATTGAATGACAGTCTACTGAACCGTTTTGAATTTTCCTCGCTTAAATTTATGAAACAAAATTATGAATTTTTATTGATTTCCTGAACACATAAGCCAAGTCTGCCCGATTCTTGGCCAATCCCAGTGAGTGTGTATGCGCCAACCTCATCAAGGACATCATCATCATCAACAACTCCAGATTGGATTGCACCAGGTCACTGAGGAACAACAACATCAACTGCTTGCTCCTCAAACAATGGCATTTACCTACTACGGTGGATCTGGCGGAGTCACTGATCTCTACAACTATACAACGCATGACAGTTTGTCCGAGCCGTAAGTAGTGAAAATAAAAAGAAGGAAAAAGAAAGTGGAAGCGGCGCAAATATATATATATGCAAACTACTCGAACATATAATTCTAAAACATTTAACAATTTTTTTTGAAAACGAAGGCATCCTGTCCCCTAACCAGCATGGTTTTCGCAGGGGTTTATCGACCATAACTCAATTAACAGAAGTCATACACGATCTCGCGCTGGGTATTGACAATCACGGCCAAACGGACCTAATCCTACTTGATTTTTCTAAAGCGTTTGATTGTGTTTGTCACACCAAACTAATAAATAAACTAATAAGCATTATCGGAGACACAGAAATTGTTGCTTGGGTTCGTGGGTTTTTGTTTAATAGGTGTCAGTTTGTTATTTTCGAACATACAACATCAGATATAGTATCAGTTACGTCAGGAGTACCACAGGGCTCCGTGCTTGGGCCCTTGTTATTTCTCGTGTATATTAATGATATAACCACTAACATAGACTGTAAAATAAAGTTATTCGCGGATGACTGTATCATTTATAGAGAAATTAAAAATGATCAAGATCACTACTCCCTTAACAAATCACTTAGTAGTATTACGAAATGGTGCTCAGACTGGCAGATGATAATCAATGTAAAAAAATCAGCATGTATGACCATAACGAGGAAAAAAGAACCTTCAGACTTCTGCTACACCATAAATGGTACAGTTTTGACTAAAGTACAAAAATATAAATATCTAGGCTTAACAATAACGTCAGACCTAAGGTGGGACGAGCATATTCACCACATTACCTCATCTGCTATGCAAAAGTTATTTTTCCTTCGCAGATCACTTCAACTCGCACCCTTGTCAACAAAACTCCTAGCATACAAAACATTTGTTAGGCCGATCCTCGAATACGGAAACACTGTATGGTTCCCTCACACCTAAACTAACAAAGAAAATAGAAACAGTACAAAGGAAGGCCATTCGATTTATCCATAACAAATTTAGACGTGAATGCTCTCCCTCTAACCTTCTAGCAATTTCTGGGCTCCTTACGCTCGAAGCACGAGCGAAACAGGCACGTTTGAAATTTCTTTATCAACTTCTGCATAATTCTTTCAAAATTGACATTTCAAATTACATTTCTTATTCACAACACGACCTACCAGGCACAAACACACAAACACCTTAGTAGAATATAAATGTACTAATAATGTGTTTAAATATTCCTTTTTTCCGGTTGCCATCCGTGAATGGAATATGTTATCGCCTCTCACCACTAACACAGAGTCACTGTCTCAGTTTGAATTAGAAATTGAAAAAATTGTTTAGCAAGTTAAAATTGCTAGTGCTATTATTGATCGTGCAAACCACCATGTACTTGTGTCCTGTGTATGTAGTCGGGTATGCACTGTAGAATACCTCAATTGCCATTTCTTACTTCTTTTTGAAAGTTCGCATGTACTTTTGTTTGGTGTATACATTTTGTAGTAAAAATTGTTCATGTTTTAAGGTGCAAAACTGACGTTATACATGTATTCATACTTAACATTATCAGTGTTCTTTGTTTATGTGCATATATATAGTGCCCTCCTGCTATGGTCTCAGTAGAGACTGGCAGTATTGTAAATAAATAAAATAAATATATATATATATATATATATATATATATATATATATATATATATATATATATATATATATATATATATATATATATATATATATATATATATACAAATTCCTAGCACTCCCCGGATAGGAATGCTTTAACAACGAGGATGCACGTTTTGCAGCCATTTCGTATCACATTATGCTATCATCCTTATGCTATTTAAAAAAGTGATGATATTGTAACGTAGGAAGACGCAGACGAAAAGCTATTCCGGGGAGAAGAAGAACCCTAAGTGCCAAGGCGCACCACCGACGCGATACCAGACGTCCGACATCCTGGATCCGTCGGGTCATCGTCGGGCCCAGTCGCGTTCACCGACGTCCTGGTTCCTGCTGGCCTCGACAGAGCGACCGTTTCGTTGACCTGCAGTGGTGTTTTGGCTGAGTGTGGGGTGGTTTCAGATGTCTCAATAACCTTATTTTAGTTCCTGGTTAATTGGCATTCCTTGCATCAGCCGTCTTGAGCTGATGTCGACCAGTTCTCCTGGCCAGGCGCGATCCGCCTGGTCAGCATCCCTGCCACCTAATGAATTGCCCATAGATTTATTTTTTCGCAGTGGCGTCAGCACCATTCCTGTGGCGCTTGTGCCTATCAGTGGAGGTTCCATCAGGATCACGAATCCACATGCTGTCCAGAAGGCACTTAAGGCCACGTCCAACCACTTCCAGACCATCACTGATGTGCGAGCGTTCGGACGGGGAGGTATAGTGTGTCGTCCACCCGACCAGACCTGTGTTGAAGACCTCTTGAAATGCACTTCATTCGCTTCCACCCCGGTGAGTGCTTTCATTCCGCCTCACCTTGCGTGCACCAAGGGTCTTGTACGGGGCGTAGACTCCCGATTAAGTCCTACTGAAACCCTGGACAAGCTATCCGCAGCAGGCGTCATTGCTATCTACCGTTGCAATCGACTGGCAAATAACGAGAGGGTTCCGACAGAATCTGTAATTGCAACGTTTGTGGGCACATCATGTCCATCTGAAATAAAGGTGTGGCCTCTTGTGTTCCGTGTAGAGCCGCTTGCGTCACGTCCAATCCAGTGTAAGAATTGTTGGAGATTCAGGCACAGCGCAGGAGGATGTAAGTCTAGCTTGCGTTGCCGCACCTGTGGGGATGGTCATTCTTCAAGTGAATGCTCTACTCAATCTCAAAAGTCCTGCCTCTGTGGGGGAGAACAACACCAGCAGACTATTCGAGCTGCTCAGCTCGCGCTCAAGAAATACAAATTCTTGAAATAATCGACCGCCGTCGCTGCTCCCGAAGAGATGCAATTTCAGTTATTAAAGACAGGGCCTTCGAATACTCTGGTGTTACAGCGCGCAACACTCCAAGCATGAATCTTAATCTCTCAGAAGCAATTGACTATGCTGTGGAAAAAGCAATGGCTAAAGCTATGGATAAATTGATATCTAGTCTCTCTGATTGCTTAGCGCAAATCATTTCGAGTCACATGATGCAAATAATGCAGACCACTAGGACACCAATGCAGTCCCCAGTATCTAACGCCACACCTCGAATGCCTAGCAACGAGGTAGAGACGACTTCCACAGTTGCAGAACATTCCACAGACACTACTTCGCTAGTCCAACCAGGCGAGGATGAGCCCTCTTATTCAGACACTGTTAGTGTCACAGATATGGAACTTGACACTCGAGCTCCCAAACGTAGGGGTCCCCAATTTCAAAAAGCCAGGCACCTGCCTACCTACCTGCCCAAGAACACTTTTTGCCTTTGTGACGCGTCGATAGAACGACGCATCGGCACAAAGCGCGGACTGGGCATTTTGAAAGGGAGATGCGTGCGATCGACAAGCCAATGTAAACCCAGACCGCGAAGCAACGAGCCTCCATAGCTTCGAACTCACCGAGACACGCATAGGCATACGCCTTCACAATCGAGGTTAGTGTGCATTGTTATTTTTGCACGTGGTATCTAAGCCGTCACGCAGCGCAACACAAGCGTGGAGCGGCTTCGCTTGCACGCGCAGAGCTGTCAAGGACGAGACGTTCATTTGAGGGATCGCCAACCGTTTGTGCGCAGGCGCGAGTAAGAGCGGGCGCGAGAGAGAAAATCTGGGGGCTTTTGCTCCTAGGCACTACGGAGGAGGTTTCTTAGCGCATGTTGTATGCGTTTGTCCCCTAGACATGCCGAGCGGAGAGCGCCTGCGCGGGCAGGCAGTGCACGGGCCGCATATATTGAAAATCTAGAAGGCAGAGCGCCTTTAGCCACCGCGGTTGAACGCAACTGGGTGAAAGGCCGCCGGTGACGATGACCTATTCAGCACCAGCGCCGCAGGCGCGAGAAAGTCTGTCCGCCGTATTCAGAGGCAATGTTGTGACTGTTGTTGCAGAAGTCGCAGGGCGCGGTAGTGCTCAACTTATCACAAGTTGGCGGCCGGACGTAATTATATTTATTCAATCGTGCTTTTTACTAATTGTAACAACGTGTCATTATTTCGCATTACTGGCGGCGCCTCCAGGACACCAAAGCGGCAACGACGACACCAAAGCTAGAAACCGGACCGGTCCGTTGGTTGGGACTTGCCGAGGCCTGGCGCTTGCCAGGGGTGTATAGGATCGGCTGTCCGCGATAGCGGACAGCCTGTTTTTTATGCGAACGCCCCCTGGCACACTTCAGCCACCACGGCCCCAGCCCACGAGCCGCCCTGCTTCCAGCTTTGATCCCCCGTTACCCCTTGGGTGCCCCGGAGATCTTGCGCCGCCTGCTTTATTATAACCTCAGGTGCTCTCGCGAGGTATCCGCCTGGCGGTTACATGTGCCCTCCTGGAGCAGTGCTTGCAAAAAATCGACTCTATCTTCGCGACGAAAGAAGCGGCCCGCGACTTATACAACACCAGTCAGAACCTTGCCTCTTCAGACACGGCGATCACCATATGGGGAGTCCGTGCCCACTGTCTCACCGCGTGAGCAGCCAGCGGCGGAGCGTAAACAAACTCGACCACGCTCTGCAATGCTAGCTTGTCTGGGGGACAAACGCATACAAGACGCACTCAGAAACCTCCTCCGTAGTGCCTAGGCAGATTCATATATTCAAGGTACAAAAGTTCCCAGATTTTCTCTCTCACGCCCGCTGTTATTCGCGCCTATATACACACAGACGTCTGGCGATCCCTCAAATGAACGTCTCGTGTCTGCTAGGTAGCCCATAGTTGGTCGTCGAGATGGGAGAGAGAGAGAAAAACTTTGATTTTTACGCCAGCGTCCGGCGCTCAACCCTGGTCGGTCAGCTACCAGTCCTCACCTAACACGTCTCTGACTTGTGGATAAGCACCGGCAGGAGAAGTTGCATGGAGTGGTGGAGTCAGCCAGTCCGTCCATGACCGTAGCTTGATGTTATTGGGAACGGTGGAGAGGGCTGACTGCAGTTTGGGTTGAGTGTGAGGGCAATGCCATAGACAATGCTCTAGGGACGGAAATTCCAGTAGTTCGGGCACTTTGGTGGCTCAGGTAGGCCTTGAATAGAGTGACGGAAAAAAGGAGTAACTATTGAGTTTGTTTGAAGTCTTCGGAGAATAGCGCTGTCTTCTCGCGAGAGGTTAGCAGGAGGAGTAAAAAAGGCGACGGCATTGGCGCGAAGTTTTAAAGAAAGTGATGTGTGCTCTTTGTGCAAAGTCTTTCTGTGTTCCCTTGGGTTAAATTCTGATGGCCATAGGCACAAGGGACACGGAAAGCTAACTATGCGGGTGAGCTCATGAGCTCGGGACCCATGCCATAGGCACGGGGACCCGGAAAATTAACTACGCGGGTGAGCTCATGAGCTCGGGATTTCCACCGCCCCCCCATGCCTTGGTGCCCAGGTATCCACTGCAAGGTAACACAGAGCGAAGGGTGTGCATCCAAGTGACATTGAAGTAGGCTGTGCATATGCTCAGGTAGCAAGTTATCGCGAAACATGCGGCATGCATCTTGGCTATCGGTGCGAATAAAGATACGTTGGGTAAGATGATGAGGCCGGCCGGCCGGCCTCATCATCATCAAGCAGTCACCTGGGTGACTGCTTCGAGAATAGCAAGAGCCTCTGCGTCGGATGGGTTGGGGACTCCTATGTGTGTGTTTACATGCTCGTAGTCAGGGCCGACTACTGCAGTTAGACATCTACCCTCCGAGTGACTAGCATCCGTATAGTAATACGTAGTGTCTGGTAGTGGGTTTTCCCTATTTACTCGTTTGACTAACTGGGAGCGGCGAGCTTCGTGTTTGTTTGGCTGCATATGTTGTGGTATGGGTAGGACAGTGAATCTGAGTAGTGAGTCCCATGGTGGTGAATACAGCGGTGGAAAAGGGGGTAGGGCACCTGTCTTGAATCCTTGATGTTCGAGCAGTTTGCGCCCTTGTGGGGATGTTTGAAGCCTTTGAATTTGCGCTTGTCTGCAAATTGTAATACGTTCATCAAGTGTGTTGAAAAGCCCAGTGGCGGCCACAAGGTCGTTTGCGGCATATCGAGGTACTCCTAAAGCTAATCTGGTATATATGCGAAGCTTCCGTTTCTAACTTGGAGTGCTGGGTCTTGGTGAGAGATTGATATGGAAGTTGGTAGAGCACACGGGAGTAGACAAGCGCCTCAATAATCCTTCGAAGTTCTTGCTCCTTTAGTCCTCTGTGTTTACGTGTTACTCTAGATAACATCTGGTATATCTGGTTTAGTTGTCGAATTGTTTTTTTCCAACCATACTTCGGCTCTACCGTCATCCTGAAGGAAGAAGCCAAGTATTTTGATGTTAGATCGGCGCGGTATATGACTGTGTTCGATATGGAGACTGATGCTTTGGCACTGCTCTTCCGCGCGGCGTCCTATTTGATTAGTTACTACTATGTACTCAGATTTTGTTGGTGAACACTTAAGCCGAATACCATTAACGTATTCGTGAATGTTATCTAAGCCGGACTGGATGGTGTGCTCCTCCCAGAGCAAGCCCCGGGGAAAAGAGGCACTTCCTTTGATTACTTGGATGCAAAACGTGCCACAGAGAGAGCAAGGCCGGCACACACAAGACGCGCCTCCCCCAGTACCTCCGCGCCCGTCAAGGAATTAAGCGTCATCCAACGTGCGTCCAACCTCTTTGGCTGTAGAGTGGCCTACGCTACCACAAAGGGCTTCCGGAGGAGACACTCCTTCGGCGCTCCCCAAGTGCCGGGAGGCTAATGATAGGCTTGGAAATGAAAAGGTGATTTACATGCTTAAACAGCTAGCAAACACTATGCGTATACTACTCTCCGGATTGGCAACGCCAACTGCACTAACGGTCGTGAAGGCGTTAGATGCTATGGAGCCGCTATTAGTGGCTCTAAAATAAGGGTGGCAGTCATGGCTCTCACGATAGAACACTGGACATTGGAACAGAAGATGCATCATTCTGTTATAATGCAATGGAATGCTCGAGGTCTATGCGGCCGCATGTCTGACTTTAGGCAACGAGTCTTCTAATACCGCTTCCCAGTGATCGTGATATGCGAGCCAAATCTCACGTCGGAATTTCTCTTTTCCGGATATGTTAAGCTCTGGTCACGTGAAGATGGACACAAGAGCAAAGTGTTAATGTGTATACGCAGTGACATGACGTTTGTTCGGAACATGATCACTCCACAAGACAGCAATGAATATGTGTGTGTGACACTAAAACATAAACTACATGTGTTTTCGATCATCGGCGCTATTTGGATCGGGACTGCTGGTACGATCTGTTGGGAACTCGGCGCTGACGCCCGTGGTTGTACCTGGGTCGCAAGCCCCAAGGGTAGCGTTGGCCTGGCGGCCTGGGGTACAACTCGAAGCATCCGAAGGTCCCGGCAAAGCATGAGTCGACTGGTAACAACGAAACAACTTGTTTATTTTAACATCGCAAAGAGTTGGCGGTCAGGTTTGACCGAAGTAGAGAGACGGGAGAGCACTTCACTCAACTGAAGAAATCGGAGCCCTCCTCTGGCGTCCGGGGGCAGCTGTTTTTATACTCTCGCAGTTGAGGGCAAGAAGGAACCCCTCAAAAGACGAGCACGTGAATGTACAATGGGCTAATGGTGACGCACACTGTCGTAGCGATGCCGTAGCACCATGTCGTGGCGCTGCGCACGATCTCGTAGCACCTGGTCGTGGCGCTGCGCAGCACACTGTCGTGGCGCTGCGCAGCATACTGTCGTGGCGCTGCGCAGCACACTGTCGTGGCGCTGCCGGTCGGACACAATGACTGTAACGAGAAGATGGTCCCTGCTTTGGCATCGCCTGTTTCGGGCACAATGACTGGAACGAGATCCCTGCTTTGGCATCGCCTGTTTCGGGCCCAATAACTGGAAGGAGATCCCTGCTTTGGCCTCGCCTGTTTCGGGCACAATGACTGGAACGAAATCCCTAGGCGGTCGCATCGCCGCAGACGCGCCTGGAAACACCTGGCGATGAGTGTTGCGGTGACGACGATCGGGCCAAAATGTCCGCCGCCCCGCCGCCGTCGCGCCGGCAAAACCACGTGTCGCAGGCGAAACGCAACAGACCGCCCCGCCGGGGAAAGGAGATCCCGATGGACAGGGGACTGCATCCGCTGTCCGGAGGGATGTCGCTCGATGATGCTCATAACCGAAGTCGGGCGTCCCTTGACGTTTCTTGAGCGCAGCGCACAGAGAAGGCCTCGTTCTCTCGTTCAGGTTCGCACGGGACACTGCAAAGTGACTTCGGGAGAGTTCACATTTTTGTTCTCGTTCCCGGCAAGCGTTAGAACTACGCTGAAAACTCAACCGCTCAGTCAGCAAGCACGGCACAACCCTCACTAAGCCCTGCCAGGCTCTTTCCCCTTTTTATACCACTGCCTAGTTCCTTACAGTAGTCTAGCATCACTCAGAACGCGTCCACAAATTGAAAAATTGCACTAGAAAGCATATCATCACTTTGAAACACTAAACAAAAGCAATATGTTAAAAAAAATCCTGCCTCAGGAAGAAAAACATCAGTAACAAACAATTTTGAGGCTGATTCCTACGTTAGGGGCTTCGACTTAAGCCATCGGCGTTACCGTTGAGACTCCCCTTTTTGTAACGCACCTCAAAGGAATATTGTTGTAAAGCGAGGCTCCAGCGCAGGAGGCGGCCATTTTTGGGAGAGATGGTCTGCAGCCATTGGAGAGGGCAGTGATCTGTCTCAATGATAAACCTCGAGCCGGCTAGATAGCATGACAATTTCTGAACGGCCCACACGAGACATGCACACTCTTTCTCGGTGGCGCTATACGCCTGCTCACGACTGGTCAGCTTACGACTAGCATACAGGACGGGGTGTTCTACTTCTCCATTTTCCCGTTGGCACAGTACAACGCCCATGCCTCGCTCACTAGCATCGCACTGAACAATGAACCCTTTTGTATAGTCTGGCGATCGTAGCACAGGCTGGCTGGTTAGGGCACTCTTTAGGGCGCTAAAAGCTCTTTCCTTTGTCTCGTCCCAGACGACTGTTTGAGGCTCTGTCTTTCTTAGAGCATCCGTCAGGGGAGCCGCGATATCAGAGTACCTAGGGATGTACCTCTGATAGTAGCCGGCGACACCTAAGAACGACCGAATATCGGTCTTTGTGCGCGGTTGCGGAAAGTCTCGCACAGCGGCCACTTTTATTTCAGAGGGGCGGCGACGACCCTGACCAATCACGTGACCGAGGTAGACAACCTCGGCCTGTGCTAACTGGCACTTAGGAGCCTTTACTGTCAAGCCTGCTTCGCGCAGGCGGGTTAGCACTGCCCGCAAGTGTGTCATATGCTCAGACCAGGATGCGGAGAATATCGCTACGTCGTCTAGATACGGTAAAGCGAATTCTTGCTGTCCCCGCAACACTTTATCCATGAGACTTGAAAAACAGTATGGCGCGTTCTTCAAACCAAAACTCAACACTTTAGGACGGAATGTTCCCATTGGTGAAATGAACGCCGCATACCTACTAGCCTCTTCTGTAAGTGGAACCTGCCAATAACCCCTGACAAGATCTAGGGTGGAAATAAACTGAGCGCTAGTAAACACTGTGCCCTGATCTGATTGAATTTCTGCAGGAAAACCAACTCGCGCAAATATGGACAGTAGTGCATTAACTATCTCAACTGAGCTGAGTTCTTTAAGCGGCACTGCTTCAGGGAACTTTGTCGCTGGGCAGATCACAGTCAAAATGTGTCTGTACCCCGTGGCTGTTACCGGCAGAGGTCCCACAGTATCAATAACGAGCCGTCTAAAAGGCTCCGTAATGATAGGTACCAATTTCAACGGCGCCCTCGATTTGTCCCCTGGTTTGCCCACCCGCTGACAAGTGTCACATGTCCTCACGAAATGGTCTGCGTCCCGAAAACACCCTGGCCAATAGTACTCTTGCAAGAGACGGTCCTTAGTTTTCTTAACTCCTAGGTGTCCGGACCACGAACCCCCATGTGACAAGCGCAACAGATCCTGACGATAGCATTGAGGCACGACCAGCTGATCGAACTCCACTCCTCGGCGGTCTAGATACTTCCGGTACAGGACTCCACCTCTTTCCACAAAACGCGCAGTTTTCCTGGCGATACCTTCTTTGACATTGCAGCGCACGTTTTCCAGGCTGCCATCCTTTTTTTGCTCGGCTATCAAAGCCGTCCGGCTGACTTTTAGCAACCTATCAAGTCCGTCTGACGTAGGCGCGATGAGCAAATCAGTAGATAGCTCTTCTAACTTTCCCGAATCGGGATTTTCCTCTCCAGTATCTGGCGCCTTTAACGTTACAGACTCTAGTTTATTCAGTTCGGGCGTGCTCGGCATATCAGCTTGCTGCGCCTCGGACCCTTTTTCGTTGTTTGATAACGTCGGCCCCGCAACTACCGCCTTTGCAGCGAGCTCCCGAACCTTCGATCTGGTTAAGGCCTGAACACTAGCTTCACCAAACAAAAGCCCCTTCTCGCGCAGGAGGTGATCGGACCTGTTTGAAAATAGGTACGGGTACTGGGGTGGCAGCATAGATGACACTGCCGCCTCCGTCTCAAGCGCTCCGAAAGGTCCTTCAATAAGCACTTTTGCTACCGGCAGACACACGCTATGAGCTTCCACGGCTTGCTTGATCCACGCGCACTCGCCCGTGAACATATGGGGTTCTACGTAAGACGGGTGAACTACATCCATCGTAGCTGCGGAATCGCGAAGCACTCGGCACTCTTTCCCGTTTACGAGGAGGTCTCGCATGTAAGGCTCAAGAAGCTTCATGTTCTCGTCAGTGCTGCCTATTGAAAAAAACACAACTTTTGGTGTTGTTTCCGGACACTGCGCCGAAAAGTGACCCGGCTTCTGGCACGTATAACACAAGCGCGCTCGCCTCATCTCGAACCGCTTTCTGCGTTTGGCTGCCGCCGTCTCTTTACGTTTGGTCGGACTGCTTTCGCTCGCATCCGCACTACGCGTGTCCCCCTTTAATCTCATGGGCGTGAACCTTGGCCTCTCAGACTTGGAGCCAAATTCACCCTTTTGACCGTCCTTAGCTCCGCGAGCTCGACGCGTCACAAACTCCTCGGCTAGCTCAGCGGCTCTAGCCACCGTACTCACGTCTGGCCTATCCAAGACCCAGTATCGCACGTTCTCCGGTAACCGACTATAAAACTGTTCTAGCCCGAAACACTGCAGAACTTTATCGTGGTCACCAAACGCTTTCTCTTCTTTGAGCCACTCCTGCATGTTCGACATAAGCCTATACGCAAACTCTGTATATGACTCACTTCTGCCTTTCTCATTTTCCCGAAACTTCCGACGGAACGCTTCCGCAGACAGCCGGTACTTTTTTAGCAGACTCGATTTTACTTTGTCGAAATCCTCTGCCTCCTCTCTATCCAAGCGAGCGACTACGTCGGCCGCCTCGCCGGGTAACAAAGTGAGCAAGCGCTGTGGCCACGTTTCCCGAGAGAACCCCTGCTTCTCGCACGTTCGCTCAAAGTTAACCAGGAACAAACCAATGTCCTCTCCAAGCTTAAACGGCCGCATCAGGTCAGTCATTTTGAACAATACGCGTTCTCCTGCACCGTGTGCCTGACTTCCATTACGAGCGCGTTCCATCTCTACCTCGAGACGCTTCATTTCCAAAGCGTGTTCGCGCTCTTCTTTTTCTTTCTGCTCTTTAAGTTCGCGCTCCTGTCTTTTTGACCTCTCCTCAATAGTCTCAAGGCATTCCGACAGCTCGTCATCCTCAGCCTCTAACTCAAGAATAGCCTTTAGCAGTTCAGGTTTTCTGAGTTTGTCCGAGACATCCAGACCCAACTCTCTTGCAAGCTCCAACAATTTCGGTTTGCGCAACGACTTCAAATCCATGGCTGCTCTGAATGCTGCTTTCTCTACTGCTTACTATTGTCTTGCCGCAAACTAACCCGGCAGCAACGACAACCACAATTACCAGCTCTGTTTCTGACACTAACAAAAAGCCTGGCAAAGCTCAGTAGAAGAAAGTCCCGCACTCACCAAACCTCGCAGGCAGGAATTCCGCGCAGTCGTTCCGCTGCAGGCAACCAGTCGTCACACAGGGCTCGTTGCACTGCTCCCGGATCGTCGTTGAGCTGCTCAGCATACTGTCAACTGCATCTCTTTGCTGCTGGCCTCCGTTGTCGCGATCTCGCCGCTGGCAGACCGTTGTTTGAAGTCGTAGGCGATCCCACCGCTGCCACCAGATATTTGGATCGGGACTGCTGGTACGATCTGTTGGGAACTCGGCGCTGACGCCCGTGGTTGTACCTGGGTCGCAAGCCCCAAGGGTAGCGTTGGCCTGGCGGCCTGGGGTACAACTCGAAGCATCCGAAGGTCCCGGCAAAGCATGAGTCGACTGGTAACAACGAAACAACTTGTTTATTTTAACATCGCAAAGAGTTGGCGGTCAGGTTTGACCGAAGTAGAGAGACGGGAGAGCACTTCACTCAACTGAAGAAATCGGAGCCCTCCTCTGGCGTCCGGGGGCAGCTGTTTTTATACTCTCGCAGTTGAGGGCAAGAAGGAACCCCTCAAAAGACGAGCACGTGAATGTACAATGGGCTAATGGTGACGCACACTGTCGTAGCGATGCCGTAGCACCATGTCGTGGCGCTGCGCACGATCTCGTAGCACCTGGTCGTGGCGCTGCGCAGCACACTGTCGTGGCGCTGCGCAGCATACTGTCGTGGCGCTGCGCAGCACACTGTCGTGGCGCTGCCGGTCGGACACAATGACTGTAACGAGAAGATGGTCCCTGCTTTGGCATCGCCTGTTTCGGGCACAATGACTGGAACGAGATCCCTGCTTTGGCATCGCCTGTTTCGGGCCCAATAACTGGAAGGAGATCCCTGCTTTGGCCTCGCCTGTTTCGGGCACAATGACTGGAACGAAATCCCTAGGCGGTCGCATCGCCGCAGACGCGCCTGGAAACACCTGGCGATGAGTGTTGCGGTGACGACGATCGGGCCAAAATGTCCGCCGCCCCGCCGCCGTCGCGCCGGCAAAACCACGTGTCGCAGGCGAAACGCAACAGCGCCTACATACCTCCTAGACAAAGACTTGACCTCTCTTACCTATCCACTGTGTTACAAGGTTCCCCAGGCCCTCACGTTGTTATTGGAGACTTTAATGCCCATCATCCTTACTGGGGAAGTGCCGCAATGAACTGTCGGGGTAGGAACTTGATGGTCTTCATAGACACTGAAGGTCTGACTGTCATCAACGATGGATCTCCAACTTACATCCATGGCACTACCTACGGAAGTTGCTTAGACCCCACTATTGTATCTCAGAGCCTCCTGCCCTGTCAACTGGTGCTTGGACATAGAAACGCATGGGAGCGATCATATACCAACATATGTGCAGATTCGAGTATTCCGGTTTGGTGCAATCAACTGCATCTGCTGTACGCTGCACTGATTGGTCCACATTCTCTACCTCTATCGAAGACTCTTGCGGAGACATCACTTCACCATCTGATATAGAAGACATTATTGTACCATCAGTGCAGAAGACAACTAAGTTCATCAGTGTACCTACATCCAGAACGGCGATTTATATTAAATATGAACGGCTCCGAGCGATCCGTCGTACAGCGGAAAGGAAGGTTAGGCGAACTCAGTCGTCATTAGATCTTGTCTTATGTCGACGAACTCAACGAAAAATACGGCGTCACCTTCAAAAATGGGAAAACAACGGTGGAGGACCTTCTGTTCGTCTCTGGGTCCTCGAAAACCACTTTCTAGGATCTGGCAGATAGTACGAAGCCTTCGTGCCCCTCCTCAGCAAAAACATCCTTTCCGTGCTCTAGCACTTCACCAATCCCTGACGGAAGTGCAGGTTGCCGAAGACTTCTGTAAGAGAGTCACCCGTACCAATGTTTCAGCATGTCCAACATTGGATCGACCCGTGCTACCTCCTAAAGATGATCGTCTTGACCTTCCTTTCACGATGTCGGAATTGGAAGCTGCAATTGCTGCGTCGAGACGATCTTCTGCACCTGAACCTGACGGTATGCCATATACTGCTCTGTGCCACCTTGGTGTGGAAGATCGGAAAGTCCTGCTGTCGTACTATAACGCCACGTGGTCATCCAGTACAGTCCCAACGCAGTGGAAAACCAGCCGTTTGGTGGCCCTCCTAAAGCCACGAAAATCGCCTTACGAAATGTCATCTTACCGGCGGGTAGCTTTAGCTAGCTGTGTCGGTAACGTGATGGAACGAATAGTGCTCACTAAATTAGAATGGTTCATGGAAAAGAATGAGCTTTATCCTGAAACGATGACCGGATTTAGACGTGGCCGATTTGCAATAGGTGGTGTCATTGATCTCGTGTCCACGATCGAACACGAAAAAAAGCGACACCGACTTGCAGGAGCAGTTTTCTTAGACATAAAAGGAGCTTATGACAATGTACTGCACGAAGCCATTCTTGATGCCCTCAGTAATTTGGATATCGGCGGCCGTCTCTACAGGTGGATTGAAAATTACCTAGATGGTCGCACAGTCTTCATGACCACGAATGATGGCGAAACGACAAGACGCGTTGTGGTCCGTGGAGTGCCACAAGGAGGAGTTCTCAGCCCGACTCTTCAATGTTGCCCTTATTGGCCTTGCGGAAATAATTCCTGATACAGTACGCATCAGTACTTACGCAGACGACATATGCATCTGGGCATCCGCAGTCACACGACCGCAAATTCGTGCCAGATTCGTCTCAGTATCTGCAGTGCCAAGGACTGCAATTGGCCCCAGATAAGTGCGCTGCGATAGCGTTCACACGGAAGCTTATGTGTTGGTATTCAATTATGATCAATGGAAATGCCATCCCATATGTCACCCACCACAAATACCTCGGCGTTGTCATTGACCGTAGTGTTTCATGGTCGAAACATGTTGCAATGTTAAAGAAAAAATTAACTGGGCTTGCTCAAGTTTTTCGCTTTCTGGCCGGTATGAAGTGGGGTCCATCTGAGCATTCGCTACTCCGGCTGTACCAGGCTCTCTACGTCGGTCACATTCGGTATAGCCAGCCAGTTTCATCAAGTATGATCCCGTCATGTTTTCGTACGCTGGAAAGTGCTCAAGCACAGATGCTGAAAACATGTCTCGGTGTTCCACGTTGCACCTCAACCTACGGAACAATTGAGGAAGCTCGCGTCACCCCTTTACCTATCTACGATGCGAACCTCTTCGAGTATTCCTGCGACTGCTGTGCCATCATGGACGCCATCCCTTATCAACACTTCCCGACATACGGCCGGACTCCACTTCTTCAAGAGCCGTTAAATGCCAAGAATCTGCCATACCAGCATACTTTGCCCCGGCTGACCTTCCACGTATGCCCCCATGGGTAATGTTCAAAATACGAGTACGTCTATCTATTCCCGGAATTTCTAAAAAAATCGCGAATACCTACCGTCGGCCTCAGACATTTAACACTTGAATACATGTCGGAAGAATATGACTCCTCGGTGAGTGTTATACAGACGGACCGATCTCGTCGTATGCGTCTGGTGCGGCTTTCGTCGTGCCTGCGCGTCAAGTCATTCGACGGTTTCGTCTGTATAACAAGACGACTACAACATCTACGGGACTAGTGGCAATCAGAGAGGCCGTTCAATATATTTCGCGACAGCCTCCTCAAATATGGACAGTCTTCAGTGACGCAAAATCGGCTGTGCAACGACTTAGAGTGGTGTTGAAAGGAAGCGCTTACAGAGTGTTGGCTCTTCAAACTGCCGAGCTCTGCACTTTAGCGCAAGAAAACGGCCACCACATCACATTTCAGTGGATTCCCAGTCACTGTGGTATACTCGGCAACGAACTGGCCGACGCCGAAGCGAAGAAAGCACTCGAAGAACGAGAGTCACTGCTTTCAATTCCTTTTTCAAGAGCGAACGCCAACTTTCTCCTCTCCAGTGTCATCCGAAAATTGACAGCAAAGCACTGGGACAATCCGGATAATCGCCACAGACGACTCCAGAGATTGGACTCTACCATGAAGTTTAGGCTACCACCGAAAATTCAACGCAGTTATGCCAGTCTTCTGCACAGACTAAGGCTGGGGGTAGCGTTTACGCGCGGATACGTGCACCTCATGCGACGCACCGAGTCTCCAGACTGTGAGGTGTGCAATGTGACTGAGGCTATAGGTCATGTGCTTTGTGACTGCCCTAAGTGCGTGGAAGAGCGCCGAAAGTTGGACAATGACCTTACGCGTCTCGACAGCCCACCGTTGTCGGAGGACGTTATTTTAGGCCCTTGGCCAGACGCTCAATCGAGTTCCAAGGCCATCCAGGCGTTACTGAACTTTTTAAAAAGTACGGGCCTGGAATGTAGGCTTTGAGCATGCCAAATTGTTTGCCATATGTTCTACATCCTCCTTCTATCGTCATCGTCGCCCATCATGCGCATCTTTCCTCTTTCTTTCCCTCTTCCCCTTCCCCCAACGCCGAGTAGTTGGCTAGAGGAATATACCTCAGGCCGACCTCTCCGCATTTCGTATCATTAAACTTCTCTCTCTCCCCTGTTCTCCTAGGGACCCCTTGCAACACCGTATAGTAATATCGTCTGCATAAATATTGTGTTCGAGTAGTGCGATGGAAGAGAGCCGGGCAGGCAAATCGAGCAAAGCAATATTGAAAAGAGTGGATGATAGGATTGAGCCTTGAGGGACTTCTATACTGAGAGGGTATGGCGCTGAAAGCTCTCCATTGATTTGAATTTGTATAAAGCGACGGTAAGAAAATCCTTAATATAATTGTAGAGGCGGGCGCCGGTTCGTAAGATCAAGAGGTTCTTGAGGATAGCGGAGTGTTTCACGTGGTCGAACGCCTTGTGTATATCTGCGACACGGAGTAAGACATATAGGAGGTGAAACTCCCGTCAGCGCGAGCGAGCGCGGGCGACCAGATATAGTCACAATTGTTGCATGCGCCGACGCAACCGTATACAGTGGCGGCACCATGCGGCGCGTCGTAGAAGCCGCAGCGGAAAAAAAACAAAAAAAAAGCAGCGCCCGGCAGGCGGCTCGGCGGCTCCGGCAGCTCCGGCCACTCCGTGGCGCGGCTGAACGGGAGCAACACGCTCAACCGGTTGCCCTGGCAACCGAAACGGCGGTAATTTCTTCCCATGCCGCCAGGTGCCGCCAGCATGAAAATATATCCGCGGGCTTGTGACCTTTACAGGTCGCCGCAAACAGCGGAGTTTCCAATCCTAAATATTTCTTGCTCCGTGACCTGCGATTACTCGGGTTTGCATGAGACTGTGATTTCGATACACATCTGAGATACGAAGCATGGTATCCTGAGTGCTAACATGGGATCTGAAGCCTGTCATTGTGTAAGGAAAAGCACTGCTGTTTTCTAAGTGCCAGTTGATACGGTTAAGGGACATGCGTTCCATCAGTTTGCTTACACACGACGTTAAAGATATTGGCCTAGAGCTCCACCACTGGAAAAGCTGGCGCCACCGTCGGCGTGACGTGCTAGGAGGGATCACGTGGACATAGCGGCCGCGTCGGCTGCTTCGGGCGCGCCGAAGCGAGCTGAAAACGAGTTTAAATTCCCTCGTACGCTGCGGTCCTCATTTAGTGGCGAAATTTTCTCGCTTCGAGTGTCTTCGTTACAACGCTTCAAAGCACTACAATAGGTAGTGGCTGCCTTTGAAGGCGGGCAACATATATGGTAGGCTACTGCTCGGCTCCGCAGGGCCGGACGCACGTAATGGAGGCCGGTGTCAGCCTTATTCACACGTAGCCGCAGGACAAGAAGCTGCGTGAAGCTTGGCTCGCGAAACATAAAACCGGCAAACAGTCATCGGCTACAACTCGGGTATGCAGGAAGCGCAGACGCGAGGAAGATTTCTGCTACGGCGCCCGGTCTGCGATGTTCTGAAAACGCGCACTGAGACGCTCGCCCGAGTCCGCTGCCCGACTAATGTCATAACGGTTTGGTCTATGAACTTGTCGATGCTATAGATACTCGCAAGTTCAGTGGAGTGGAAAGGCAGCGGTAAGAAGCACATTTAAAAAAAGCATAGCATATGGTCACGTTTGTGTTATGAATTAATGCACTGGATTACAAAAAAGGAGCAGCGGGAAATTGCACGCTGAGAACACCGATAAACATACAGTGCGACGCAACTCGAAAAATAATATTGAAAGGTCAAAGAATTTAGAAGAAAAAAAAGATTGAATCGTCGCGACGGGATATCACAGGCGTCGAAGTCTCTACAATGAAATTATTCTTGAACAGCTCTGATAGCGCCCACGCAACAATGGTTGCTTGTATACTGTCAAATGCTCATATTCTGCGGCCTAAAGCTCATGGCACGGTGCGAAAACGCGCGCGCGGTGAAAGCGAAACAGTGCGCAGACAAGCATGCAGACGCGCAATCGGTCGCTGCGAATCTGCGCGATCGCTGCATTGAGGCTTCGTTCTATTACGCTCCATTTAGTTATACGAACACTATAAGAACATATTTCACATAGTTTGCTCTCAGCGTTTACCTACCTTTCACGCAAGAAGCCGGTTCGGGAGACTCCATCGCGGCGACCGCGCGCAGTGGCGTTCACTGTACGTATTCGGTAAGGAGATAGCGCCTGTAAACGATTGTGTGCTTTCAGTTTGCCCAAGATTATTGTTTAGACAGTAAGAAACTTCTCTCGTTTCGAAAGTACTTACAGAAATGTCCGGGAGAGCTCGCGCGTGGTGTTTTCAGTGAGCGCTGACAGCAAAACCTATGAGGAGCGCGCCGCATGATCCCTCATACTACGCCAGCGAGGCGCTTCCGATAGATGGCGACTCCGTAACTCGTCGCCGCCAATAGGACGTAGGTTCGTGATACAGTTGGCCGGTTTGCCAGGTTTCGGGATTGGTATTATTATTGCCGTTTTCCACTGCTCTGGAAGGATTCCGGATTCCCAAATATTGTTGATGTATTCTAAAAATTGCTATGAGAAGAGAGTAAGTTACGAAGCGTACTATAAATAATCCCATCTTTGCCAGACGTTGTGTTTCGTTTCAGTGAAGATAGAGCCGTATGTAGCTCAGTTAATGTATACAGACTGTTTATGCCTGTTGTACTCTATTCGAGTGACTCAGCTGGGTAATCCGGAAGTTGTCCTGCATTTTGGTCCACGGTCTGACGAATTTCATCAGCTATTTCTTCGCGTGTCTGGCCAGAACTCATCATTATCTTGTCCATGGTGTGTCGTGGTTTTCCTTGGCCCAAAAGTGATCTTAAGATAGTCCACACTCTCGCAGTATGTAGGCGGCCGTTGAGCTTGTCACATGTTTCTATCCAGTTTTCGGTGCAACGTTTTTGCGCGTATTCTTGTGCTTCTAATGTTATTTGCTCAATAAATTTGCGAAGGCCATGATTCTGTTTATGTTTCTTCCAATTCTGCACTACCCTGTGTCTTTTATCCCATGCGTTAAGCGGGTGAGAGTCAATGTGTTGGTTTTCAGGAGCATGCGCAATCTTTTTGGTGTCCTTTTTCCTCGTCTCGCTAATATTGTTCACCCATGAATGTAGGTCCGGCTGTTCGTCGGCCCTGTCTAAGTCTGATCGGAATAGGTGCCAGTCAGTAAGTTGTGTATTGGAAGCTGCGTTAGCAAGGCGAGCCTTAGAGAGAAGAAGGCTTAAAGTAACTTCAATGATGTAATGGTCACTTCCAAGATTTTTGTGAAGATTTGCCCAAGTTACATTCCCAATTCCGCGGTACCAGCTTAAGTCGGGGTTAGAGTCGCGTTCGACACTGTTTCCTTGGCGAGTGGGCTCGGTTGTATCCTTAAGGAACGTATACTTGTTATCTTGCATTTTTCTTTCGAGGCGCTGCCCTGGTTTCGTTGTGCACTGGTAGCCCCATGATATGTGTATTGAAATCCCCAGCTATAATGATGTCTTTGTCCTTATGTAGCTTTGTGTACGTGTCCAACCATTTCAGAGAAGAAGGACAGTCGAGCCTTGGGACCCAGTATGCATCGATAATTAGAACGTCACGGCTGCCGAAGCGGCATTGGACAGTAATGTGCTCCCGAGTCGAATTGTTTATGGAATCACTATCGATTTGTATAGCTGGAATATGTTTGGCCACGTATGTTACAGTGGTAATGGGAATGGTCACATCCTGTGGAGCTCTTTTTTCTCGTTTAGTAATACTTCCTTGGGTAAAGTGTTCATATCCCGGTAATGATATAAGTCCGCAAGCTTCTTGAATTAAAAGGATATCTGATTTTTGAGCTCCTCGGTAGATGAATTGTAAGAGAGCTTTCTTCCTTCGAAGGCTCCTGCAATTTCATTGCCATATTACTAGAGGTCGATTAGGGCTTGCCATATTACAGATTTGCGGAGCCAGAGGACTCATCGGCCTTGGACTGCGTGGATGTCTGTGCACGTGCGAATATTTGCGCGTTGGCTGCTAGCTGTTCAACGACGACATCAGTGCGTGCAATTTCATGGTTTAGATATTGCATTTCAGCCTGTACCGTGCGAATCACTGCAACCTCATTCGCGAGGCTGTCTACTTTAACCGTTCAAACCTGGACCGCTCGTTCAAGGCGCTGCATGCTTGTTTGGTCCGGTATGTGCGATGGTGTTGTAGATGGTGTCATAGGGTGCTGAAGAGCTTGAGAGTACGAGTAATGAAGAACTGGAGTCCGTAAAATAGAACGGGTTGACTGTGAAGTGTTAGGTGAGGGTTGGGAGGAATTAGTAGGTAGGTTTGGACGGACTGGCTCACCGATATCAGAGGCTAGCTGGCTCTTGTCATTTCTGGGACGTTTCGGCTCCGGAGTGGTAGATCGCTTGGCGGCCTCAGGCGGCAGGCTTCCATTTGAAGATTTTTTTCTGATGGTTTGGCTGGCACTGCGACTTCGGCTTCGGTTGCGGCTGCGACTGCGACTCCGGCTGTGACTCGTCTGGAGAAGCACGGCAAACCGGTTGGAAGTAGCGATGGAAGTGTCTGGGGTCTTGTAGCTTATAGTGACTCTTGTGTCCTGTTGACGGGGACGGCGTGTCCTCTGTGGCAATTCAGGGAAATCTGAAGTATACTGGAAGGGCTTCGTGTTGCGTATCCGTCGGCGACGGTGCTTGGATGCCCGCGAACGCGCCGCGCGGTCCGCTTCTTTTCTTGATGGGCAGTCTTCCGAAGTCGGCGAATGTTCACCGCCGCAATCCGCCTCTTTCATGGCGCGACGGCGCATGCGCCCTGCCCTAGAGGATTAGTCGCGAAACGTTTTGGAAGGGTCGCGCGCGTGACCGCACTCCGAAAGGTCCCCCGAAAAAAAAAAAAAAACGCCCGGACGCGCGTTGCTGCAAACACTCGTGCCGTGTACTGCGTTGAAATGGTTGAAACTCTACTGGTAGCTCGAAGTCTGTGCTGTGCCGAAAACATGCGTAGCGTAAGGCTGCAATCGTGCGAGTTGTCCGGACTGCACCGAGAGCCAGGTAGTTGCCGCCTTTAGCGAAAAACCCGTGCTTTACACTTGGGCGACACTTAAGTACATCCCGTTGCTGACAAAGTCTTCTTGGAGCGTCGGCCCTCACTTGCTGGTGGTGGCGGCGCGTGCCTGACTGCACGTACTCGTAAGGCGCGGAAACACCGGGTCGATACGAGACCGACAAGACGCTCACTCCAACGATTGACCGACTATTGTGCGTCACTGAAACGATTTTATCATACCAGGTCGACAGCGTTGCAACCGACGAGTGCGAGTTGTACTGCGACTGGCTTTCTTGTCCGCGGCACCGGCAAAATCAGTGTGCCGACCATCATTCGACCGAACCCCGTGTGATCAGCTGTCGAACAGACAACACGATAGCGACAGCGTCTTCGCTTCTATATATACAATTAATCGTGCTCAAAATGAGTCAAACACGCCTACCAAGTTGAAATTTACAAGCTTCAACCTTCTCAAGCCGTGCCCATGAAGTTTGAGCCAATGCCGTTCCTGTTCAACGGAGGTTAACCTGGTGCCGTCGAGTTCGTGCACCCGCTACCAGCGGACCTCAACTGAAATGTAAGCAGTTAAATCGAACGAAACTGCTTTTATAGTTCAGTTCTGGCCTTAGCGATTTGAAATCAACTACGGTTCACTTCGCACGGCGCGTACCCAATAAGCGGTAAGCGGCAACACAGCGCTATGCCAACATCTGTACGTCACCGTACCTTGTTGATAGTGATGCTCTTTAGTTCCGCGAGCTTGTCGGCAGCAGATCTACGATAGGTGTCAACGGCCGCCAGGATTTGTGCGGTGCGGATTTTTGAAGTATGTGTCACTGCGTTCCACTGTGTTGAGTCCTGCCGCCGAGCGGATAGCGTTGCCGAGGGTACCGACGTCAACTGCGGCAAGGTTCAGGCATGCCGTGAATTTAACAATCACAATGGTGGCTTGCTGCTGGCGCGGCGTTGTCCCTACGGTGCGCCAGTGGCCGAGTGTCGTAGCGGACGCCGCTGCTTGCTCGATTTCCGTGCTTCAGAAGCCCGCGAACGCGCGTGGCGTCGGTGGTGTCGAGGTGGCGTCCAGCCAAGGACTAGGCTTAGTGGCCGACAGCCGGCTAAGCCGGCCAAGTTCCTCCATTAATTGCGCACAAACGATGAAAAGTTCGTCTCACCGGAAGGTGGGTACTTTGAGACGTCTTCCTCGCACAAGTTTGGAGTCCTATAGAAGAAGGTTCCGTTGATAGGGTGAAAACTTCGAAGAGCACATGTGGATCCGTACTGACTCGGCGACCGCGTCTCGTCTAGATGGGAGCTGCGCAGGGCGACGTGCCATCTCGACGAGAGGGTCGCAGGATTTAGGTCTGGGTATTGGTGTTTGCACTCCCATAGCATGTGGGGGAGTGTTGCTGATTGAGTTTTACAATTCTTGCGCGTGTGGCTTGGGTAGATGTCGGGGTATATGATGTGATAGCGTGTGAAGGAGGGGTATGTATTTGTCTGTAACAGGCGAAGGGTGTTTGCCTGTGCTCTGTTTAACTTGCGGTGAGGGGTGGGAACGGTTCTTATTTCGAGGTAAAATGACTTCACAAGGTCGTTGTACCTTGTAAGGCCGTCGCGTCCTGCGGGTGCACCTGCACCGTCTCCGGCACGGTTGACTAGTCCTCGTGCTACGGAGTGTGTAACCTCGTTGAGGTTGGTGAGGAGGTGCGGGTGGACGTCGCCGGCGTGTGCTAGGATCCAGACGAGGGTGATTTGATTTTCAGACGAATGTGGGGCTTGTAAGATACGGAGTTATTGTTGGGAAATACGACCCTTGATGTAGTTATTGATTGCTGTGCGAGAATCGTTCAGTATGGTGTGGCAGGCTGGGTCAAGACTGGCCAGGGCGATGGCCACTTCCTCGGCCGTCTCGGCATTTTGGGTAACGATGCTGGCAGCATATCGGAGCAAGCCGCCTGCCGCGGTAACCGCCGGAAAGCGACGTCCATCTTGGTATTCAGCTGCATCGACGAAGGTGACACCCGCGGTGTTGGCATAAGCTTTGATCAGGAAGGTAGCTCGTGCCTTCCTGCGTTCTTTGTTGTGATCTTAGTGCATGTTTTTGGGAATAGGGTCGGCGTGTATCCATTGCTGAATGGCGCGTGGTATTGGGTGTTTGCCTCCATGTTGGCGGTGGTAGGTGATATCAAGCTTAGTTAGAATGCTGTGGCCCGTTTCCGTGAGGGTAAGCCGCTCCAGTTGTGATCCACGCTGCGCTTGGATGAACTCGTCTAGGGTGTTGTGGACACCTAATTGTAGTAGAAGTTCCATGCTGGTGTGATTAGGTAGTCCTAAGGCCTGCTTATAGGCTCCTGTGATGATGATGTCCAGTTTAGTCTTTTCAGCTTTGTACCAGTTGAGAAAGGGCGCAACGTAAGTAATGTGACTTCATACTTTCTGCTGATCCCAGCATAGTTTAGGATGTAGAAGCGATAGGTAGGGTAAAGTGCAGTGATCATAGGTTAGTGAGGGCTAGGATTCACCTCAATTTGAAGAGAGAAAGAGCAAAATTAGTCAAGAAGAAACAGGTCAACCTAGAGGCAGTAAGGGTAAAAGCAGACAAATTGAGGCTGGTACTTGCAAACAAATATGCAGCATTAGAACAGAGAGATGATGATGACATTGAGCTAATGAATGAAACCGTAACTGTGTTGGCTTCAGAGGCAGCAATTGAAGTGGGAGGCAAGGCACCAAGGCAACCAGCAGACAAGCTCTCCCAAGTAGCAAAGGAACTAATAAAGAAATGACAAATAATGAAAGTGTCCAACTCAAGAGAGAAGATAGAGTTCGCATAAGTGTCAAAACTGTTCAACAAGGCGAAAATAAGTGATATTCGAAACTATAACGTGAGAAAGATTGAAGAAGCCGTAAAAAATGGACGCAGCCTGAAATTAGTGAGAAAGAAACTTGGCATAGGACAAACCAAGATGTATGCACTAAAAGATAAGCAGGGTAATAACATCAGCAATCTCAAAGGTCTAGTAAAAATAGCGGAAGAATTCTGCACTGACCTGTACAGTACCCAGAGGAGTCGGGATACTTCAATTAGAGTAATGAAAAGGATACAGAAACTCCTCCTATAACTAGCGATGAGGTCAGAAAGGCCTTGCAAGACATGAAACGAGGAAGAGCTCCAGAAGAAGATGCAATATCAGTCGATTTAATCAAAGATGGAGGAGACATAATGCTTGGAAAACTGGCGGCTCTTTATACGAAGTGTCTACCGACTGCAAAGGTCCCAGGAAACTGGAAGAATGCAAACATTATACTAATCCACAAAAAGGGAGACGTTAAAGAATTGAAAAATTATAGGCCCATTAGCTTACTCCCAGTATTATATAAAATATTTTACAAAATAATCTCCAATAGAATAAGGGCAACACTGGACTTTAGTCAACCAAGGGAACAGGCTGGCTTCAGGAAGGGATACTCTACAATGGATCACATCCATGTCATTAATCGGGTTATCGAGAAATCCGCAGAGTATAATAAGACTCTCTATATGGCTTTCATAGGTTACGAAAAGGCATTTGATTCAGTAGAGATACCAACAGTCATAGCGGCATTACGTAATCAAGGAGTACAGAACGCTTACGTTACTACTTTGGAAAATATCTACAGAGGTTCTACAGCTACCTTAATTCTACACAAGAAAAGCAAGAAGATAATAATATAATAATATTTGGGGTTTTACGTGCCAAAACCACTTTCTGATTATGAGGCACGCCGTAGTGGAGGACTCCGGAAATTTTGACCACCTGGGGTTCTTTAACGTGCACCTAAATCTAAGCACACGGGTGTTTTCGCAGATACCTGTAAGAAAGGGGTCAGACAGGGAGACACAATCTCTCCAATGCTATTCACTGCGTGCTTGGAAGAAGTATTCAGGCTATTAAACTGGGAAGGCTCAGGAGTAAAGATCGACGGCGATTATCTCAGCAACCTTCGGTTTGCCAATGACATTGTTCTATTCAGCAACAATGCAGACGAGTTAGAAAAATGATTGAGGACCTTAACAGAGAGAGTGTAAGAGTGGGACTGAAGATTAATATGCAGAAGACAAAGATAATGATAAATAGCCGGGCAAAGGAACAAGAATTCAGGATGGACAGTCGGCCTCTAGATTCTGTGAAGGAGTACATTCACCTAGGTAAATTAATCCTAGGGAACCCTGATCTTGAGAAGGAAATTCACAGAAGAATAAAAATGGGTTGGATCGCATATGGCGGACATTGCAAGCTCCTGACTGGAAGTTTACCGTTATCATTGAAAAGGAAGGTGCACAATCAATGCATTTTACCAGTGCTGACATATGGGGCAGGGACTTGGAGACTGACAAAGAAACTTGAGAACTATTTAAGAACTGCGCAAAGAGCGATGGAACGAAGATTGCTAGGCGTATCTTTAAGAGACAGAAAGAGAGCGGTAGGGATCAGAGAGCAAACGGGTATAGACGATATTCTAATTGACATCAAGAGAAAATAATGGAGCTGGGCAGGTCCTGTAATGTGCAGGTTAGATAACCGTTGGACCATTAGGGTTACAGAATGGGTACCAAGAGAAGGGAAACGCAATCGAGAACGACAGAAGACTAGGTGGAGCGATGAAATTAGGAAATTCTCGGGCGCTAGTTGGAATCGGTTGGCGTAGGACATGATAATTGGAGATCGCAGGGAGAGGCCTTCGTGGTGCAGTGGACATAAAACAGGCTGATGATGATGATGGTAAGTAATGTGACAGATGATAAAAGAGTGGACAAGGCGGATTAGACTTTCTTCCTTCATACCCCCTCATCGGTTGGTCACTCGTTTCAGCAGTCTGAATGTATTAGCGGTCTGTCGAAGGATCTTGGAGATAGCCGTAGAGTTGGCTCCATTGGCTTTTATGGTCGTGCCAAGAACGCGGATGCTAGGGAGTATACGGGTATGGGTCTGCCAACCCTCAAGTGGAGTTCGATTTCCTCGTATTGGCGTTTATTCGTGGAGCCCCGTGGGGGGGGGGGGGAGGCAGGGGGGCGCCCATGGTGTGTGGGGCGGTCTAGGAAAAGCTCCTACTTTTCGGGGGAACAGCGGAGTCCCGTGCCTTGAAGATAATTTTCTACGACATCAATGGCGTCTTGTAGCGCAGTTTCGATTTGGCCGTCACTGCCCTTTGCAGGCCTGATTATAATGTCGTCGGCGTGTATAGTGTGTTCAATGCTGTCGAGTTTTTGTAGTTCTTGAGCTAATCCGAGCATAGCCAGCTAGATTAAACAGTATTTCGTAAATGACAGAGCCTTGCGGCGTGCGGTGTGAGCTTTGCGGTGAGCAAAGAGATGCGTTCGAGGATAGTGGAGTGCCTGATATGTTATCGAAGGTGCGCTCAAGGTCGAGGTGAGCGCAAGATCTTTCTTTCTTTTTTTTTTTTTTTTTTGTTAACACGCGCAGACAAATATTCAGGATGCTGTACTATGATTGGTGTTGAGCAGGTACTGAGCACCATAGAGTTTCCTACAAAAATTTTTGTAGGAAACTCTATGCTGAGCTCATGCTGAGCAGCAGAGCACGCGAGACGCGTTCGTTTACTCCCGCACTGCGGCGCCACCAACTCATTGCACGTTTCCAACCAGACACCAACAAAAAGGCAAGCCAGAACTAGCGCATGGAACCAATACAAGCCAGTTATAGCCGTAAAGCAAACCGAAATTGCTATCAAGCGGATATTGCGGATATATCCTGTCAGTGGGCCATTCGTGGGTGGGAGCGGTGATATTTTTGCCTACACACACACCTTGTTGCTTTCCACTTATTTGCTCATAAACTCTTCATGCCGGTAAGTAAGAAAGTTGTTTTACGTATTACTGTACTGAGTGAGCCTTCTTCCACGCAAAAAATTGCTTACTTCCATAGTATTAAGTAGTAACGTGGGAGTTATTTTCTACCTTGATTGATATTGTGTGCTGAAAATATTTCGCGCCGTAGTTCGTTAGTTTGTCCAGGGAGAACCAGTAAAATATGTTATTTGACACGTCGTCTTCGTTATTTTTCAAAACGCATCTTGGCGTGTCACCTTCGTGCGCTGCCGGACTGCCAGCCTTCATCGGCCGTCTGTATAAACAAAGTGCTGCAAGATCTTGCCTTCGCGAAGTGTTTTCAAAGTTGGCTGTACCAGTGAAGCGTGATATATACATCGGATCAAGTGACCCGTGAGGAGGACAAAGCTGGGGTGCGGTTGACTGAATAAGCGATTACTCATTCTGCCTAGGGCTGCGTGCTAGCGTTGCGCGTCTCCGTCGCAAGCATTCTGGCCGTGACTGAGCACCTGGAAGCAAGTACTGAAATCAGTACAGTTAGCTTATCATCGCGGGCGGCATTAGTGTCTCAGACGTTTGAAAATATGGATATAGAAGGGTGGATGAAGAATTGCACGGTGCGTATACTACTTGCCTCATACCTGTCCGATTTCTGTGCAGGAACGCTTGAATTAGTATCTGTAGCGAGAAAGCTACCCTTGGAGACGTAAAGGGTTCGCGTGACATTTGTTAAGCATGTTCTCATTCGCTGCTGATTATTGATTACATATGGCTAGGCGATCAAGTAGTCTAGCGTTCATTTTCCATCTATATGACCATCTGTATGACATGGTAAATAATTGGAAGTGTGCTACTTCAATGGAAGCACTTCTTTCTGGGATTGACTGATGTGTTGTCTAGCTCACTTATCCGCACATAATACTACATCAATGCGTAAATGGATCTGTGCGCTTAATTCGCCGTCTTCGATCTTTGAAGTTATATTATAATTGTGCATTTAGCTGTCATTTGTGCGGCTGTGGGAATAGTAAAGTCGACGGTTATTTGCTTGTATTGTTGCCAGCATTTAATTCCCCTCCCTTTCTCCTTTCTTGACCAATACATTAGCAGCGCTTGGCAAATATTTTACATTTGAGCCATTATAGTGCACTATTACAGCAGTATGGGTGTGTTAACATTTTCTAACACAAGTGTCCATGCAGTTTCAGCCATTGTAAACTCCACTGTGTAATATACTTGGCCTATTACATCCTACTGCAGGCCTACCACTCCCAATTCACAAATGGGTCAGCAGGATCAGTGGGCAATATGGTCATTCTTCCTATCAAGTCTCAGTACAGGGGCCCAGCTCCAAAGAGCAGTAAGTACCACACTAATCATCATTCACTTCTGGGGAATTTTAAAGGGACCCTCAAACAGTATTGATGTCTGTGCATGAACACATTAATTTGATAGGTGAGGTCCTTGTGAACATCAAGGGTCACAATTAAATGCCCTATGTAAGCCCTGGGAAAACACGGGGAAGGCAGGAGATGGAAATTCAAGACGATGAGCAAAACGAGAACAAGGTAAAAGCAGGAGCCAACATTTTAGCACACAATGCAGATTGTGTGCTGCAGCCGCTCTCTATATGCATGCATTTGTGCATATGTGTGAAGAAAGGAGTGGAATAATGAATTTCAACAAAAAAAGACTGCACTCAGCAGAGGACCTCGAACGTGCATAGAAAAATAAGGGTGAGAAAGAATGCTTCTAAGGCTACGTACAGTACATTGGAAACAGCTGCTGGTCGCATGCAGAAGACTTTTGCTCTTGCTCTGACACATTTAGGTGCAGCAGTATCTTCTTTTGGCAGGAGAAGGAAACATGCTTGGATTCATTATGCAAGAAAAGGTGAGGCGTGCAGACAGGACACAAGAGAAGTGTCCTGTCTGCACGCCTCAGCTTTTCTTGCATAATGAATCCTTACCAACTAGCTCAGCTTTCTGCCATTCTAAACATGCTTGGTGCTCACATGCACCCATACCTGCCAACTCACAAATTTTCTGTTTGCTACTTTACTAATGTTTCTTCAACTTTCTGAAAAAAATTCTGTTTGTAAAGAAGTCGCTTGTGGGTCTATGACCATACCCTTAGAATTCTCATTGTGAAAGGACACCAAAAAGGTACCTGGTTCAAGTAAGCTATTCAGACTAGTTGCTGTAGCACAAAAATTTGGCATCATCAGAATCGCTGAAAAAGTCGCTGTCATCTGAAAACAAACTGTTGCCTGTCAGTCTCTCCTAATTAGTGTGCTAGGTCTGCAGGTAAACCATCGTTTATGAGTGCATGTGTATCACACAAAAGGTGTGTGCTCAGGTTGAAATCCTGGCGTCATGTCCGTGGGATTTTTCAGAATTTTAGTGTTCGCAGGTCAGCTATTATCTGCACCTGCTGCACTGTGCCTTGCCAAGATTGCACTCATTATTTTTGCTCAAGGATTGTGGTGAACAATCGCTAGTCTCTTGGCACTACAAATGTGTGCCAGGTCAATGAAGTGAGAACACGCTGTGGAAAACATTGCAGTGAACTTTGATGCCACCATCACAAGTGTAACAAGAAATAATGCTCCGATAAAAGATGTGAAAACACACTCAGTTAAAAGCAACCTGAAATAGACAACACTTCTAGGCGACATTGTTCCCAAGGAGGTGGGACGAAGCCATGGCTATGTGGAATACAGGTTGAGTAACACTGCGTCTTGGGACAGTGTAATTTCTAACCGCTTGCCACTCTTTCAATTCAATGTGCCACCATAAAATTTTTATGGAAGAGCTTCCTGTGAAAAGTACTCTTTATGTCTGAAACTCTGAATGGTTCTTTTATATACAACTAAAATTGTGTCAGGGACTTGTGAAGGCAAACCTTGCCTGCACCCAACACAGTTGTTTTTTGTGATCACTTATTTTTCTAATTTGCCAGATTGGGGGGGGGGGAGGGGCTGGATTTTGCATACGTGTTTGTCATTAAGAGTGCTTGGCATTGGGCTAGTTGATTAAATATGATATAGAAGTTGTTCATGATTTTCTGTTTCAGACAAGTTTCTGTTCTGATTAAGTTTGTAGTTTATGCCCTTTTGTGTTGTCATTTTCTGCTTGCCCTTTGTTGACTATTGCATCCTGGCATGTTTTATTGATTTATTGATGAATCTTTACATAGAAAAGTACTGTCTCGAAGGCCTATGCAGGTGAGTGGGGTAAAGAAAAGGAGTTAACAAATGATGCTCAATTCCCACCTCTTGTGCAAAGTCACAGAGGGACTGAAACGTTGCACGAGCTTGACTATTGCTGTTTGGTAATGCCCAGCATTTGAAAGTCTTAATCTGTGGCTTGAGGTATTTATGTCATACTGTGTCTTTTGTCAATAAGTTTGGTACTCTGCTAGATTATTTATTTATTTATTTATTTATTTATTTATTTATTTGAAATACCTTAGACGCCTGTAGGGCATTGTGTAAGGGGGGCGTCAAAATCCAGTGTATACAAAAACAGTATCAAGAACAGTGTCAAACAGTGTCAAAAACAGTTCATACACAACGAGAATAAGCAATAAAAGGAAAACAAAGTACACTACATGGTAATGTATTGTATATGGTATGGTGAAGCAGAAAGCAAAAGCCCATAAGGTTCAGGAAATTACTGACCTCCGCTTTAAAGACTTGTAGTAACAGCATATGACGCATGCTAGAATTGACCATTACTGCTACTTTTGTGATGTTACTGAAAGCTGAGCCATGCCTCAACCACCTTATAACTACTGTGTAGTAATGATTTTTTGTTCAGAACATATCAGTACCATCGTCTATACAAAACAAATTATTTATTTAACCTGTAAATGTTTGTGTTTCTTTCATTGTTTTTCACGAAAGAAAAGTGCTTACAAGAGTTACGTGATTATTTTTTTTCAGCTGATGAGACAGACATCATTGATGAAGCACTCTATTATTTCAAAGCCAATGTTTTCTTTCGAACATATGAAATAAAGGTGAGTACATAAATTGCACCACGCTGGGCACAATTAAAGAACCTGCCATAACCCCTTATAGCATCTCTGCTTCCAAACTGCTTGTAGTGATTGCATTTCATAGATTGATGCTTATTTTTGCAGGTAGCAATTACTCTTTCAATTGAATTGAAGGGAAAGATGTAAATACATTTATTTGTGCCTATTGCAGCTTATGAGCTGCATTGTGATTTCCTATTTATGGAAAGCTTTATGTAGTAGAAAGTGCAGTGTGGCAGTTCAGTATGTGTATCAAGCATAAAGAATTTCTGGCATGTCTTTATAACATTGAGTGAGATCGAAAGGCGCTGTAACACTTGTTAAATGTGTGGAATCTGTCTACTATGTATTAAAGGGCCCAAAATGTTTGCAAGCAAAAGCTCTCTTTTTTTATATGACGTATATGAGTAGAGCTATTGGCAACCAAATGTTTCCCCTGCCACACTGTCATGGCCTTTTCTTCTTTTTTGTTGTGCCAACTTTGCTGAAGGTGCACTGCAGTGTGAACATGGAATGATGTAGTTCATGCTCCACCCATCACAGTGCTGAGTTTGAGACCAACTGCACCGTGCAGTCTCGAAGGCCATAGAAGTGATAAAGTGGTATCAATATCCAACACCAGACAGCACCACTGCCCTATAACTGATAAAAATCAATCTTCCAGATGGAACTGCATAGTTCTGACATGAAAAATTTGACACTGACAGTAGCACGTGTGTAGCATGTAGTGATGCAGAACTATCGATAGTGCTGTTGATACTATCAATAGTTGAGTCACTATCAAATTATTGACAGTAAAAAAAATTATCAATAGTGCTATTGATAGTAATTTCACTAGTACTATCGATAGCATAAAATCAACTGCACAAACTTGTTGGAGCATGAACTTGGTTCCCTGAGTGCGGGCTACGTGGTGGTGGTGGTGGTAACCATGGCAGGACTCCTTGTTATTGCAGTCTGCCCGTCATGTAGCTCTGTAGATGTGCCCTACGTACAGTTGCTGGTTAAAGTGTTTGTGTCACTAATGTCCTTGTTGTGCTGGCAACAGCGACCCGAGACGCACAGTTTGGCACGCCTGCTTCTGAGCTGAATTCGAGTGGAATTATTGCTTCAGCATATATGCTTGCTAAGTTTCAATGTCAGTGCTTGAACTGAATCGAAGCTGCATATACATAAAAGCAAGGAATGAGCACATTGCCTTTAACACAGTAATTTTGCA
Source organism: Dermacentor variabilis (assembly GCF_050947875.1). Taxonomy (NCBI): domain Eukaryota; kingdom Metazoa; phylum Arthropoda; class Arachnida; order Ixodida; family Ixodidae; genus Dermacentor; species Dermacentor variabilis. The sequence goes on from NC_134570.1 coordinate 16,831,472, forward strand.
CTATAATTTGTTCCACACCACTCCAGAGCTCTATACAAGTCTGCTCACAAATGTGTATACGTACATACAAGGACGTTGCTTGCTCGACTGAAGCCATGTCCACATGTAAATGGTACTGGGGTTCAGCTTGCTGAATTGAAATCCAGGTAGACGATGGTCGAAAGCGAAACCATCGCGAACCATTGTAGCCTTCAGCGTCATGCGATAATTTCGCAAAGCCTTGCTTACCTGTAACAATGCAGCATTGCATGCGAGACATGCTCGAATTTTTCTTACTTTCCTGATGGGCAGGAATGCAGCGCTGGTGATCTTGGCATTGCTAAAAATGCCCTGGATACCGGCGATGACCTCGTGTGGCTTCACTAGCATGGCGGAAGTTTGCAGACACATGCCAGTGATCTCCAGTTTCTTGTCGGTTCTTTGTTTTGCACTAACTAATACAAGTGTTCAGCTAAAACTAGACACTAACCCTCAATAAACAACATGGTTCAATCGTGCAATCAAGGAAACTTGTAATTGCGCCCAGGCTGATCATAGACAGAGTCCTTAATATGGTTGCCATCTTGGCTTGACTGCGGCACTGTGTAAAAATCGCCAATATTGAGAAGGCAGCGCTATCGCTGGAGAGAATGAAGATGTACAACATTAAGTGACTCATGCCGCCAATATTTCTTTGTTTACTTCATATGCAGTTTCAGATCTACTAGATCCGTCCACAAATTAGCAAAGCAAGCAAATTAAGGTAGAAATCTCAAACGGAACTAGTAGATTCGTCCGCAAATTCTCAAAACGAAACTGAATCAATATTCAAGATTCAAGTTTGTTGGAAAGGTGTACCTGGTTACTTTTGAGTATGAATTTATTGATGGACATATTCCCGCATTTTCACTGCAGAAATAATTTATTTCATTCACCAAAAAATTGCTCATAAATTAAACGAACTGAGTATTGCTGATAGTAGGCTAAATGTTTTGGCAATATATCGCCGGCCAACAACAGCATAATTATTCACAGCACTCTCGATAGTATTATCAGTAGTAATACTACCGATGGTATTATCGATAGTAACACAAATTGCACTATCGATAGCAATACTATTGATAACACTATTGATAGTGTTTTTACACTATCAATGGTTTCAGAAAACTGTCGATAATATCGATAGTCAGTTTAGTGACAGTTTTGCATTACTAGTAGCATGTGAAAATAGTGCAGAAACAATAGGGCATATCTTGTTAGCATGTCGCAGTAGCTGCCATAGGTCAATAAGTATGAAGGTACCCTGACTGTGGCCTTCAGCTTTAAGGATTATTTAGGAAAGGTTAATGAATCTGCAGTGGAAATAGTGAAAGGTGGCTAGAGTATTGGTGGTGCAACAGCAGAGGACATGACTGATTTTATGGTAATTCTTATCAGGTTTGATGGTTTCTTAACCATTGAACCATATCGCGCCTTATCCATAAAAAAATATAAATAACATATTTTTTTCCCCTAATTTTCAGAGTGAAGCTGATCGCGTGCTGATATACTTGACGTTGTACATCTCCGAGTGCTTGAAGAAACTTCAAAAGGCAAGTGTGAACTGCTTCTGTTACACCACTGCCAGCTGTCATCACTCGTGCCTTTCACTGTTCAAGAGTGACAGGGAGTAGTGTCACGAGAGTGGAAGGTTACCAGCAATGTTGCTCTGGCAAGCGTGAATTCTTTTTTTGGAGAACTGAAGCCGAGGAAATGCACCTGTTTGGAGAAAGAATATGGGAAGCATATTTTAAGTGTACCATACAGTGATGTTATTGGTTATTGTGCCCAAAAGCACTCGAAAGCCTTCCTAATTAGTCACGAAGAATGCAGCAAATATGTATAAATCAAAGTACATTTTCCAGCAAATGTTTGAAGTCCCAAGCAGTTGGCATGAAAATGTCAAACAACTAAACAGTCACTCACATTTAAATAAACATTGAAGATAAATTCAATAGCACTTATGGTAAACTTGCTTCACTTGAAACATACCTTAGCAAAAATATAGAAGGTTCCAGCAGATGTGGTTCCAAGAGTTAGTGTATATGTATGTGCACTATTGTAAAGGAATGTCAAGTCACAAACTTTAAGCATGCCTGCAGACATTTACAACCTCATTGTAAAATGATCAATATTTAGAACTTGTTTACAGTTGCTATATTGATGCCAATATTCTTGCAATCCTTATTTTTCATTTGTGCATGGTTTAGGGCAGAGCTTATCCTCAAAGAATACAAGTACACTCACTCATTTTAGAGTGCAGCTCTTAACGGCCATCCCTGTATTGAGCATCAGCGTGCCTCATCATCCCTTGGTGTAATCGAGCGAACAAGCACAGTGCACAATTAAAGAGCAAACCCAGGAGAGCAGCGGCACATGAAAGACGGCGAGAGCAAATAGTGCAATGAGGAAAGTGGAGGAGCAGGGTGCAGCGGAAGCATGAGGAGGAAAGAAGAGGAAGCTACCTTGAAGCACCGCCAGATGGCACTCACGCCCGTGCATCTGCGGATAAGATAAGCAAGAACTTCTTACAGTCATAGCTAGTGGTACAAGGTAGATTTTGAAATAAAAGAAAAGGTTAAAGAGATGTGCACAAAAATTCTAGCTAAGAAACATGTATAGCACCCCTGATAAAATCAACCAGGCTAGGTGACAATTTGTCACAGCCCCGTTTCAAAGGGGATGCCATTAAATCATCATCATTATCATTGCAGCAGCAGCGGCGGCACAAGCCGCGCAGAGGAAAGAAAAAAAAATAAAAAAGCCAGAAAGCTCGCCTTTGGGCATTGCATAAGCTGCAGCTGCTGGCAAGCGGCAACTGTGTGGCCGGTCTATATATATATAGCACCGCGCATCATGGCTCTGCCAGTCGATGTGCTCGTTGGTGTGATGCCTCGATATATCACAAAATGAAGACACATATAGAGCTGTGCTCAAATTTCACGTTGGGGAGTATCGTAATTGTCAGTGAATTTTTTTATAGATTGATTTTTTGGACCTATCAATTATACAAACCTACCCAATAGCAGCTGCACTAGCACATTGAAGCAACTTATAATGGTAACCCAAGTTTCGGCTGTTATTCACATGGATATTTTCATAAATACACTCCTAAACATTTGTGGCACACATTGCTCTTGCTGCCAGCTGTAGAGCACTGTTCCTGTTGGTAGCACCCCTGCAGAACAAAGCCTGTGAATTAACAAGCACTTTTCCAGTCGTCCCTCTTGTCCTGTTTTGTTCTCGTGCTCAGTTTTTAGATACCAAGTAGTATTTGAGCTTACTAATCGCCAAAAATTGAAACTGTAGCAAGTCACTGGGGGTCATTGAAATGACATGTACAAGGGTTTTGAGCCAGAAGTAAGGTTCCCATCAATTTTAGAAATAGACAACACTGTTTATTCTCATAGAACTTTGCATCATTGGAAAGATGAAACTTTGCTCTATTTTTCTACATAATCGGCATCTTTTTCTACGCATTGTTGTAGACGGTGCTCCAATTTCTGTATCCCAATGTCGTAGAACTTCGCCGCCAATCCGTTGAGGAAGCGTTTCACCTCTTTTTTGACTTCATCATCTCTCTGGAAGCATTGGCCGCTCAAATGTTCCTTTAACTTGGGAAACAAGTGATAATCACTAGGCGCGAGGCCTGGACTGTACGGTGGGTGGGGCATGACAGTCCACTCAAAGTTTGTCAAAAGTTCCTGGGTTTGACAGGAGACGTGAGGTTGGGCGTTGTCGTGAAGCAGCATTACACCGGCTGCCAGTCGTCCTCGCCGGCAGTTCTGGATAGCTTGCCTGAGATAGTGTTGCACAATAACTGTCTGAGTTGATTGTCGTTCCACGTTCTATGAAATCGATCAGCAGTATCCCCTTACGATCCGAAAAAACACTGGCCATCACTTTGCCAGCAGAAGGAGTTTGTTTGAACTTCTTTGCGACTGGTGATTCTGGGTGATGCCACTGTTTGGATTTTTGTTTTGTTTCGCGAGTGAAATGAAACATACACGTTCCGTCTCCCGTAACAGTGGAGTCCAACAATCTTTCCTTATCTTTTTGACAGGAGGAGGAGGAGGAGGAACATTTATTAAAAAAGGAAAGGACAAGCAGGTGTCTTTCTGCTTGTGCGGGAGGCGCCCTTAGTCCAGGGCTTCTACGGCTCTTGCTGTCTCCCAGGCCCACCACACCAGTTGTTGCTGGTTACGAGGGTCTGAACTAGTCAGCACAGCCTCCCATTGCTCGGGTGTGGGGTTGGGTATTTGCGGGGCTGCCTTGACGTTGGAGCACGCCCATGTGGTGTGCTATAGGGAGGCGTGATCGTTACAAAGGGGACATTTGTATGAGTATAGTGCAGGGTGTACAGTTGAATCCCGCTATAACGAAATTCACGGTGCACGAAAAAAAATTCGTTCTCGCGGAACTTCGTTATCGCAAAAATTTGACGTGAAACGCAGAAAGAATTGCCCAAGCAGCAGCAAAGGCGTTTAATGCCAAAAATCTGTAAGCTTGGTTTGCTTACGCTTCACGGCGAGCAACGCCGTCACGCGATTTTCGCACTCGGTCAGCAAACCCATTGCAACATCGTCGTCTCGGACAGCAACGAAATTCCTGATGACATCAAAAGCGTCCATCACCTGTACGGCGGTTGCCGCAGCCGGCGCTTCCTGTACGTCGTCGTCTTCTTCATCGGAAGAGTCCTTATCATTCCGGGCAGCTTTTATGATCTGCTCATCACTCACATCTTCGTGAACAACAACACAAGCGTCAGCGCCGATGTATTCGTCGAGCTCGAGATTAGGCGGCACGGTTCCTATTTCTCCCAGCGTTTTCTCCCTGCTGACATTGACTCGCCGCACAACACTTTTCCAACGATGTTATGGCGGGCCTTGAAACGGTTTAGCCAGCCAATGCTGGCTTTAAAATCATCAATGCCAAGTAGGCATGCATAGTTCAAGGCTTTCTGCTGGACGATGCTTCCGGACAGGGGGACGTTGCTGGCTCGTGCTTCCACAAACCACGCATGCACTACTTTGTCCAACTCTTCATGGAGGGGCCGCGTCACCTTTTTGTGCTTCGAGGATGTGCCTGAAGCAAGTGCCATTCTCACGCTGTCCTTATTGCCTAGAATCGTTGACAGCGAACTTGCAGGAATTCCGAAGTCTTCAGCAATTGCCGCTTTCTTCCTTCCGCTTTCTGCTTGGGCGATTATTTGAGCTTTTTGCTCAAGGGAAAGAGTTTTGCGTTTTTTCACTTGCGTTGCCATCGTGTCCTGCGGATGAAAACTCGTCGTTGTCGAAGAGAAAGGCAGCGAGTGAACAACGCGACCACGACACAAAGCCAAAATGGCGGAACTGCAATCACGTGATTTCATGCTTAATGTGGCTTTGGATTTGACTTGGACTTCTCGCCAATAAAACTAGTTTCGGTTTCGATTTTGAACGCGAAAATTTCGTTGAAGCGGAAACGCTCTGCAAAAATGGTTCGTTGTGCAGAGAAATTTAGGCCATTAATTCTTATAGGATACTCGCGGGGAATAAAAAATTATTCGTTGTCGCGGAAATTTCGTTGTGGCGGTATTCGTTGTGGCGGGATTCAACTGTATTGCGTGTAGTCTGCTTAAATGGGGGTATGTATTGGTTTGTAATTGTCATGTTACGGCGTCTTCAGGTGAGAGGGTCTTGTGTGGAGATGGGTATTGTCGTCTGTTCAATCTGTGGTGTTGTAGTATGGCGTTGTATTGTAAAGGTACGGGCTCCATAGATGCAGCCGTATTCCTCTTTTGTGGCGCCCGGGAGGCATGAGCTCGGGCTACAGAGTGTGCATGCTGATTTCTATGGAGGGACTCGTGTCCTGGAGTCCATACTAATTCAATGTCCGGGAATTGGAAGGCTTGTTTGAGGAGTCGATGGGCAATCAAAGATATTCTGCCCCTCGCGTAGCTATGGCAAGCTGCCTGGGAGTCAGTAATAATTGTTACGTACTCGTTGGTCAGACTAGAGGTGATGGCCAAGGCAATGGCTGTCTCCTCCGCTACAAGGGCGCTGGCAGTGTGGACCGTCAAGACTACCTCTTGTAGGTTATAGTCGACAACACTGGCCATCATGGCTGCTTTTTGGGGGTACTGCGTGGCATCTGTGTATAGTGTGGTGGGGAAACTGCCATATTTTGTCTCTAAAGTCTTTGCGCGAGCTTGGTGACGACCGGCATAACATTCCGGGTGCATGCTTCTGGGGATAGGGGCTACCTTGATGTGCTCCAGGAAGTTGGGGGCCAGATGTATTGCTTGTTCGTGGCCTTTGCCATGTGTGGGGTAGCCTAGGCACGCTAGGACTGTTCTTCCTGTTGGTGTGAGGGCCAGGCGTTCTCGTTGGCTTGAGAGGTGGGCGTCTATAATTTCTCTTATTGTATTATGAACTCCTAGGGCTTCAAGCTTGAGTGTCGCTGTTCCCGGTGGTAGGCCGAGCGCTTGCTTGTAGGCTTTCCGAAGAAGTACGTCTAATCTCCTTGGGAGTGAGGGGTAAGTACGGGGCAGCGTAGGCAATGCGGCTGATTATCAGAGCCTGGACGAGTTGCTTTATGTCGTCTTCTTTCAGTCCATATTGTTTGGCGGTGATGCGGCTGACCATTCGCATGACTTGGAAGGTGGTCTGCTTGAGACGTTGGATGGTGTATTCGCCTCTGCCGACCTGTTGTATGTGGAGGCCAAGAATGCGGGCGCGGTTTACTGTGGATATTTCTTTGCCGTCGAGGGTAAGTGTGATGTGGGGTATTTCATTGAGTTTTCTTCGTGATTTCTGTCGAACGACTGATAGTTCCAACTTCTCGGGGGAGCACCGGAGACCGCTTGTTTTTGCATTTTGCTGGACGACGTCGGTCGCTTGCTGAAGGGCGTCTTGTTTCTCTCCTTCGGAACCAGTTGTGGTCCAGATAGTGATGTCATCGGCGTATATTGCATGCCTGATTTCTGGTATTGTGTTGAGTTTGTCAGGTAATTTCATCATAGCAACGTTGAAAAGTGTGGGTGACAGAACAGCACCTTGTGGGGTTCCTTTGTTGCAGGTAGGTAACATCGGAGTTCTGAGTGAGCCAATGCCAGTTGTGGCCGTGCGGTTGCTTAGAAAGGCGCGTATGTAATTATAAGTTTTACGACCACAGTTCGTGAGACTTAGGTTTGTAAGGATGGTTTGGTGAGCCACTTTGTTGAAAGTGCCTTTGAGATAGAGTGCTAGAATCGCTCTGGTGTTGTGTGGTGAGATGTGTTCAAGGACTTGTTCCTTTAGCTGAAGAAGGATGTTGTGGGTAGAAAGGCGGGGCGGAATCCGAACATTGTTTCGGGAAAGAGATCGCTGGATTATAGGTAAGGTTGAAGTCAGTTCAGAATGACATGTTCCAGAAGCTTGCCTAGGCATGAAGTCAGTGATATCGGTCTCACATTTTCTAAGCTGGAGAGAATGCCTGGCTTAGGAATGAGTATGATGTCCGCGAGTTTCTAGTCTGCTGGTAGCGTACCCGCTTCCCAATGATGATTAAAGAGGTCAGTAAGAGATTGAATGGTGCCATCATCCAAATTGCTCAGGAGCTTGTTATTTATTTTGTCCTTGCCTGGGGTGGTGTTTCGTCCGAGTGCATGGAGTGCTTGTTGCACCTCAGTGATAGTGATCGGCTTGTTGAGGTCGCAGTTGTCGCTCCCGCTGTACGTTGGAGGTTGTCCTTGTGTGGGTTCGAAATCGCCTATGTACCGCGCCCGCAGCTCCTCCAGGATTTCGGCATCAGAACCCTGACGGTTGTGGAGGATACGTTAGATTGTTTGCTGGCTGACTGCCTTGCTTTGTGTGGGGTCAAGAAGATGGCGTAGCAGCGACCATGTTTTGGCCGTGCTAAGATTGCCCTGCAACTTGTTGCCTAGTTGTCGCCAGTTGTGACCGGTGAGCTCCCCGGCATAAAGTTCTGCGGTTGCCATGAGTTTCACTATACGTAGTTTCAGTTTACGATTATGTTTTTGGCGCTTCCATCTCTTAACTTCTTGACACTTCTGAAGAAACTGGCGAGCACAGTCAAGGCATTTCTTCTTGTGGTCTCATGTCAATAGCCACAGTACACATTGAGCACAGCACTTGTGATACCCCAATTTTTCAGTCAAAGCTCTTTCCACTGTACCGTAAGAACTCCCAGGAATCTGAGCAACAAGTTCACAGACGGTGATCCTCCTGTTTTGAAGCATTTCGCGTTGGACCATCTGGATAACCGCTTCCGAAACTGATGGTCTTCCACTCCGTTCTTCATTGTGGACTTCCTTCCGACCGGCGCTAACTCCCTGCACCACTTTCGGACATGTTGAACGGACATACACTTGTTGCCATATCCCTCTGTCAACTGACAATGAATATCCACGGGTGGAGTCTCTTTGGCGTGCAAAAACCAAATTACGGAACGAATCTCGCGCTTGGCGGGATCAACAATGGGAACCTCCATATCAGACGGCTGCTGAGCCAAGAATGATCGGCGCAGTGAAGGGCGGCCAAGGGGAATCGACAGTGGGGGAACAGCCGTGTGCAGCAGTGTTGCCGGATTTTGCCTTGCACCTTCCCGTGTGGCTGGAGCTCTTTGGGAACCTTATTTCTGGATCAACCCTCGTAGTATAACATACAGAAGCAAGAGTACTAAAGTAAGTGCATTCTGTATGGTCAGCATGCCCATTAACTTTTGGGTGAATATTGAAGTGAACACCTGGATCGTATATATTTTGTGTCATCAAAAGTGTAGGCAAAAACAAGGAAATCTGTGTGATTTATCATTGGCGAACTTAGTGGTCATCAACGTCATCAACAGGAGTGGCATACTGGAATAATTTAGCATGTCTCACAGAACCATCAAGAGTGCTTATAAAACCCATGAAAAAGATAGGTCCGAAAATCTATCATTTGGTTAAACTGTAGCTTGTAAGATATAATTGAGATGTGTAAACTGATATATTAACAAAGCTTTTGCTGTGATGTGCATAATAGCAAACACAAAACATTGCTAATGTACATTGCTAATGTCATATATCATGAGCTTCCGTGCTATAACTGAATGTAACACCAAGTCAAAAGCTTTTGAAGAGTTAAAACACAGTCATTCTGGCCAATGCCTGTAACAATTTGTGTGTCATACTTACAAAACACCTTCGATTGAGTTGACCCAAGTGTGAAGTTATGCTTTTACGGTGATATTTAATGACTAATAAAATAAAGATTTTTTTTTTTTTTTGCTTAAGTTACATGTGCATTAGACAATTTATGTGATAGGAGGCTGTTGATGTTAGCTCGCTTTCCAAGTGACGCCCAGTATTGCACAGAACATTGACAACACACTGTCATTTGAAACACAAAATTAGTTCGGAATGGAAATGCAGCGGTGGTTCCCAGTGGACTGGGTATCACTGCTCATAGTCATAGCCATGTGATTTTCCACAAGTCCAACCTGCTGTTGATTCTGAGGATGTGCAGCGCATGTTTCTCTGCCTATCTTTTCTGCTGTCACATTCTTTATTACCCATTTTTAACCCGCAAAAGCATCCAGTGTCGTTTCTAAGTTTGTTTTTGTTTCTCCAAATAACAGTGCTCAAGCAAAAACCAGGGTGTCCAGGACATGAAGGCACTTGCCATCTCCAAATTTGACATTCCAGGAGAAGCTGGATTTCCTTTAAATCCAGTCTATGCAAAGCCTTCATCTCCATCTGAAGCAGGTGCCTTGTCTCGCTGAAGCTGCATTTTTTGTGGTGCATTTGGTATACACTCTTTAGTTGTTGTTGTTTTTTGCATCCAAGCAAACTTGCTCAGAACAGGACAGACTGTTTTTTCTGTTTTATTGTGAGAAATGTTGATGTAAGCAGCAGAACGCAAACAAGAGAAGTCTCAGCCAATATTCTCACAAGGGTACTTCAAATACCATTTTCCTTGGCAGCATTTACATAGTGGACCCTCTCCCCTATTTGTCCTGCAGGCAAGGAGAAATACAAAATAGTGAGGCGAGGCCAGGGTAAGGGAATTACAAATGTTCAAAAGGAGGGACTAGTGATAGTGAGGTTGCTGCAGATGGTTCTAAGAAGTATGGCCTGAGATGGATGAAAAAAAAAAAAAAACTATCGCAGGTAAGCAAGCATTGTCAATCTGGTTGGTTCAGTTTATCAAGAAAATTAGAAGCTAGCAGAGATTGACTTTGGGCAGTTGAAGAACAAGCTAATAAAAAAGAAATCAATATATACACTTAGCCAAGTTAGACAGTTCCCCTGATAAGTCCCCTTGCCAAAACAGTGGCTCCAGGCTGAAGCTTCCCTTCTTAGTGGCCAAAGTCTCTGTCTTGCTGTCATGAACCTTTTGACATGAACAAATATTGATCTCATATTTAGTGTTTTTGCTGTTTTATGGAAGTACAGGTTCCTTCAATGGAAAATGGAAAGCAGGGCCAAACTGTTGTATTACTCATCTATTACATCATACTATTGCTTTCTGCCACTTTCCAGACCATTATAGCAAAGAAATTAGATAGACTTCAGGCTGGTTTGACGACTTGGCATTTGAAAGATAATGCACATGGTTGGTGCATAGCTCGAAGTAAGAACTTCTCCGAGACAGGGCCTAGAAAAGAGGCAGGCAGTAGAAAATGATGCAATAAATTTAGTGGTTGCTAATATGAGCAAAGTGTGTGTCACTCTTTTACTGTCTTAGACCCAAACATCTCGGGTCAGAGTCCTTGCATAGTCCATGCAGTCTGATTTACCACAATTTCTTTTGAGTCCTGGCTTCTTGTTTGAGCTGAAATAAGCTTTACTCACTCTGCATGTTCACTAATTTACAGTACAGTAGTAGTGAAAACAGAGAAGAATGGCATGCTTCATATTGCCACATTTTATTTCAGAGACAATGAGGGCTTACCTTACGCAGCTACGACAAGAGTGTGGGCAACGTCTATGCGACAAGGTTTTTGATAGTGAGACTGGGAAGCCAAGCAAGGTGAGTGAAATAAATATTTTGCCACTGAGATTGGCATGAATGTGTGTGTGAAATTTTTGGTGCATTTGGAGTTGACACCTAATAAATGCAGAAATAAATCTGGGGATTTGGATTGGCCTACTTTGTTTTTGGAGTACTTTCAAGCCCACCTAATTCAAACATATGTAAAGAACTTTCTCCTGCCTCTAAAGGTGCCATATTACTGAAGTTAATGTGGCCTTCTCCGAGACCAAAATTGGATGAAAAAGCAAGGACATTTGTATGGCACCAGATAATCAAGATAGGGCTTGCATAGAATAATTTGTCTTAAGTTTCATGTCCTGACAGCAGTGTGCATTGAAGAAAATACCAAGAGGATACGACAGCTTCTGTATATACGAGATGTTTTGTTATGGTGGTTTCACAATGTTAATATGGGGTCTCGTGAAGGAATCATCTGTGTCATGTATCTCTTCATATACTAAATCGTAGCTTTGTCTCATATTTTGATCACGTTTGACCATTTCTCTCATATCTTGACCACTTTTGAGGGAAGTCAAGCTTCTGATAATTGCCACAAGAATTTGTGATCATAAGTTCAAGTTATAGTATTGCAATTCTGGGTGACTTATTATTTGCTTTGTTCAACTTATTATATAAAGTTGAGTATTCTTTAAAGGTAATGGACCTTTTATCTTTGCAGTGGTGGCTGTGCTTTGCCAAGAGGAAATTCATGGACAAGAGTCTGTCCGGGTTTGGTCATGCTTACCAATGACAGGCGTAACTCCCATTGTCAGACCTTATCTAAATGTGTATGTAATAAAAAACACACCACAGAATGTTGATTCAGTAAGTGATCTAGCACTGCTTTTTGTAATCAGTCCCCAAGAAATAATTTGTTGATTAAAACCAAACACATTCAGAAATGCTTCTTTGGTTGGATGTTGAGAAGATGCTACATGATTGTGAAATGAGGTGCTGCTTCCTCAAATTACTCCTAATTGTATGCAGTGTTTCTCACCATTTGTTTAGAAAAGTTTCGTTGAGTTCCTTAGGACCTATCTTCAGAAATTTTTGTGTAATGTGCTGGGCCAGATTCCAGCAGCATTCATGGTTTGTGGATACTTGGTCTTGTTAGTGGAACATTCCAGAAGAGTATGGCAAAGTAACACTAGGACAGAAAGCATTTGTGTGTCTTCTTTATTTATGTAGTTTTGTTCTTACACTACAAATTTAAGATAGTGATAATATTTGGCAAGTTGTCTACACACCTGGAAGATAAAAAATTTGTAGGACATGAAAATGTGCAGAACTTCAGGCAGGTGTAAACAGAAAATTGACAGTTGGCAGTGAGCGTGAAAGAAACATGACATCATGGCACATTGTTTAAAGTAAGAGTGCTGTATTACAATAGAGAAAACATTGTAATGTTTTTTTTTTTGCCTACTACTTTTCATGTGCCGTATGAACTAATCAGGTTGGCTTCATGTACGCAAATGATGAACTGTTGGTGCTGACCATTCTTCTCACCACACCAGCATTCAATCAAAGACCAGGAGCCTCGGTGCTGAAGTTTCATGCAAGAAAAACAAAAAAAGAACTTACTGTGGTTTCCAAGGTGCTTTGAAATTTACTGGTAGGCTTCACAGCTTTGCCGCACAATTTATCTGCTTGCTTCTTGTGGAGTACTGTTATATTTCTCTGTGCTTGTTGGCCTCACCAACAATGAAATAATAGTAAAAATTTCAGATATGAATTGAATAGCAAGGACATCATTCGATTCAGATTCGAGAAGTCACTATTCAAAATTGTCGAATATTCGTTTCTGTTCAGATATAAGGGATAATGCTTAACAGTCTCTAGGAGAAGAGATTGATGCAATTAAAGTGTGTCACAAATGATTCTGCTACAGGATAGCCATAGTTATTGCATAGAGGCACCACTTCCTGAGCAAGTGTGGGCAGATAACTTATGCTCATTAAATTACAGTTGAGGAGCCCCTAAATAAGGAACTTAAAGCAGTTTTTCATTTACAAGATACTCAGTGGACTGGATGCCCAGTATTATGCAAGCATTTATCAAATAACACAAGACCCACCATGGTGTCATAGTGGCTATGGCAGGAGGGGGTTCGAATCCCGACCTAGGCAACCACATTTCTATGGGGGTGAAATGCAAAAGCGCTTGTGCACCGTGCATTGGATGCCCATTAAAAAACTCCAGGTGGTCTAAATTAAGCCAGAGTCCCTCACTATGGCAGGCCACATAATCAAACCGTAGTTTTGGCACGTAATTACAACCCCAGAATTAAATGTTTTTTTTAATAACATAAGCCTTATTTTTGCCATACAAACTCCACAAGGCTTTTCATTTCACCGACAGTATTTAGAAATGAGAAAATAGTGGATATTGAAAAATAATTTTTCTTGAATATTTGGATTCTATTTGATTTGAAAATTTCGCTATTTAAACTTCCCTACATTTCACACTAATTGCATAAACAGGCCTGTAGTGCGGCTTGATCCCGGTGACCAGAACTGGTAATGCACTCTCTTACCAGAGCAGGATTGGCCACCCTGGTGCAGTACTTGGCCACAACCTTCTATGTGAATACAACAATCAAACCCCGGCCCTCAGTCCCCAGCAGCCGCGAAGCAACTGACCACGGCGGCGGTCAGATCTGTGATGCAGCAGAGGTTGCTAAGAATCCCTGGCTCCGGACAGGCCGCCATTGGAATCTGAACCTCGCAACGTTTAACATTAGAACGTTATCTAGTGAGGCGAGTCTAGCAATGTTATTGGAGTAATTAGAGGGTAGTAAATGGGATATAATAGGGCTCAGTGAGGTTAGGAGGACAAAAGCATATACAGTGCTAAAAAGCGGGCACGTCCTGTGCTACCAAGACTTGGCGGGGGGACGAGAACTAGGAGTCGGATTCCTGGGGTGGTATTCTGTAAGAGTCCACCTAGTGGACTGTCCATTTCGGCCGCCGCTGATTGGCTAGGGCTGCTCCTCTCCTCCTCTCTCATACAGTTGCATCCAATCAGCAGCGGCAGAAATGGACAGTCCACTAGGTGGACTCTTACAGAATACCCCCCCCTGATTAATAAGGATGTAGCTGGTAACATACAGGAATTCTATAGCATTAACGAGAGGGTGGCAGGTCTTGTTGTGAAACTTAATAGAGGTACAAATTGAAGGTCGTACAGGTCTACGCCCCTACATCCAGTCATGATGACCAGGAAGTCGAAAGCTTCTGTGAAGACGTGGAATTGGCGATTAGTAAAGTCAAAACAAAATACACTATACTGATGGGCGACTTCAATGCCAGGGTAGGCAAGAAGCAGGCTGGAGACAAGTCAGTGGGGGAATATGGCATAGGCTCTAGGAATAGCAGGGGAGAGTTATTAGTAGAGTTTGCAGAACAGAATAATATGCGGATAACGAATACCTTCTTCCGCAAGCAGGATAGCCGAAAGTGGACATGGAGGAGCCCGAACGGCGAGACTAGAAATGAAATACACTTCATACTCTGTGCTAACCCTGGCATCATACAAGATGTGGACGTGCTCGGCAAGGTGCGCTGCAGTGACTATAGGATAAGAACTCGAATTAGCCTAGACTTGACTAGGGAACAGAAGAAACTGGTACATAAGAAGCCAATCAATGAGTTAGCGTCAAGAGGGAAACTAGAGGAATTCCAGACCAAGCTACAGAACAGGTATTTGGCTTTAACTCGGGAAGAGGACCTTAGTGTTGAAGCAATGAACGACAGTCTTATGGCATCATTAAGGAGTGTGCAATGGAAGTCGGTGGTAACTCCGTTAGACAGGATACCAGTAAGCTATCGCAGGAGACGAAAAATCTGATCAAGAAACGCCAATGTATGAAAGCCTCTAACCATACAGCTAGAATAGAAGGAAGAACTTTCCAAGTTAATCAACAAGCATAAGACAGCTGACAAAGGAACTATAATATGGATAGAATTGAACATGCTCACAGGAACGGAGGAAGCCTAAAAGCAGTGAAGAAAAAACTAGGAATAGGCAAGAATCAGATGTATGCATTAAAAGACAAAGCCGGCAATATGATTACTAATATGGATGAGATAGTTCAAGTGGCTGTGGAGTTCTAGAGAGATTTATACATTACCAGTAGCACCGACGACGATAATGTGAGAGAGAATACTCTAGAGGAATTTGAAATCCCACAAGTAACGCCGGAAGAAGTAAAGAACGCCTTGGGAGCTATGCAAAGGGGAAGGCAGCTGGGGTGGATCAGGTAACAGCAGATTTGTTGAAGGATGATGGGCACATTGTTCTATAAAAACTGGCCACCCTGTATACACAATGCCTCAGGACCTCGAGCGTACGGAAATCTTGGAAGAACACTAACATAATCCTAATCCATAAGAAAGGGATGCCAAAGGTTTGAAAAATTATAGCCCAATCAGCTTACTGTCCATTGCCTACAAAATATTTACTAAGGTAATCGCAAATAGAATCAGGAACACCTTAGACTTCTGTCAAGCAAAGGACCAGGCAGGATTCCGTAAAGGCTACTCAACAATAGACCATATTCACACTATCAATCAGGAAATAGAAAAATGTGCGGAATATAACCAACCGTTACATATAGCTTTCATTGATTACGAGAAAGCGTTTGATACAGTCGAAACGTCAGCAGTCATGGAGGCATTACGGAATCAGGGTGTAGACGAGCCATATGTAAAAATACTGAAAGATATCTATAGCGGCTTCACAGCCACCGTGGTCCTCCATAAAGAAAGCAGCAAAATCCCAATACAGAAAGGATTCAGGCAGGGAGATACGATCGCTCCAATGCTATTCACAGCGTGTTTACAGGAGGTATTCAAAGACCTGGATTGAGAAGAATCGGGGATAAGAGTTAATGGAGAATACTTTAGTAACTTGCGATTCGCTGATGATATTGCCTTGCTTAGTAACTCAGGGGACCAACTGCAATGCATGCTCACCGATCTGGAGAGGCAAAGCAGAAGGGTGGGTCTAAAAATTAATCTGTAGAAAACTAATGTTTAACAGTCTCGGTAGAGAACAGCAGTTTACGATAGGTTGCGAGGTACTGGAAGTGGTAAGGGAATACATCTACTTAGGGCAGGTAGTGACCATGGATCCAGATCATGAGGCTGAAATAATCTGAAGAATAAGAATGGGCTGGGGTGCGTTTGGCAGGCATTCTCAAATCATGAACAGCAGGTTGCCACTATCCCTCAAGAGAAAAGTATGTAACAGCTGTGTCTTACTAGTACTCGCATCTGGGGCAGAAACCTGGAGGCTTACGAAAAGTGTTCTGCTTAAATTGAGGATGACGCAACGAGCTATGGAAAGTAGAATGATGGGTGTAACGTTAAGGGATAAGAAAAGAGCAGATGGGGTGAGGGAACAAACGTGAGTTAATGACATCTTAGTTGAAATCAAGAAAAAGAAATGTGCATGACCAGGACATGTAATGAGGAGGGAAGATAACCGATGGTCATTAAGGGTTATGGACTGGATTCTAAGGGAAGGGAAGCGTAGCAGGGGGCGGCAGAAAGTTAGGGTGGGTGGATGACATTAAGAAGTTTGCAGGGACTACATGGCCACAGTTAGCACACGACCGGGGTAGTTGGAGAAGTATGGGAGAGGCCTTTGCCCTGCAGTGGGCGTAACCAGGCTGATGATGATGATGATGATGACATTTAACAGTTGCTGAAATGTGCAAATGTGTTCTGCTTACCCGCCAGCTAGGAAGGTTTGGTACTAACACAGTCATAATGCAACTTTTACACAGCATTCTATTCATGCAAAAGGAAATAGGTGCAGAGTATGCAAGTATTCATGCAAGGAAATAGGTGCAAATTTTGGTAAACACATTCGCAGAGGTGGGCAGCACTCACTCCTGGCTGCATCTTGGTGTTAAACGAGCACAGCATGCCAACTCTGCGTGCACGAGGTAAAGGATGCATTCAGTTTTTCACACCTGCATCAGTTTGTTTATTCAGATGACGCTCACACTGAAAGGCTACTTTCATGCTGAACAAATTGAAGTACATAACGTCTGCATCTACCCGCCATGGTTGCTCAGTGGCTGTGGTGTTGGGCTGCTGAGCACGAGGTCGCGGGATCGAATCCTGGCCACGGCGGCCGCATTTCGATAGGGGCGAAATGCGCAAACACCCGTGTGCTTAGATTTAGGTGCACGGTAAAGAACCCCAGGTGGTCGAAATTTCCAGAGTCCTCCACTACGGCGTGCCTCATAATCAGAAAGTGGTTTTGGCACGTAAAACCCCATAATTTTTTAACGTCTGCATCTGATGTAGAGACCACATATAAAGCTATAGCACAATCACTGGCAGCACACTTGTAGTTGTGTTGACAGAATTTAGTCACTCCATACCGGCAAGATGCTGTAAACACCTTTGCTTCAGCTTGCCCAAAAATATAATTCACTCTTTCTGTCTGCTCCAAAACTAGGATCTCCATCAAATAATGTGAATTTCCCAAGTTGCCCATTTTTCACTTAGGCCAACGTGTTTTTTTTTTGCACAATACATATTACAGTGAGCAGAGATTTGAAAATCTGATGCACCCTAAGGGCTTTTTTTTGTCAACATGGCATGAAGGGGATATCCACATTTGCAGGCAGTTCAAAGCTTTCATTTGCCATGTTAAAAACATCGCTCTCAATACAAGGATTTTGATTTCTATGAAAACAGTTGGTGAATGTCAGATTGCATGATGTGCTGAACTCAGTGATGGAACAGCCATTTGACCTTTTGGAATAGGCAAAATGCCGGCTTGGCACAGTGTTAACATGCATCTATATACCAGGGGCGCAAACAGAGATCGTTGTTTGAAACTTGCATTGTGATCGCACCCCAAATATGATCTCAATTTTAATTGGAATAGCCATCAAATATAGCAAAACTGGCTTCATGCACATCATAAGGCATTTCGGATAATTGCCGAACTAATTTCATTAATTGTTAATAGAATGGCTTCCTTGTGCTCAAATTGCATTGTAAAGCCATTACTGCCATTTCAACTTGAAACAGGCATTACACTCCCAGTGCGTTTGCTGCCGCTAAGACTTCTAATCTCTTGCATAACTGTGCTGTGCAGGATTGCACAAGCTTCTGATCATGCAGGATTGCAAGGAAGACCTCCACTAATTATCAAATTATATGCGAGTGGTTTGGTATGCATATTAGAAATTTCTAATGTGGCACTGCCAACAACTAAAGAATGTGCAAACGGACCTAATCAGAGGCTTCTTTGTCATACAACATCCTCTTTAGTAAGCTCAGTGCCATGCTGGCACAAGAAGCAGTGAACTGTCGCACAACAGTGCTACACTGAAATGGCCGGATAGAAATGCAACAAAAACATGAGAACAGTGAATGAAGGACCAACAGCATCGGTTACATCCATGGGTATGGCCGCTCTATTGACTTCCATGATAATGATGTTGTGCTTTGGGTTTCAGCTTGTTTTATTAACGAGACAGCATCAATGAAGTTCTCTCTTATGCTTCATTTGATAAACTCTTCACTAAAGTGCCATTTTAGAGCAAGATGGCAAAACGAGGCGCTCTCGACGACACAGTTTGTGCAGCCGCTCCATCACTGAACTGACTGCAAATCTCTTAAATTGCCTACTACAAGACTCAAAGGTCGAAACACAGGTCCACCCCCCAGCCACCACATGAAAATTTGGGCACACTGCAAGGAAGTTCCTATGAGTTTCTGTGATTTAAACATGGTTAGAACCTAAGCAGCCTGAAATTTCCAAACTGTCATGATCGCACCTCTTGCAGTTGGAGCCTCAGTTTGGCGTGAAGTGGCTTAAGGCAACAGCTTCCTGCCATAATTTACCAAGTTGAAAGGTTGTAAATAAGACAGGAGAACACCTCTGATTACATGTTTCACATCTTGGAATATCTTTACACACTCACAATTTTAAAAGCATGGTATCTCATGCCTGCAGACTACATAATCATCTGCTACTATATCGAGACTCCCGAGTGACTACTGTCAGTTGCAAAGCCAATCGATGCAAAGCATCTCTCAAGCTAATGCTATTTTAGTGCTCAGGCCCATTCTTGAATATCACTTTTCTAAAAATCAAATTTTTCTTCTTTCCTGAACACTCCAGTTAAATGTTATCCAGACCCAAGGCTTTACTGAAGAACCCTTTCCTGCACATTCCAATGCAAGTGGAAAGAAATGATGCACTTGCACGAACATTAACCCTTTCCATGCCAACGATGAGTCTCGCACATCCAGGGATTTCCCTTCGTCTATCGAGTGCCACAGACAAGACAGTCATTTTATTGTTTTGGTGTGAATGCTGACACTAGCTTCCCAGAAAACAGATTGCTTAAGGGCACGGTTGTAGTCTGGCTCCCCTGAGTTTTAAAAATGACAGCGTAAAGTGGAGGTAGCTGCAATGAAAACAGTCGCCTTTTTCAATGCTGGAATGGTGGTGCTCTTGGACATTTGTTCACCTCAAGTAAACATTTAGATGTTTACTCTAGTGAGTTATTTCAGGAGCTTGAACTTGGTACTGACAATTGCAAGGAAGATATAAAGCCCCTTGCATCCTCTCTTACATGAACATGGCTCAACAAAAACACTTTGCCGCAGGTGCCTCTGTGATTTTCTTGCCTTGCCACGAGGAATAAAGCATTGAATGCTTGACTTCTGTTAGAAGAAATATCAACGTTCATATACAGTCGAACCCGTAACGATACTGGTTTCAACAATGTATCAGATGTAACAATGAGTAGCCAATGCATTATCAACATTTGTACGTGTTCTATGGTAAAATAAACTGCTTACTACAGTGCTCCTATGAAGCATTATTGGTTATAACAATTAGATCTGGCTACTGGGTGTGTGTGCTAAAAGGGAGGAAAACCAAGATCCTGGAGGAAAAAGAATATTCACACAGAAACTCCTCTGGGAGTTGTCCAAGTATGCATAAGCTTAGTGCCACTTGCTCATCTCCACGCAGCCTTGTGTCATAAGAATATGTAATGTTATTAGGGGCTCTGAACAACTTTTTATCAAAGTGGAGAAAGGCATTTGAAGTGAAAACAGACTATTTCGGAAATACTTTGCTGCAAAAAGTACTTCAATGCATTCAGCAGAAGCAGAGTTATTGGCAATCAAACACTGTCTCAGTTGTGCTCAATGCCTTGCACTGCGAAGGCTATGGCATAGTGGGGCGCGTCCACAACATTCCGCCTTCTAAATGTCACCATGGCACGCAGTTCAAATTTCATTCTGGACATTAACGTAGACGCCACAACTTACGCTCTGAACCACTTTTTATCAAAGTGGAGAAAGGCATTTGAAGTGAAAACAGGCTATTTCGAAAATACTTTGCTGCAAAAAGTACTTCAATGCATTCAGCAGAAGCAGAGTTATTGGCAATCAAACACTGTCTCAGTTTTGCTCAATGCCTTGCACTGCGAAGGCTATGGCATAGTGAGGCGCGTCCACAACATTCCGCCTTCTAAATGTCACCATGGCACGCAGTTAAAATTTCATTCTGGACATTAACGTAGACGCCACAACTTACGCCTTTGGTGCTTACGACGTGCTGAACGTAAGCCAGACACAGTTGTACTCAGTGAGCCGCAGTGCGCTTAGTCAGAGGACTCGTGGCAGCACCCCGCGATATCTACGCCATGTAGCCGACCGCAGCTTGATGTCAGCTATCGACCAATAGCAACCGTTTAAGGGAATGACGAAATAAAGCGTCCACAAGATAGTAAGGACGGGGCCTTTTGTTGAAAAGAGAGCGTTTGAGAGAAAGGAGACTTTGCAATCCACTTGCGAGCTGTTCCTCGTGCCGCTAACGACAGCAGAACTCGGCTAAGATGTTCACAGCAGCATATGCTACCTGCAGACTACGTTATTTCACCAAGCCCGAAGGGTGGTTCAGGGCCCCTTTAAACTTGATCCAACCAGTATAATCGACAGTGCTGTGGTGACAAGAACTGCCGCAGATGGCAGCGCAAAGTCGATTCTGCTGGTGGCAGTGCCAGGTGCACTGATGACGTTCCAATAATTATAAACCATTATCGCGCTTTAGCGCCTTGTCCATCCACGTCGAACCATTATCAAGTGCATTCCGGCAACGGCGGCTGCATATGGCACCACTGCGCAATCCTCTGTTCTTGCCGCTTAGTTTGCGTTGAAGCGAGATGCGTAGGCCCTATCTTGAAAGCGAGGCACAACGAGGACACAGTGCACCGAGAGCTTCGTGTGCGCTGTGTTCTCGCTGCTTAGTTCGCGTGGAAGCAAGAGGCAGCACGAAGGTGAATTCACTCGCTGCTGCAGGCCCCATCTTGAAAGAGATTGTCTTACGTGACTGGCGGACTGGTTTCCTTGTTGGGTAGGCATAGAAATGCTTGCACATTTACATGCAAGCCACTTGGCCACACTCACCTTAGTACTGCTCATGTTGCAAAGCACGTTTTCTTTGCATAGCGGTGCCCACCTTGTGTGCCCCTCACCCTTTCCTCTCACCAATGTCAGAAGGGAGAGGGGCAACGAAGGCATTATGTGCCTGGTGCGTGGCACAATGGCAGATGCGGCGTTGGAGATATTTTTTTTCCTGGATTACGTGTTTCTTTCCTTTTCAGTGCAGACACACAGCAGCCAGATATAATTATTATAGCCAATAATGCAGCAGTTCCTCATTGTTATATCTGAGCATTATTAAAGCCAGTAATGCTGTTAGTGGGTTGAACTGTACGCTTTTCTGTCTAATTGATATGTTTGGATGTTTGTCCCCCTTGCTTTTTTTGTGCAACACATTATAACAATTATTGGTAATAACATTGGTATTTTCTTGGCACTTGAATACTGTTATAAGCGGGTTCGACTGTAGACAGTTTCTGTGGCCTTGCCTATCTAACAATAAGTATACTGAGAGTAAAAGACAATAGAAAATAAGAAATGAACTACTGATAGTGCACTAATGAAAGCTGTCCACAACAAATTGGTGGTTAAAAATATTGAGAAAAGCTGGTATGGAAAGGCGACCAAATTAATTCGGAGCACTCCACTATGGAATCCTTTGCAGCTGAGGCATATTTCTGTGATGTTAGAGAGAAAACAGGTACAGCCAATATTCCAATTGACATTAAGAGAAAGAAATGGAGCTCGACAGGTCATGTAATGAGCAAATTAGATAACCGTTGGACCATTAGGGTTACCGAGTGGGTACCGAGAGAAGGGAAGTGCAGTCGAGGACGGCAGAAGACTAGGTGGGGTGATAAAATTAGGACATTCGCGGGGTTGGAATCAGTTGGCGCAGGACAGGGGTAATTGGAGATCGCAGGGAGAGGCCTGCAATGGACATAAAATGGGCTGACGATGATGAAACCTTCCCAAATGTTACATTACCGAAGCGCCCTTTAAGTATGTTTTTTCAGCTTTTCTTGAGGCCCTGCAAAGCACACATAGTCGTCCTAGTTTGACACATAAAATTAAATAGGTATGTAATACCCAGCCTTAATTTTAAATATAATACCCTATCATTGACACCTTAGAAACCTAGTGAACATGGGCGAGGGCTCGGTCACTTGATAACAAATACACCTATGTAGCTTTTATAAGTTTATGCCAGATATCTCAAGGACAGGTTCCCACATGCTGTTGTTTCTCACAAGCAAAATCATCAGTTGACTCATTTATTAGACTTTGGAGTTCTGAAAAGTGTGTATACTCACTGAACAATGTGTGTAACTCTAAAATAAGGATTATTGAATCCCAACCAGATCAAATCAACAGCAGCTGGAGCACTAGCAGTAGTGGTTACACCAGCCTGCTGTTCATGCTCAAACAAGCATAAAAGAATTGCCAAGCAACTGACAGTCACAAAATATTCCATGGAGTGCATTTTCGCACTGCTGTTTGGCAGCAGGTGTGGAAGGCCTGGCTTGATCGTTCCCCGCTTGAACCATCTCTAGGCCATGTTGACATATAAAGTGCACTACTACATGGGCATGATGCTGAGTAGAAGTGTGTTAGCCACTGATCAATTAGGCGGTGCAAATTTCACCTTTGCAACACCAGAGGCAACACTTCCATTACAGCAACAGAAGTGTGAAATGCACTTCGCCTGGCAAAACAGTCTTGCAGACAAATTTTGAATGGGTTCCAGTGTACACATCCTACTTGGCACTCTGTGGTCATATCTAGCCCTTGCACCAATAAAATCCATAAATCATCCGCAGTGTATATAGACCTTAACACACTTGTAAAGCATCCCATAGCAAGAATGGGTAGAGACATAATCGGTTCCAGTATATAAAGCTCTTTATTTTATGTATCCTTTAAGTCTAACTTTGTATAAGTTGAACCAGTTTTGAGTGCTTTGCCAAGGTCAAACTGATAAAATTAACATTTCTCCAGTCACTCGAGGCAATAATGTGCTAATCAAAAATGCCCTGAGAGCTACATTAACTGGGAAGACAAAATCATTGTGAACACCCTGAGTGACATTGCCATAGCATACAATGCCTTGAAATAAATATGCCGCACTAAAGAGACTGCACTGCCATGCTTGTGGACAAGAGCTGGGTTCCCGCGCAAAACACATAAATACCCCGTAATACATATGAAGGTAAAAAAATTAAAATGAGGCAGGAAACCTATCTTACAAAAGAGCATGTGGCACCCTTATTCACATGATGTGGGCAGCAGGTGCACAGGATAAAACTGGACAAGTTGGACAACTTTGCTTCATCCAAATGCGCTACTGTTAATGGCAGTGATCCCTTCTAAACTCATTTAATAGGATGAGACACAGTTGAAATAAACTGGGGAATTGTAAACCTGTAAATGTACAAAAAAGATGGAACATAGACGAGTTGCCGTACGTCACCATTAAAAACGGGCAACACATGTACATGTGCACCGCTTCATGCATTTTCTACTCCCGATGTCATAAGCAAGCTGAACAGAAGATTGCAATGTCCCTGTCACTGAAATATTCAATGATAAAAATGCTGAAACGGTGCAGGATAAAAATGGTATGCGTGCACAGCACACATGAATTCAACATATACACAATACACAAGGATACAGTGACTTCCAAAAGGGCAGTGGTCAAAGTAGGTGCCACAAAATGCCTCAGCGAAACACTGTATTGTCCACGGGGACAATTTGTGTCCCAAATTTTAGGAACAAGTGCCACCACGTGCACGTCAAGAGTCACTATATGTACTACAGTAAAAGCTTGTTAATTTGAAATTTCGGATAATTCGAAGTAGCCGCCCCATCCAACAATGCATTGAACGCAACACTTAATGCATCTCGCTAATTCACACTGAAATCTGCACCGTCACCGATAATTTGAACTCTGCGCCATTGTGGGTGGGGAGAGTGGTAGTGCACGGGAGCACATTGTCGACGCTGCGCCGGCCACGCAGCTTCGCTCTTTCCATCTGCGGCCTTTCATTTAGGCCCGACTGGAGAGAGACGCGTTCACGCCTGGCCAGACATGGCCAACGGCTCTGTTGCAGGTTGGTTCTCTCCCTCTCTTAAGATCGTCAAGATAAAAACGCGGATGCGGTGCTGCATGTTTTTATTTTTATTTCTTTTTTTTTTTTCATGTTACATCATGGAAGCTATGCTCTTTCTTTATGAGGTGTTCTGCCGAGAAGCAGTACCAGGTCATTTAAAACATAGCGTCCGTGACGTTTATCGGCGCTCGCAGTACCAAAAAGCACATCCTTTGAGATTCGTGGCTATTACTCATAGGAAAGCATCACTGGGATACATTTTTGGATGGTGCAGCTACGAAAGTACAACGGAGACCAACGTTGCAGCAGGTTTTAGTGCATTTCGCGAGTGCATTTTAGAGCGCAGCTCTTGTTCCTGCACCGAGCGTTGGCGCCGCAAAGGCATGCTTAATAGTCTGACGTTTTCAGTGTGCGTCGCTTGCAGCCAGTCGCGCCACGCCACTTGCACTTCGCCAGCGAAAATGTCGTCCCCTCTAGACTTGGATGTGCGTGCCGTCGGCTGCTCTCTTCAGAGCATGCGCAGAGCGATTCCCAACCCGTGCACCATTTTGAACAGTTGTCTTCGACCGTCGGCGAAGTGACACGGGCACCTTCTTTTTCTCCGCACCATGCACCTCCATCTGCGCGTTCATTGCGCCGACCCATGCACTGTGGGTCGGCGCAATGAACGCGCAGATGGAGCAAGGGCCATCTCGACGTCGGGCATGTCAGACCGCGTCCAGTTACTTTGGCTGCGCCAGTGCTTCGAACTATAGAGTAGCATGTGTGCACGCGCTCATGCTATGTCAGACCATATACGTGCCGTAACCGAGCGATTCTTTCTCAGACTTTCATTAGTTCGAATTTTATATAATCTGAATTTTCGTAGCATCCCCGCGGAATTTGAATTAACGAGCTTTTACTGTATTCTGCAATGCACAAACACAATTATGGTGTTGGAAAATCGGCTGACTCACTGGTCTCTATTGCAAATCAATATTTGCAACACAGAGGTGGGGGGGTCTACATAAACACATACAAGGGTGCATCAAATGTCACTACTATCACTGCTGCTCCTCGCACCAGCCAACCAACGAGAGGTTCTTGGCAGTGAAACTTGGCTTGTGTCCCTGCACTGCAATATAAAATGTGCTGACCAGCCACAACGTAACTTCAGTGTGACATGGCTCAGCCTTGCATCTTCTCAAAGAAGTGCTAACCAGATTTTTCAGTTTTTCTTCCTGCAGACACACTAGCGTCATGAAAATGGCTATAAATACTGATGTGAAGACTTGAAAAGAGTTCCGAGGTCAACAGTTTGTGCCACGACATAAATGTCAGGTGTGACACATTGCTAGCCACTGCACAGGTGTGCTAGCAGGTGGACGAATTGCTGGGCACACACAAAGTGGCCATGAGAGAGGCACTTCCCGTGCACACACAAACACGTGATTGTATATGCACACACACAGAAAAAAAAGGACTGGCTTGAAGTACATGTTGCTACTAAAATCATAGTCTTGTTTTGCGTGCACGCACTATGGTATTATCAGCAGCTTCATCTGTTGCTTCACTTTCACTGTCGTTGTGGGGCCGCTTTTGTGCTACTTCCTCAGTCTCAAGGTTATCCAAGGGCAGTCGCCGTTTGTGGCTACCCGCTGTGGCATCGTTTTCCTGGGTGCTGTCGCTGGCCTCTTTCTTTTGCTCTGGGGGTTTGCATTCAGGCTCTGGCTTTGGCTCTTGGCTCGGCACTTCCTGGGCCTCTGCCCTCAAAGAGGGAGGCGAAATTGACGGGTAGACTCGCTTTGGTGTCAAGATCACTACTCGTGGAAGGCCTCGCATACCTTCCGGCTCGTCACTTTCCGGGTCACTGGTTGGTGACCTTGGTGGGCTCAGCTCTCGCTCTGCATAAAGATGTGTGTACATTTGCAATGTGGTCTCAAGCAGCATGTGCCACTGCAAGGTGATCCTTTTGGCTAAATACTATACCACAGTGCTAAATAAAAGTCATTTCCATATTTCTTGTGTGTTTACTCAATGAACCTCCAAGCATGGCTAACGTAGAAATGCCTCCCTCTCTCCCTGCTATGGGACAGACATAGTGGAGCACATTAATGGCATTAACTAGAGGAGAGCGAATAGTAATTTTTTAGATCAAATTGAATATGAAGTAAATACAGTAGAACACCTTGATATGTTTCTTAAGGGACTACAGAAACAAAACAGCCGGGAAAGCATAACCCTAATTGTGATATGCTTCACTGCAATATTTTGAGTAAGATTCACTGCATCACAGGGCTCTGTTTCGGGGAAGCTGACTAAGGAGAACTGACAATTATGTTACACGTATAAGATCCATGCGGACCCCAAACAAGTGTAGCCCTGTGCTAAGCTGATCTCGCACAGTGAGCACAGTTCCTGGTAGGTTTTAACCAATGCATACTTCCTGCTCTGTGCACATTTTCTCCCAATAAGCTTTCACAGCACCTGGCTTGTGCCACTTCGGTCATTAGAGCAACCTTTGGACGTTTGCTGTAACATGCCAGTTATTTTGCTGCAACATACCAGATGGCTGCATTGCTAAATTTATATGACCACCACATTCCAACACAACGTAAGATGTGGGAACATTACAGAATGGCAATGTATCAGAGGGGACCATAGTACATGGGAGTCAATAGCATTTAGGTCAGGACCATGGAAACATGATGTAGCAGCTGGGAAACGCACAGCAAGGAACATATAAATGGGATCCTGCTGTAGTACCGGAAGCAAGTTAAGTACTTTTCAAATAATGAACAGTTGTTTTCATAACCTAGAATGACGTTCACATCTTAGTATTCATAACATTAGCAAGTTTGTCATTACACTGCGCATTACGAAGCCTACTTTATAAAAGCACAAGCAGAGAATTGGGAAAAAATAAGCATTTTCGCATGCACAGGAGTTTTCGGAGAGTACAAATGATCGCTGTATCGCTGATTAAGTCTGGCTCCCTGAACGACTTGGCATACTTCCACTACGAAACTTTTCTATGCTATGCTATGCCTCCAGGGATGAACTACGTGATATGTTTACCCCAATTCTATGTCTGGCTGTGCACAGTTGATGTTCTGCAATATTTGTTAACTATTTTAAAAATATTAATATGTATGAATAGTGACAATTTGATTCATTATGCGAAAGTTTCAACTATTCACACACCCCTAGCACTAAACAGTTTAGATAGAAGAATACAAGTAGATGGGACCGACACAAGACAAGAAGTCATTTTTACTGGGAAATAATTACAAGTCTAGCAAGAAACGAGAAGAATACACACATAACCAGAGAAGACGGATAGTTATTAAAGACAGCAACCCCATGTGTTGAATTAAAAAGAGCCAAATGCAAGCACAGTCATTTCTTGAGTACTACAGAGGTTGCTTTCCAGCTGACAGCTAAGGTGTAAAGGTGAGTCAAAGAATGCACCTTCAGGTAAAGGGCAATGCCGTCATTTAGCACAGTGGTTCTGAAATGGGGGTCCGCGAAAGCATCCCTGGGGTTTGGGGTCAACGAAGCCCTTGCCACGAATTGCGCTCGCGTCGAATTGAAGAGCAGATTGTGCAGCACATTGCAATTTTTTCAGAACCACGCAGGTGAAAGTCACTATAATCATTGCTGCTGCTGCTACTACAACACTATATTAACCAGCCATACGGCACTCAGTATATACCGAGAGCCATTCCTCTTGCAGGGTGTCTACCAAATTGACATTTCTAAATTCCCAGAGTTTTCGAGGTTTTCTCCGAGTGACACAGAACCTTGTTTTATGACCAGACGGGTTGACACCATGGCACCCGATACTGTCACTCTGTAGTAAGCACGCTATTTTTTTTTTAACGACTTAATCCAGTTTGAATAGTAAGGCGTAGTGCGTATACTACTCAAAAAGAAAACAGAAGAAAGGGGTTGGTGAAATTCACAGCGAATACAATATCTTTAAAGAAGAATGGTAAGACCCATTGCACACTGAGTCGAACATTTTCAAATACACATAAAAAAGATGCATACAGAAGCAAATATTTCCAAATATGAGCTATTTCTATCAACTGATAGCAAGCTCATTGGTACGAGGCCCAGATTTTGTCACAAGTGAGATTCTCTCTCAGCAGCTGGAAAGTCAACCTCAACTGTCCTGCACACAACACCTCAGTGTTGCGCTTCACTGCCTCAAAAATATTATTTTGGTTTGGCTAAGGGACACCTGCATCCCAGCATGAGCCAACACTTTGTTTTTTGAGTTCAAGCTCCTTCAAAGTGGCGGCACGTTTCCTTTCCTGTTCATTTGTAAATGCATCAGTCCTTTCTGTTCTCGTCCTCCTTCTGTCGCGCATTCGCCCCTTGGACCATTTGAAGCATCCTCTTGGTCAGTTGTACAGTCTACACCAAATTTTTTGGACTCCCTAGGGGCCGCAAAAGCATCAAAGAAAAAAAAAACAAAAAAACATGAGTCTTTGAGTGCCCTTAGGGGCTCAAATTGCCTCAGGCACATCTGAAAAATGTCTGAAGGCCTGCCAGTACACTTATTAGGCATATTGGTGCTCTTACTGTGACAGGAGGTGGCGGGTGTACGCGTGTATAACAAATACATATTGTGTCCCATGACAATTGCCCCTTCCTACGCTTGTTAAGCTTCGCCGCAATACTGTGCGCATGCCTCACTGCGTAACATTGCTCTATTGAGGTGAAAATGACTTTTGGGAAGCGATATTATGCAACGCACCATGCTTTCCAAGCTTTGTCAGATGAAACCCCCCATGAATAAACCGCGTAACGATTTCTGCAATAATAAAGTTCCATCCTCCTCCTTCCAAGCTTTGAAGCCATTCGCGAGGATTACAAGGCAGAGTCAGTGCCATTGCTGACAGCGGCGAATTCTCTCAATGAAAAACACGGCACCAAACGGCAACAAGCTTAATAACAAATGTCGAAGCAGCTAGGCCTAGAGTTACTGCAGTGGTGGCTACGGCTGCCAGTAGATTTGTATGCGGGAGGCGGCGAGATAATCAAAATGGCGGCGGTGGTAGCTTTGATTAATGCCGTTTCGGATCTGCGATGAAGGCAAAATGTCCGGAAAATAAAACGGCGAAGGGTTCTTGAGTCCGAAATTTCAAACGTTCTTATACATTGACTCTATGGGGTAAGTTGTGGTGCTGCGAAGCCGTCAGAATTATCGGGCATGTCCGAAAAATCGATCGTTGGCTGCACACTGGCATCTCCTCCAGCCGACAACATGGCGTCAAAGACGATTCATTACGATTTCTCTCTGTTACTCGAGCCAGAATTAGCGTGACTTTCGTTCCCTTTCAATTAAATTACTGCTAATTTTCCCTGATAGATGCACAAATTCCTCGAGTTTCCCTGAGTATTTCCCTGAGACTATTCAATATCCCTGAGAATTCCTGGTTTGTAGACAGCTTGTCTTAGTAGTGTTGAAATGGTCCATGTCGACAATTTTGTTACGCTAATGTCTAGCACTAATGCTGGGTGCCATCACAGTGTCCAAGTTACCGTATTTACGCGATTGTAAGTCGGCCCCTTTTTTTTATTTGAAAATCTGAAGTGGGGGAGTCGACTTACAATCGAAACCAAAACATGGCACCACCAAGAAAGCGAGACCAATGGGAGCTACAACGTAGTTACAATTTTATGTTTGCTCTATGGCCCTACCCGTAGCTTTTCGCTATCCTGTGTGTTTGTTCGCTTTTCGGAAGGGTTTTCGAACATTTTTGAGAGCTTTACAGTGCACACAACACTCATGAGGGAGTGTCAATAGTTGATGGAAGCGCCCCTGTTCCATTCATGGCAGCACCCTCAGAACGGCGGCGCTTGTGGGGAGCATCGGTAGTTCATGGAAGAGCAGACGCCGCTCACGGGTTTTTCTTTGCCTGTTGCGCTTAGCCTTCTCTATAGTTTGACGAAAGGCATTGGTTTGACGCAGTCCACTTGACTGCCGGCTACGTGCTACTTCTATGCTTCCTCAGTAGTCATGAGTGCTCCAGGCCCACTAATCATTCGGCACTGCAGCGAAGCGAAATTTTCACCTGTGACGGCAAGTGAGGAATTTCCCACGTGCCGAAGTCTGGACGCTTTCCGGAGCTGTAGGCTAAGCTTGCGCCGTACGTCGCTGAAATGCGCGATCAGTCCCTGCCAGTGAAGTGCGACATGGTCATGAAACAAGCCCGTTAAGGACCCGCTCCGCCGTGAGTACAACAAGTGGCTGGCGGCAGAAGACCGCGAAATTATGCCAACCGGACCTGTCAAAAGAGCCTCCCGGACGGCTGCGTGTGGTTGGGTGCATTCGGCATGGGCTGCTGTTCCACAAGATATTGTGGTGCGGTCGTTTGCCAAATGTGAAATTTCATGGGATGACGACGTGCTGTGGGACCGTAGCAGCAATGACGATGGCAGCATTAGTGAACTAGGGTGGTTGCTTGGGCTAGTTGGTAATTCATGTCTGTAGTTGGTAATTCATGTCAGCGCTGTGTATGTCGTCTATCGCTGTCCTTGTCCTTCGCGCTGTACATTATTTTTGAGCATTAGTGAAGATGAGTGAAGACTGACCATGTCAGCTACTAACAAATTTTTGTTATTGAATGCGCCCTCGGATATGCTCTCCTTTCTTTTTCCCCCCGTCACGCGATATAGGGGAGTCGACTTACATTCGAGTCAACTTACAATCGTGTAAATACACTAAGAAGGTACCAAGATAGTTTCCTGGAGTTTGGATTTGTGGAAATTGACAGCAAGCCGCAATGTGTTTGATGTGGCAAAGTGCTTGCACAAAACTCTCCGGCAGTGCTAATTAAGCTAGCCTGCCACCTCCGGACAAATCACCTAGCTTATCAAGACGAGGATTTCAACTTCATTAAACGAAACCTGGATCTCCACAAATGGGAAAACTCACAGTATGGTCACATCGTTGAGCCATCTTTACAAGAAGGCGCCAATTAACCTTCCTTTATTCGTCAATCGGAGAAGTCGTGAGCTAGCAAAAGTGAAGTGTTACTTGTGCACACCAATAAGTAGTGTCCATTTCATGTTTGCTCGCATTTTTTGCTGCAGTATCATACATGATATATTGCTTGTACAATCAATAAACAGTGTCCATTTCACTTTGCAATTACGTCCATTTTTTTTCATTACATTGTACACGAGCTGGGCGAGGAAGGAAAAAAATGCCTTAAAAGGAAGACTGACACACTGATAAGACAGCAAAATGACAACTACAAATCGGGGTGTTCGCCTTCTTTGCCCAAGCTCCAGAACCGTTACACCTACGGAAGCGAAGATAGGCAATTCACATGGGACACAAAGCTTTCTGCCTATGAACGGCTCCTTTATTAATTTTAGATTAACAAGACCATGGCAAGGCAGCATTGGACATCTACAAACAGTGCTCAGCGATTGAAATGCGATACTTGAAGTGTGCGGCTGCCGGCAGTTTTTTTTTTTTTTCCTTCTTTTTTTTTTCCCCCAAGCCACAGGTGAGCGCCATGGGACCACGCATCAAAAACGTTCTTGCTTTCACTGTATGCCACAAGGCATCAGCTCGGTATCCCCAGCACTAACAGTCAGTGCAAAAAGCGCCAGTTACCATGCGCTTCAAGTATAGCATTTCAGTTGCTGAGCACTGTACCATATTTACACGATTGTAAGTCGACTCAAATGTAAGTCGACCCCCCCCATATCGCTTGACCAGAAAAAAAGAGAGAGAGAGAGAGAGAGAAAGAGCATACCCGAGGGCGCATTCGATAACGAAAATGAATTACCTACAGGGCCTCCCGCGAGGACGTTGAGGCAGCCTGCCCTATGCGTCAGCGCTGCCATTGGGGCCGTCACTGTCACTATCTGATGCAAGCACGTTCACGACGATCGCCTCATCGTTTACACTTCGTTCACAACTCTATAGCAGTGCGCTTTCTTTTCACCGGCAACGTCGTGCATTGCCAATGATCAGCGGCAGAATCAGCCATGTTCCGTTTCAGCGGCGAGTCGAACGAGGCTGATAAACTACGTGGCCAGGAAGGACTTTGACGCAACAGACAAAGACAAGCACAAGTGACTTAATCCATTAGCATAATTGTGCAGAATGAGGGCCCAGCAAGCAAGCCATAGAATAAGGAACCAGCTCCCAACAACCTGGGAGCAGCACCGGCAGTGTCAGGGTGTCTACCAAGTTGACATTTCCAAATTCCCTGAGTTTTCCAGGTTTTCCCTGAGCACCTTTGCAAAATTCCCTGAATGAGCCAGAACTTTGTTTTATGTCAAGACGGGCTGACACCACGTTGCCCGATGCTGTCACTCTCTAGTAAGCATACTGAAACAAAAAAAAAAATTACTTAATCCAGTTTGAATAGTAAGGATTAATATCTATTTTATTTAAAAAGAAAACAGAAGGAAGGTGTTAGTAAAATGCACAGCGAAAGAAATGGTAAAGCCCATTCCAAATTGAGTCGAACACATTCAAATACGAATGAAAAGGAGATGCATACATAAGTAAATATTTTTTAATATGAGCTATTTCTTTCAACTGATAGCAAGCTCATCTGTATGAGGCCCTGAACTTTGTCACAACTAAGGTTCTCTCTCAGCAGCTGGGAAGTCAACCTCAACTGTCTTGACATACTCTCAGCCCGTACACAACATCTCAGTGTTGGGTTTCACTGCTTAAAACAGTTTATTTTGGTTTGGATGAGGGACACCTGTATCTCAGCGTCAGCCAACACTTAGTTTTTTTTAGCTCAAGCTCCTTCAAAAAGGCAGTGGCACCCTTCCTTTCCCGTTAATTCCTCAGTGCGTCAGTCCTTTCTGTTCTCATCCTCCTTCTACCACGCTTTCACCACATGGATCATCTGAAGCATCCTCTTGGTCAGTTGTACAGTCAACGTCTGATTTTTCGGATTCCCTAGGGGCCGCAAAAACATACGAAAATCGGGCAGTCCAAAAATAATGAATGCCTCTCTTTAACTGCCGTTAAAGGCTAAAATTGCCACAGGCACGCCCGAAAAGAGAGAGAGAGAGAGAGAGAAAATGATAAATGAAAGGTAGGGAGGTTAACCAGGACTGAGCCCGGTTGGCTACCCTACACTGGGGAAAGGGGGACGGAAAGATTAAAAGAGAAAGTCCACTGGGGATATCAGTCGGTCACTCAGTCCGGATCACAGACGCTGACTCAATCCGGTATCTTTCAAATATCGCAGCAGCGCTTTTGTGGCCTTTTGTAGCTGCGATATGCGAGGCCATGGTCCCGAGATCTTGTTCAAGGTGAACGGCTTTCCATCTAGCTGATTGAGAGCTGTGCAGAGGTCTTGCCTTTCATCTTCAAAAGATGGGCAGTACCACAGTAGGTGTTCTATGGTTTCCTCGACACCACAGGCATTGCACTCGGCGCTACCAGCCATTCCAATCAAAAATGCACCTGCATTGGTGAATGCGACGCCCAAATGTAAGCGGCACAACACTGTTTCCTCATTTCGCGGAAGACCTGGTAACAGCCGCAGTTGCATAAAGGGATCGAGGGAACGCAATTGATGTTGAGTGAGTTCAGGTGTGTGCCACTTCTCCAATGTGCAAGAGTGCACTAGCTTGCCTAAGTGTTGGGCTGCATCGGTCCGCTTTAAAGGTATAGAAACAAGGGTTGCTCCTTCGTGTGCTTTCCTAGCAGCTTCGTCAGCGAGGTCGTTGCCGGAGATACCACAATGACCAGGCAGCCACTGAAACACGACGTCGTGTCCTTTCATGATCATGTGATGGTGCATTTCTCGTATCTCCGACACAAGTTGTTCAAATGACCCGCGACGAAGAGATGACAGCAGACATTGTAAGGTTGCCTTTGAATCGCCCGAAAAAGCTCTTAAGGCCTGCCACTATACTTACCAGGCATATCGGTGCTCGTACTGTGACAGGAGATGGGGGTGCACGTGTGTATAATTAAGGAATACATACTGTGTCCCGCGACAATTGCCCCTTCCCACACGACGAAGAGATGACAGAAGGCATTGTAAGGCCGTCTTTGAATCGCCCGAAAAAGCTCTTAAGGCCTGCCAGTACACTTACTAGGCACATCGGTGCTCGTACTGTGACAGGAGATGGGGGTGCACGTGCGTATAATTAAGGAATACATACTGTGTCCCGTGACAATTGCCCCTTCCCACGCTTGTTATGTTTCACCGCCTAACATTAATGTACTGAGGCGAAGCTAACTTTTGGAGACTGACATTACACAACGCGCTGTGCTCTGCGAGCTTCAAAGCCAATCGCGAGGATTACAAAGGCGGAGTCGGTGTCATTGGTGATAGCGGCGAATTCTTTCAATGAAAAACACAGCAATGCACGGCAAGAAGCTTAATAGCGAACACAGAAGCAGTTAGGCGTAACGTTGCCGGGGTGGTGGTTACGGCTGCCAGCGTATCTGCGTGCGAGAGTGCCGGTTCGAGGCGGCGACATAATCAAAATAGCGGCGGTGGCGGCTTTGATTAATGCCATTTCAGACCTGCAGTCAGGGCAATATACATTGAGCATATGGAGTACGTGGTGGTGCCGCAAAGCCGTGCAAATTATCGGGCATGTCCGAAAAATCGGGCGTCTGGAAAATCGGTCGTTAACTACTCTGGCAATACACCGTGCCGATGACACGGCGTCAATGATTCGTTGCGATTCCTCTGTTACTCGAGCAAGCATTAACATGACTTTCGTTCCCTTTCAATAAAATTACAGCTAATTTTCCCTGATAGAAGCACAAATTCCCTGAGTTTTCCCTGAGTTTTTCCAGACTGTTCAAATTCCCTGAGAATTCCCGGTTTTCCCGGTTTTCCCGGTTGGTAGACACCCTGAGTGTTGTCAGTGCTGTTGGGGCAGTCCATTCGTGTTTTGGAGGATGGCACAGTGCAGAGCTATGGGCGCAGCCCAGTCGTGTTCAGAGGGATGGAAGGGCGACGGCAGAGATGCACGCGAGGCTGGCGTGCATCTCTCATGGAGAGAAGCGTGCATGGCGGCAGTTAGGGTGGTGGGCGATCGTGCAGTGGCTCGCATTTCACTTTTTCTTTTCTTCAAGGATTTCGCATTGCATTACCTTTTGGCACGGAGACCTAGCAACCACACTTCATCATTATAACCAATAATGTGGCATGGGGACATGTAGTAAGCTGGTTATTCCTCCCTAGAAAACATTCAAAAGTTGACGGTGCAGCAGCTTTTTATTGTTGTAACTGATATATTGCTAAAACCGGTATCGTTATAAGTGGTTTCGACTAGATGTGTGGTGAATACTTCACACAATGACCATAAGAAATGTAAATCAATGAACATTTAGTGCACCCTATTCTACCTGCAAGTATGCATTCTTACTGAAGACATATTCTGGACATTACGTGCACAACCCAATGCTTTCCTAAAACTCAATCGCTCTGTTGTTAACATGTTGTTAGGCCAGAGTCTCTTACCATCAGGAGCAAGGGAACCAGGCCTTGGGGATGCTGGTTCCTGTGGCTCTGGTGTTCGTAGTTCCTCTCTAGGCCGCAGCCGGTGCAAGAATCGCTGACGCAGAAGCACCTCATTGCGTGATGGGCCCGCTGGGTCAAGCATCACCGTCACCACACTTGTATTGTCAGCACGGGTTTTGACACGGCCCCAGCGATACAGGGCTTCATCCACCAACATCTTCGAAGGGTTGTACACCTGATAATCTTGCTGCACACAGGAGATGGAGAGGGGCACATTAACATGACATCAATAGAAATTCACACATGCTTTATGTTACACATGTGCCAACAAATGAAGTTTAAGAGCCCTGCTTCTATTGAACTGCAACAAAAAAGAAAGCCAACCTGGACAACAATCACTCACAGAGGTGGCAGTGTCCAGGTTTGCTTTTATGGCTCTTGCGTATGTACTCATGAAATACAAAATGACAGTGCAGTCACGAGCTAATGGCTACAGCATCCCAGGGCTTACAGCTTCATTCTCGAAAGAAATTAAAAATAAATTGTCAACATGGGCAGAGCACAAACTGCTGGGAGCATGTGTGTAAATAAAGCTAATCGTAAGACACCGATAATGTGTTGGCACAACCCAGTGACACTATCACACCACAGTACTGGGCAGTTGCTAATGCAAGTAGCATTCTTTGTGAATTTTGCACATTCTTAAGCAATGATGTTTTTGCCTATTTGTCTGTCTGAACCTTAGCTCTTTCCCTACCATAGACGAGCTGAGCTCGTCCACATGGTTTGTACTGCTCCCACCAAAGATGAGCTGGGCTCGTCCACGCTGGAACAAGCGCTTATGCACTACCGCAGTCAAGTACCCCAATAAATTTTGTTTACTTCTTTTTGGCTTCAACAGATGACGCAATAAAAGAAAAGTGCATTCAAAGCTTGCATTTTGAAGTAACATTTCGATGCTGGCAACTTAAATATGGCATCCTCCTCTGTGCGTGCCAGCAATGGGTCCGCTCCGGTACAAAGGAAAAAAACGTTCGTTTGCAGATTTGTCGGGCTCAGAGAGTGAGAGTGGCAGCGATGGATTCAGACGACGACAGCATCTCAATGTGTCTGCAGTGGACAAGGTTTGTTTCCTAATGACTGAACTAACAGATTTCATTCTCGGTGAAACCAACCGCTACACATACCTGGTGTAACGAATGTGGACTAGCACTGCACTATTCCGTGCTTTGAAATGTACCGCACCAAGTCTACAATTTAAGGATCTGACATCCCTTCCCACACGCATGAGCCACGCTTGTCAC
The DNA here is from genome assembly GCF_050947875.1 of Dermacentor variabilis. Lineage (NCBI taxonomy): Eukaryota > Metazoa > Arthropoda > Arachnida > Ixodida > Ixodidae > Dermacentor > Dermacentor variabilis. Next base: position 16,868,796 of record NC_134570.1, read on the forward strand.
AGTATTGTTTTTGAATTTCTAAAGAGACATTTTTTGCAACAAGAACTACAGAAAGTCGTAGACTCTTCCCTGTGCAATGCAGTGAAGCCAATCCTCTTTCCATACTTTCAAAAAAAAAATGTTTTGCATGTATCTTAAGTGCTCTTAAGAAATTTTTGGTTGCTTCAAAATGTGAATTATTTAGTCAAATAAAAAAGATTGGTATTTTTACATTATTCTTGGGCAAAAAACTCGTTAGGGAAAGGGTTACGGGGCCCTGAACCACCCCTCATGCTTGGCAAAACAACATAGTCTGCAGGTAGCATACACTGCTGTGAACATCTCAGCCAAGTTTTGCTGTCATACATGGCGCATGAAGTTCACAAGCGAATGGCAAAGTCACCTTTCTCTCAAATGCTCTCTTTTCCACAAAAGTCCCTGTCCTCACTCTCTTCTCGATGCTTTATCTCGTTATTGGACGCTTTATTTTGTCATTCCCTTGGACATCTGCTATTGGACAATAGCTGACATCAAGCTGCGGCCGGCTACAGAGCGTAAATACTGCGGGCGCCGTGGGGTGCCGCCACGAGTCCACTGGCTAAATGCACTGCGGCACGCTGAGGACAGCCGCGTTTGGCTTATGTTTAGCATGTCGTAGGCACCAAAGGCAGAAGTCGTGGCGTCTATGTTAACATCCAAAATGAAATTTGAACTGCAGGCCACGGTGGCATTTAGAAGGTGGAGCATTGTGGGCACGCCCCCACTGTGCCATAGCCTTCACAGCAGAAGGCATTGAAGAAGGAACAGAAGCACAGCGGAGGCTGTGTTTGATTGCCAATAACTCTGCTTCGGCTGAACGCACTGAAGTACTTTTTGCAGCTAAGTATTTCTGAAATGGCCTATTTTTACTTCAAATGCCTTTCTCCACTTCAATAAAAAGTGGTTCAGGGCCCCCTTAACAAAAGTGATATGATCAATCCAAGCCACTTCACAGCAGCTTTTGGAGCAGCTAAAACTTCACTTTGGAGCAGCAGATCATCCTTTTGTAATAGTTACCTGGGAAACATCAATGCACACATGTTTGTCTAGCTAGAGTAGTAGTCTTGTTTTTTTAGACCATACAGATTTCTCATAAAAACGCTATGAATGTAGCAGATGTGGCCTTCTTGCGGATAAGTTCTTCGGTGAGGCAGATACATTTCACCACTAATAGTGCAAGTATCAGAAAGCTAACAAGAAGCAGTTAATTAGCTTTCTTTCTTATTTGAACCTTGGGGCAGTTGTTTAGATGGCTACCTTGAAAGCAGTAACATTTTGCGTATCCCCCCTATATAATACCCTCCAACGACAGCAAAACTTGGCTGAGATGTTCACAGCAGTGTATGCTACCCGCAGACTATGTTGTTTCACCAAGCACGAGGGGTGGTTCAGGGCCCCGTAACCCTTTCCCTAACGAGTTTTTTGCCTCTAGGGTACACTAAATAATGTACCCCCATTTTTTAAAACCTTGAAAATCGCAGCTAATTCATAAAATTCATCATTAAATTTTAATTCTCAATCCAGGCCCTATCCAAAGCGAGCAAACCGTGAGTGCAGAAAAAGCAGTCCTGCTATTATATCAGACAGAAACGCACTGTGACTAAAAGCCCGAAGCTTGAAACAACATTGTGGCCAGTCACGGCAGATACTGATATAGCACGTTGTGGGGATGCGTGACTCTCACGCCTCCCCTGAGATCTAGTTTTCCCGCATGGCTCGTCCCCTGCAGGGCGGCTTCGCCCGCGGCGGTTGGAGTGGTACAAGCGAGGTGCGAGAGATGGCGCGAGCGTCGCGCCGCTGCGGGGTTACTCGGGCGTCGGGAGACAAGGCGCTCGGGCTGTTGGGGTCGACACGGCAAGTGGGACGGTCGTGCCGCACGTGCAGCGACCCTCTTCCCCGGCGGGTCGGCGCGCGGCGGGGACGTCCCGCGCGCGCGCGCGGCGACCCATGCTTCTGCGAGACCGCCTCGCGTGGCCGCCTTCGAACGCGCCACGATTTGCGTGACCGTACGCGCGAACGACCAGGCGTTGGGATCCAGCATGGGGCGAACATATTCGCTCGCTTCCGGTCGCGGTGAGTCAGACTTCTAGATTTGTCGCGCGCCCATCGGCATGTTTTGTGGATAGCAACTCGGCTAGCAGGCACTGATCTATGAAAGGTGCAATAAATGCCCTTGTGATTGTTTGCACTAGTGTGTACTGTCGTTCCTTTGTCCCAAGAGCACGGGTGTGAGAGACCCCACAACGTTTTGCCTGGCAAGCATCTGCAGTTATGTGTTGTATCAGTATTTGCCATGACATGCGATCATTAAAGCTTCGTCACACACACTGTCACAGGACATTTGTCTGACATAGCTGCGACATGCACTCAGTTTCGATGTTGCTGGATTGAAATTTGATGACGAATATATCTCGAATTAGGCGAGATTCTCAAGATTTAAAAAAAAGGGGGGTGGGTGCATTAAAATGCAACTGCCTCCAGGTTTGCCATATAAATAACTGCCCTGAATATGCTAATAAATAAATTATTGAATTAGGTTTTAATTAGTTTTCTGAAGCTCACATCATTCTGGAGGCAAAGTATGCCCACCTCAACTTGGAACTCCTCTGTAAAAATGGCACCTTCGCTGCGCTCATGGCTTTTTTATAAAAAATCTATATAATCTAAATATAACTGCCCTGTATGTAGATGGGAATGCATATGCTTCAGAATATTCCAGAGGATCACATTACTTATCGCTTTTCATTTTCCTGTGGAAAGCCCTAAGTTTCTTTAGACATGTGACCCAATGCCTCCAAACACAGCAATCACTTTCCTAAAATATTTCATATTACTAGTTTGCCTTTCAAGATGACTACCCCCCCCCCCCCCCCATGATGTTTAGTTGCGGTGCCCGAGACAAGAAGCAAGCTGAAGCAGAAGTTTTAATACTGGAAGAGCACAATACGTAAATTTTCAAGATTTTCCTTTTACTACTATCAAAAAGAACCCTCCTGATTATGGTTCATGCTTTCAGTGCAAGCTAGGTGTTGCAGCCGTGTGGGGAAGTCTACCTGCAGTTGCAGTTGATGGCTAGAATCCTTAGGCTCGTGGCTCCTTGCTGTTCATAAAATTCAGGGCTAAATAATTGTTTAAGCCTTTGTGTCCGAAACTTGCTTGGCAAATTGTGAGGTTTGCAGTAATGGAACGGTACAAATTAATTTTGACAAGTTCTTTTACATGGACTTCGCATAACTACACGAGTGTTTTTGTGTTCCCCACCCATTGACACTTGCTTGCTGTGGCCTAGATTTGATACTGCCACTCTGCGTTGTTCCTAGCGGCCGAATTCCATAGGCAAATATGCTACTGGAGCAGCTGGTATTCTCGATGAGTTTCAGCTTGTTGTTTAACATTTCAACTAAAACGTACTACATATACTGTTCTGAAAGTTCTTTTGAATAAATACAGCCAGGCACTTTTTGTAAAAGATGCTCCACTCAAGTACATACACTTACCACACATTTTAAACATATTGAAATTAAACTTCAAGTTAAAGGACTGTCTTACAAAACTTGTAATTGTGCCAAGTATACTTTTCTTTATCTCCATAACATCTGAAAGTCTATTATACTTCTTCCTCAACTTGGTAAAGTCAGCTCATAGTACACGGTTTGCTTCACCTCTCGTATACATATTTACGGTGTACATAAGTTGCAAAACTAATACAGGGAAACCTCATTAAATCGTAGTTGGCCAGAGCTTGGAAAAAGTATGCACTAAATGGCAGTACTGCTTAACCAAAATAGCACGAGATCGCCCACTTACCTGTCAAAAGCGGAACTCAGATTGCGATGAAAGGGGAAAAAAAAAAACATAAGGTACTTATTCACTTCGCGCGACAAAAGTGTTATTTCCATTTGATGCCACAGCATCCTAGCAGCGACGACAGCGGCCTCAAGCTTACTGAAGCTGCGAGCCAGCTTTTCAGCCAGCCCCCTTCTCTCGGCAAACACTCGCATGGCAGTTGGTGTTGCAAAATCTCCGTGCACGGGCGCGGTAGCGCTGCAGATGTCGCAGGGCACTTTTCTCATTACAGGGTGCTGTTCTCATCAGGCTGACATAATGCGCAGCTTCTGCCACTGTCAGGCTTGAATCGCCCGTGCTGTCGCTTTCCATGTTGTCCTCATCACTGTCGCTAGGCGACACTTCGGCAACAACAGAGGAAACTATGGCGAAAAGTCGAACCTCGTAGCCGACATCTCTTTGCGATCGCAGCAGTCCTGCCGAGAAACTGCTTCGCATTTCAAATGCCACACACCATAGTCAACAGGAGGTCCCTGTCGCATGCCAGTGCCGACTTCTTCGTCTGTTTTATCCGAGCTTCGGCATGACACGAATCCTTTGCACGACGCGACAGCGCTACCTGGCACTGCGCCGAAATGATGTTGATGTTGATGTGGCTTTGCGCGCAAACACACAGGGTGTTTGGAGGCCTTTGTTCTGATCTCTGAGGCTTGTTGTTCTGCCGGACCGCCCGATGGAGATGACGCACCGCCGTGTTTGCACGACAAAAAGTGGAAACACTATGTCTTAACCGATACGTATGCAATAAGCTGGTACAATTGATGCGGATACAAAACACATTATGTTCAATGGCCGCTGAGTCGGGGATTTGACTTTACTACATGTACTTTTAAAACGAAACTACTGTTTAAGCTGGTACAGTTTAATGAGGTTTTACTGTATGTAGTAAAAAGAATCATTTGGATTGACGTTCCCATTTCTTCATGGCATAAACATTTGATTGGGACGCATTAGGTCACACAGCTGTAATGAAGTCAAGCCCTGCAATCATGGATCACTGCAAATTGCAATGACGCAACTCAAGAGTGCACCTACCTTCCAGCTGAATCTTGGCTTATCATTCAGAAATAAAAGAAAACGGTAGGGTATGGCATTCCTGGTTCTCTTTTCATTCCAATATTATTTTGCAGTGTGTATGGTCAATGAGGTACCCTTGCCAGACAGCAGGCATCTGTTGTTTCATTTTGATAAAAGGCAAGACGGACAGACCCGCGTGCTAGCATCAAACTCGCTGACTATTGCAATACAGCAGTATTCAACTATGTTGCGATAGATGTGCACATTTAGTGCGTTACACCACTATCGACGCACTCTCGCAGCCATCTCCGTTCATGTGCAGTTATGCACGAGTTCACCTTAACCAGCATAATGTGTAGTTCCTATGGTCCAGTCGTTCCAGAAGAACTCTGTCCCTTTCTACACATAGCTCTGGTGGCAGTCCAAACATACCCGACATAGTGCCTAAAGCAATGCCCATGAAAATCCCACTCACCGAACCAGCCTGGGCAGCTTCGAGGAATGCATGCTCGTTGTCACGCTCAGCCTGCTGCACAAACCGCACCGACTCCGTGATGTCCACCATGTTCCATAAGCCGTCTGAGGCCATGACAATGCAGCGGTCTCGGCGCGTGTCCAGCTTTACGACACTCACGTCTGGCTCTGGGCTCACCACAAATTTACCTGCTGTGTAGTTATAGCTCCAGAGGTCACCTGCAGCCACAGAAGAAAGAATTACCACATGTGGGCAACCACCACACAAACTTGTAAGCAGAATTCCCCAGGGCCTTCACTAAAATGCATTTTTGAATGGTAACTCTTTCGCTAGCGTGCCTATTCAAATCGATCAATTTGATCGACGCATTTCAAGTTCAAATTCTCATGCTCTCGCGCGGCTTGCGAACGCCTAGCGCCATCTAGGTTAGAAAGTGGCAAACACATAACGTGATTCGCTATGTTTTGTTGTTGTTGTTGTTGTTTTTCTTTTTTTTTGCTTTCCGGTGTATCTCCGCGCGCCGCAAAAAGCTTCGGACTGTCAGGCGAGCGCATCAATCATGGTGTCATCATAACGCACAGACGCTTCTAAGAGACATCGTGTTTCTCACCAATTGAACGCTTCTGTAGCTGATTTTACGGATGAAATCAGTAGTAGTGAGCCTGAAGATGTGGACACATCAGAGTTCAACACCGAGGACGAGGATGCATCAAATCAAGCCGGAACATCCAGCAGGTGAGTGTCAGCTCTATGTGCAGCACAGATTTCGACTACTAATAAATAGTTATGGGCGGTGGAGCCTGTACTCACAGCAATATTATGTATTTTCAGGGTCTCAACGTCACACGGACATGACTCCTTCCCAGCAGCTGTAAAGCGCGTACAGTGTTTTCCGAGAAGAAACCCGGGCGTCGAAGTTGGCGGCGCGCTCCGTAGTAATGCACAGCACTTCATACGGGCCGTCAATGTCTTCTAACTAATTTTCACTGCAGAGCTAATCAACGTTATCTGCAAAAACACAAACAAATATGCGTGGACACATACTTTAGAGACGCAGACCTACGCAGAAAAGGAAGGCTCATGGAAAAATTTCAGTCCCGGTGAAGTAATGCAATGCATCGGAATACTGCTCTACATGGGAATTGTGGAACTGCCTCGCCTCCATCTATACTGGAATACCTCGGAGTTATTTTCAGGCCTCATTTCTCCAAAGATTATGCCCAGGAGCCAATTTTTTTCTTTCCTTGCTTTTCTCAGCGTCATGGACCCGGAGAAGACTGACCCTGTCCGCGATGGCAAGCTGCACAGGATCGCACATCCACTGCAGCATATGAATGACATGTCAGGTAAGCTTTTTCAGCCATACCAAAATTTGTGCGTGGACGAACGAATGGTTAAATCAAAAGGATGATCGGGAATTCGGCAGTATATGTGTGACAAGGGGGTCAAATGGGGGTATAAGCTATGGGTCCTCACTGACTCAACGACAGGCTACACTGTTCAATTCGGTGTTTACACCGGGAAGTGAGAAACACCCAGCTCAAAGGGACTGGCTTATGACGATGTAAACTGCCTGTGTGATGCATATTTGGATCAAGGCTACATCATCTACCTTGACAACTTCTACACGCCCACCTCCCTCTTTGAACATCTTCTTGAAAGGAAAACTCTCTTTTGCGGAACAATGAGCAAAGATTGTCATGGATTTCCCTCCTAGTTGAAAGACTCCACTTAGGAGAAAAGAGCAACTCGAGGGGACATTCGCTGGCTGCGGTGTCGTGATGTGCTGTACTTGCAGTGGAAACACAAGCGCGCTGTAAACATTGTTAACATGATAAGCACAGCCCACACTGCCAACAATCATGTCACTGCAATGCAAAAGGTGAAGAGAGGAGACCAATGGACAAAGCTCGCCATCAGGAAGCCGCTCTTGATAGAAGACTACAATAAGGGCATGCTTGGTGTTGACAAGTCCAATCAACTTATTGCTTCTTGTAATGTCTTGATGAAGTGTGTCAGGTGGTGGAAGACACTGTTCTTCCACTGCACTGACATTGCTGTAGTCAACAGCTTCAACATTTTCCAAAAACACAGGGAACACCACCCCGAGATAGAGGAGCTCTCTAGAAAGACCGGCTTTGACCAGCTTGCATTTCGAATTGAGCTGGTAAACCAGATTTTTGGGATGGACGACAGAAATAGTCACCCTCCACCTCCTCCAAAGAAGTCGGAGCACAAGCCCCAGGTGCAAAAAAAAAAAAGAGCGCCGTAAGTGCGAGCTCTGCTACGAGAAAAACAAAGTAGAGATGGGCAGTTTTTCGTGAGCCATGTGGTGTGTATCTGTGTTTCATCCTGACGAGGGACTGCTTTGGAGAATGGCATGCCACTGAACCACGTAAACTTTTTTTTTTTCAGAAAGAACAGTTTTTCGCAGAACTTTCTGAAACTTTTGTCATCGCTTTAGAACATAATAGGCTACAAAATGTATATCTTCAAATTTTTTCACTATTGACATTTTTAAAGTTGTGCACCTTTTTCAAACAACACGATATCCTCACTGTATAAATTTTTACACTATAAACCGTTTTTCATTAATTTGTGTAATAAATATACAGTAAAACCTCGTTAAACCGTACCCGCTTAAACAGTAGTTTCGGTTTAAAAGTAGTAAAGTCAATTACCCGACTCAGCGGCCATTGAACATAATGTATTTAGTATCCGCATAAACCGTACCAGCTTATTGTGTACACATCGTTTAAAATGTAGCGTTTCCACTTTTCGTCGCGCAAACACGGCGGTGCGTCGTCTCCACCGGGCGGTCCGGCAGAACAACAAGCCTCAGAGATCGGTACAACGGCTTCCAAGCGCCCTGTGCGTTTGCAAGTGAAGCCGCATCAACATCAACATCATTTCGACGCCGTGCCAGAGAGCGAGAGAGCGTTATGGCGTCGTGCAAGCGAGGACTCGCGTCATGCCGAAGCTCGGATAAAAAAGACGCCGGGTGCTCAGCATAGAAGAAAAATTAGACATCGTCCGTGCTATCGAACGTGACATGAAGAAGTCGGCGCTGGCCCGCGACATGGATCTGCTGTTGACTACAGTGTGTGGCATTTGGAATGCGAAGTTGCTCGGCAGCGCTGCTGCGACCGCGAAGAGATGTCGGCTACGAGGTTCGACTTTTCGCCATCGTTGCCTCTGTTGTTGCCGAAGTGTCGACTAGCGACAGTGATGAGGACGACACGGAAAGTGACAGCACGGGCGATTCAGGCCCGACAGTGGCAGAAGTTGCGCGTTAAGTCAGCCTCGTGAATGCAATCGTCGCAACGAGAACAGGGGCGCGATAACGTAACTATTCCAAACGAAAAGCTTTCCGAACTCCGGCACCCGGCAATGAAAAAGGCGCCCCGGAACTTATGCAGCACTAGTGCGCGCGTGCACGGAGAATACGTAACGCCAACGAGGAATCTGCCGTGCGAGTGTTTGCCGAGAGGAGGGGGGCTGGCTGAGAAGCTGGCACGCAGCTTGAGTAAGTTATGCAGCACTAGTGCGCGCGTGCACGGAGAATACGTAACGCCAACGAGGAATCTGCCGTGCGAGTGTTTGCCGAGAGGAGGGGGGCTGGCTGAGAAGCTGGCACGCAGCTTGAGTAAGTTTGAGGCTGCTGTCGTCGTGCTAGGCCGCCGCGGCATCAAACGAAAATAACACTTATGTCGCACGAAGTGAATAAATACTGCATGTTTTTTCCCCTTTCATCGCACTCTCTCTGAGTTCCGTTTTCTACAGGTAAGTGGGCGATCTCATGCTATTTCGGTTAAACAGTACTACCGTTTAGTACGTACTTTTTCCGAGCTCCGGCCGACTACGGTTTAACGAGGTTTCACTGTATATGCAACATTTATGTTATTGAATAGGAAATTCTTTTAGCTACATTTTGATACCAACCAACGTAAATAAGGCAGTAGTGCCTAGCCGCCAGAAAATATTTCCTTCCACCTAGTAAAAACTACCCTTTTTCCCATGGTACTGCAAAAGTGAGGAAGGAAAGACAGCAGGGAGGTTAACTAGAGTTTGTTCAGTTGACTATCCCACACATGGGGAGGGAGATGAGTGTGTGAACCAGACAAGGAGAATACACAGCAGCTTACATAAATCACGGGCACTAGACAAGGCACAGCAGTCGGGAACTCGGCTGCCTCTAGGTGCTTGAACAAGCTGCTTAAATTACTAGCTGCCAATCATAAACATGGCTTCAGATGGTGCTTTATTTGCTCAAACTGTACAGGTCTCTATGGTATGCTACCCTCACTAGTGCCATGGCTAGGCTCAGGCGATATAAAACAGTGGCTTCATCTATTTCATCATCTTCGTCATCATAACATAAACCTGCAATCAGTGGTCAGCGCACACAAGCAACATGTTAGGATCTGAGTGCCTGTAGTCTAGTATCATTTCTAGTGTGGTCAAGCTGACATCACACAACAATGTCATGGTTGCATAGCTTGCGATATGACATTGTATTATGGTTAAATAAATGCATGCAGTCCTCCCACATGACGAAGTGACATCACTGGCCTGTGAAACATATTGTCCATTATTAATTGTTCATAGTATGTGGGCAGGTCTGTGTGTGTCCCTGCACCTCCAAGCACTTTCTCTCTTGTTATGGCACAGCTACAACATGCAGTTGAAATGCAGCATAACACAAGATCACAAAAGGTGCTCACCTAAAGACCTTGCCACTGCCAAAAAGGGGATCTTGTCGAAGTGTGTGCTCCTCCGAACAGGGCCGCGGTGACCAACAGAGGGGCGGTTCCAGACCACTCGGTCCACCCCAGACTTGTTCATGACAAGGCCACCTACACTATGGATGCGCTCCCTCTCCCTCGGGCTTTCAGGCTTGTGATCATGCGTCAGGGGCTGCCCATACCAGTTCTCCCCGTCTGCAAACAACCAGTGGTGCAACAGCTCATTAGTGCACCACTCAAGGTACCCTCCAACACCCATATACTCTTCCCTGTATTCACTATCGAAATCAAAAGTTTATGGTGCATAAGTTATGCAAAAAAGTTGAATACTTCTGCAGTCTGCAAGCAAAAAAACTGTGGGAATGCAGCTTCTTCATCGGAATCCATATCGTGTGGACTTTCTATGTAATATTATATAAAAAATTAAGTTCAAATTAAACTCTGGTTTTACGTGCCAAGACCATGATTTGGTTATGAGGCACACTGTAGTGAGGGACTCCAAATTAATTTTGACCACCTGGGGCTCTTTAACGTGCACCGAATGCGAGATACACATGCATTTTTTTTTTCATTTCACCCTCATCAATATGCAGCTGCCATGGCCAGAGTTTGGTCCCATGCCCTCAGACTTAGTAACACAATCCCTTAGTCACTATGGCAGGCGTAACATTATGTAGCTGTCTTAAAGGGGCACTACAACAGTTCTTGAACACAATAAAACATTCGTGAACTGTAGACAAGGCTGTAATGAACATGCACGCCAAATATTATTTCACTGCATGCAGCAGGCAGCCCTCAATCTCATTTAAATGACCACTTGCTCTCTCCTGCAGCTTTTGAGGCCCCCCTTAATAATGCCAAGGCAGGGTCCTCTAATACTTTTCTATTGGTCACGAAACTTGAGGCCAAGTTTGCTATAGGGACAGAAGGTGCCGCTATAGGTGGAACTGTAGATAAAGAAGTCTATAATCACCAGTGTCACTGGCTTGCTTACGGCAGTTCAAAATAGTTAAGATGGGTTTAGGTCCGGTCACACTAGGCCAACACAACTCTGCCTTCCTGCAAAAGCTGTCAGCAGACAAGTCGATTTCGTTGTCATATTGTAACGATGCAGCAGCCATGGAATTTTTTTCGCTGATTTCTACATGTGCTGCTATACTCGGGGACAACTTTCCATGGCAATGAAGAGCAAGCTGCGGAGCCGGAGCTTCTGCAGACATGTTACCGAGCCAAATAGTTCGGCAGTGTTTGGCAGCGCTTTTGGTTTCTTGGAACACATGCTGAATCAGCACTGCTTTCACGTGCAATGGTTTCAAAAAGTTTCTCAGATGCAGAAGGGAAAAGCCGCAACGTAAGTCAACTTCAACATTCAGTGGTGTGTTTTGTCTCATTTAGCTGTTGAAAAATAAGGTGTTTACATTTTATCTTCATCCGCTAAAACTAACGGGGATGAAAATGTGCGATGTCCTTTAAATGCGCTCTCGTTCATGCCTGCTTTGCCCTTGTAGCTTTCCCTCCATTGCCACAGAAAGTTGTGTGCAAGTATAGTTTTCTTTCTTTTACTCAATCTCAAGAAGTCATCCCGCATATTCACGGCCAGGATAACTTGGAGCACAAGTGCTTGCTTTTGAATATTGATTTACCTGAATGGTGCGTTTGTTTATGCTGGCACTAATGGCCACAGTTCGTCATTCGCTTCAAGCACCATATAAACCACGCAGCGCTGACATGAAATAATAACGAAATATTGCAAAACATCCACATCTCCGGATATAAGCAGCATTGCATCGCACTAGTTAAGACGAGCTGCATGATATGAGCGGTCTGCACCGTCAGGAACTACTTTAAAAACGGCAACTGGGAGACGGGGACTTATTGATAGCCAATTTTCATACTCATCACGCATGCAGTGTGCTCAATTAAGTATTCTCCAAGGAAACTCTGCACCTATAAGCACTCGTTTAGAGAGCGGGCATTTTTCTTAAAGCGTGGATGCCTGCTGTATACTCACATAATAATTCAGCAAAGTTCACTGTGCTTTGTGGGGCCTGTCACTTGTTGCACGTTTGGCATAAGATGAAAACAAATGCATCAGCATGAGAATATCACTACTTCCTCTGTAGGTTGTGAACAATACATACAGAGCTACCACTATATGTAGTCGCATTTCGTACATAGAAGCACCTGTGAATGTGACCGGCAGCCTTCGATTGACAACGGTGACGTCAATGTTGGCACTGTGCCACGTCACTGCTTCTTGCTTTTTGTCTGCTCATCACACAATATTTCAAATCACCATGGCCAGAACTGAACTACAAAAGCAGTTTCCTTTGCTTTAATTGCTTCTTTTTAGTTCAGATTCATCAGCATTGGTTGCACGAACTCATCTACTGACCTCGGCCTAACATCCGCTGAATGAAATCAAGAAAGCCTCAAACACAATTTGAAAGGCTGGAAAGACATAATCGGCATTTCAACTTAGGAAGCATGTTTCAACTCACTGTAAGTGCAAATAAATAGCCCCAGCAAACACTAGGCCAAGCTGTTAAAAGCAAGGGAAGAAAAAAAATCATGGTCTGACGTCCGAAGTGCTCAGTTCTTTAATCGTATCTTGCACTGGTGTTTGCCTCTTCCTTCTTTTCTTTTAACAGTTTGGCCAATGTTAATTGGGGCACTCAGTATGCATAAAGCACAGGCTCTGCAGCAATCGCACTGTCTGTGCAACATTTTCTCTCATGGATAGATGGATGGATGGTGGCTACACCCTTTGTAATGGGCGGTGGCTGGCGCCCCCTAGCCTTTTGCTCCCTCTCTTATTTTTTAGCCATCTCAGCAACTGATTTCATGAAGGTTGGCAGACTGTTCCGTCAATCCTTCTGTAGCCACAGAACGACACTAAGGCCCACAACAGGTCTTCGGCATCATTCTTGAAGCTCCCAAAACCATGCCAGCTTCACTAAACATGCTAAAAGGCCACAGAAGAACATAAACCCACGACAAAAAAAACTCCAACACACAGGCCAGCTGCTAAGCTGCTTACCAAGTGCCCCCTAAGAACTGGTTGCACAGCCACGCGGTCACTGTTGGCAGCGTATGACGCTCTCCCCATATCATTACAGAGAAGTTTGGTGACTAGTAAAAAAAAAGTACCAAAGGACTCTGGCCCCGATCTATGACATTGACGATCAGTATGACAGCCGTCTGACGATCAATGTGTCATAGACACCAGCCATTCGGCAATTGTTCATGATCATAAGTTACTCCGAACTTAAAGTCTGTGCCCTCATACACACCCAGCCTTCAATCTTAAGGGGCCCCTCACCAGGTTTGGGCATTGCAAGCAAACAAGCGCGGCGCATAGCTCAAGCAGCGACTTTTGTGCCTGTAAAGCATGAAACAGCTGCATGGAGCAGAAATGACCAAAATTTCAAACAGAAGGCCCTTCTTCTCGAGTCAAGAGGTCACATGCTCAAATGCCTCTACACAAGAAACGCTGCTTGCGACGTCACTAACCATAGCATGTGACTTCGGTTAAGTACCCAATGTAGTACCCAATGTAGAGAGCACAACACCACCACTGGAAATGCAGTGTACAGCAAGAAAGGAAAAGAATGAAAACAAAGGAGGCAGCGTGAACATGAAGCGGTCCCTCATGTCTGGTACGGGAGAAGGCAGGGTAGGAATGCTGCCCGCGGACACTGGTTTAGGCAGAGGGAGAGAGTGTCTCTGTTGGCAGTGGTACTTGCCTCCCGGCAGCATGGTAACTTGACAGTTTAATTTCTTCTATCTCCTCCAATAATGAACTAATATGAAAAATTCTTTCGGCAGAACACTCCCTAGACAATGTCATAATACTTCCTATGTATAATCCAAATTTGCAATGGAACGTCGCGAGGGGCCCTTAAAAGCAAACAGCGAAGCAGCAGTTGTTAATGCTTCCTGTCAGTCCTGTTACCACTCCTCAGTCAGACGCAAACCTTGAAGGGTTACCATAAGTGAGCCATGGAAATAAAAAGTAAGGAGTGCTGCCCCAGTGGAGAGGAAGAATTAGAGAGTTTTAGAATAGGTACAGAAGCCACAATCAAGCATTGGGGGACAAAACTCCATTGTGGGTCCTTAGTGTACTTTTGTGCACACTTCGCATTCTTTTGCATGCACAGCCATTTGCATCCCCCAATGCTTGGGCACCCTAATCTAAAACTCTCTATTGCATTGCACTCTTTATACCCGCATTATTATTAAGCCCTTTTATGAAGTTTCTGAGCAACTATATTCATCGAAAAGCATTGCACACACTCGTCTGTTCTCAGTCTTGAATAAAAGGTGTCACGCTCTGTCACTACAGTGGCACATTTTCAATTCTAATTGTGCCAAGCTAAAGTAAAAGGTTGCAGCTGATCAAGAATGTTGTTTCAATAATGTAAGATTGTGTTAGTGTGTGCAAGTGCATTTTGCACGCTAAAAGCAGGTACACTGCAACAGCATTTGTTGAAGCAGTGTCATTCGAGAAGAGAATCACAAACTTACCCATGCTTTCACATCCGAGCACTATACGTGAATCTCCAACATGACCAATGAACAGCTTGCCCCTACGAATGAAGGCGATGCTTGCGGTTGTGCCTGATGTACTTGGTAAACCTGACATCGTCTTGGGCCATTTGCCTGGTGCAGCAGCATGAAAGAAACAATTCAGGCAAATTCATTAGAAAGACTGAACTGCTCAAAAACACTCCAAATAAATGTACGGCATAACAGAATCAATAATAATGAACCTGTATGAAACGCTACACGACCTTATTACAAGCATTACACAAATAAAACAGATCCTTTTTAATTTGTTTGCATTAGAAATGACAAAATGAAGAAAGCGCGTGCGTGTGTGTGTGTGGGAAGTAGACCAAGCAGTAGAGAGGGGATGGGAGATCTTATGAGAGAGAGAGTGTGTGTGCGTATGTGTAGTGTAGTGTAACTGATGGTGGCCTGCTCTGGAGCACTGTCAGTTTCATTTCGCTTCTCAAAGCTCGAAGAGGCAGCATGTGTTTCCAGAGAGCTTTTAAACACTTTGCAATGTGGTGAACACGGTTTAAATCATGGATCCGGAAACTATAAGGAGGGCAACATAATGCTAACACATTTGACTTGCATTTACCACTAAATCATCACTGAATTTAACATGTGGTGAAAGTCACCCTCATTTGTAGACCTGTCAGCGGTTTTCCACCACCCTAGGGCATTCGACAAGGTTTGGATGATTTCTCGACTTTGGATAAGCTGCTTTTTTGTACCACTAGCCAGTTTCTCCAAACAACTGCAGCACTGTCCGGAAACTTAGGGAATGTCATAATTGCTGGGATGCTGATGAAAGGTAACAGCTAATGGCAGTCTCCGCATATATAAAATTGTTGTTCTCCCCTCCTAATGCTGCACAAGTCACACTGCACAGACGTTGTGCATGGAAGCTGAGCGTGAAGAGGCGCACTTTTGCACTGAAGTTGCTACTGCGGTCGTGCACGCGTCCTACTGTTTTAGATTAGGCAAGGTTCTGCATGGTGTTGTAGAAGTCGGGAGGCGCTTTTTTGGTTGCTGGGTGTACGTCGAACTTTTTCGCGCCTGCAGAGCTTGTGCTGAGTCAGTCATGCCGTATTATACCTTTCTCACGCCTTACGGCGCTCTACCTTCAATATAACATCACTGATTTCCTCGGGGGAGCAGTAGAGTCCGCAGTAGAGACCGGGCCTGCTCTCCTGTAGAGGTATCTTCGCTCATGCCAGGCTTTTCGCATGCTGCTCTCTGTGACCTTTCGAAATCATTTTTTTTATGATCTGCTTTGGGTTAAATAAATGTCCTTGTGCAAAAATTAGTAGGCGTGAGCCACGGAGTTCGCGACACGGAAGCAAAGCAGGTACGTGCTACCCATCAACTAGAAAAGCGCCCCGCGACTTCTACAAGACCAGTCAGAACCTTGCCTTAGATTAAACTAAAGAACAGCGTACCAGCATGCAAGCACAATGACTGACAATACTTCATTTTCTACTTCAAGCGAAGCTTTCCTTTTCTTAAGATTAGCAGTAAGCAGATAGATGCCCGTGGAAAATGATGCTCTATTGTTAGTGCCGTTAATGTGAAGCCGACCACACTGTGTGGTCGGGCCGGCAGTAAACAAGATCAGTAAAGCAGATACCGTGAAGTTAACCGCAGTAACTAAAACGCTCGGCTTTGCTATGCCGGTGTCCCACGTCCACTTTTGCCCGATCCGGATCGAAATTCTCGACCGCGATTGGCTCGCTCGTGCAACGTGCGCAAAGGAACCAATCGCGACTGAGAAATTCGATCCTGATCGGGCTTGATCGCGATCAAAAGTGCACCGTGCGATACCCGTAGTACTTACGATTGAACAGCCCACCTGCTGAACAAATACTAGGCCTAGCGCTCAATGGGCGAGTTGCATCACGGGTAACGCCGCTGCCTGAAAGGCCGAACTCGCTTCCCGTGACCCAGCAGCGGCGGCAGCCCGTTCGTGTCTAATGGATGTGGCCGTGGACACTAGGAAAATACACAACACGGAACACTCACCAACTTCCTTCCACATGCCAAGATGTGTTGTGAGGAAGCCGTGCTTGATGGCACGCAACACGTGCTCATCGTTATTTGACCAAAAGTCGCTTTGTTTCACAATAGCGTCGAGCAGATGCTCCTTAGCGTAAAGCGCGGCTTCGCGACCGCCGTGACCATCGAAGATACCGAAGTAAGCGTATTCCAGGTCTGTCTTGTCCTTGGTCTGCTGATAAGCGACGACGAAGGCATCTTCCATATATTTACGGCCACCCTGGTTACAGTGTCCGGTGACTCGCAGATTTAAACCTATCATCGCGGCGATCTCACTGCATAGACACACACCTTGCCTGACCACCGCACGTTGCACTTTCCTACTCGCAAAACTTGGCCACCAAACCACACATTCACTTGGTTTCAATGTTGATGCGGTCTGCCGCCTGCCTGCCGCAGTCGCGCCAGCTTCGCACAGATTCCGATTGCACCACCGCGAGGCAGGCTGAGACAAGCTTCCCACCACCGGCGCCTTCTCGCCTGTCTGGCGCACGCTATTCATCCATTTGCTACCATCGCCCTCGCGCGGCCGCTGCGAGAGCAGCGGCAGCCGCGAACTTGTCGCCTTCGTCACTCACCTCTCCGCTCTCTCGCTCACTGTCAGAGTCAGAGCGTGATTGGCTTCAGTCTGCTGTGACGCAACCTTGCTGTTTTCCCGTTTTCATCTGACGTTAGCTAAAACCAGTTTGTAGGAAAGTATAGAAGGGCCTTGGTAATAGACATCTGGTAGCATATGGTCAGATAAAAATGCCAAGGGCGGACAGACGGCGTGTGAAGACAAGAAACGGGCGTGTGTTCACATGCCGGGCTGCCGGGCATGAAAACGGCCGGAACGTGGCAAAAGATTTGCGAGTTTCGGCTTCGATTGAAAATAATGGTAACCCCCGACGTCAGTCGGCGAGCGCTTCAGATAACGAGGGAAGCTCGACCATACGAGTCGCTACTGACTGAAACTCATTGAAAGCAAAATTATAGCAGTTGACTTATATTGCAAGCAGCCTATATAATTTAATTATTAGTTAAAAATGTCAGTTTGATTAACTTACAATGTTAGCGCAAAAATTTATGATAAGTTTGCAGAGTGTATTGAGAAATCGATTGGTTTCCGTGAAGGTAGCAGTTTTCGGTTTAGTATATTTATTGGAAATCATATAAAGCGAGCGAGATTTGGAAATGTATTACGTGATTACGCTGTCGCAAGCAACGTTACTGCCTCCATAGAATTTCGTACTTTACCATCATACGACAAAGTCTCAAATTAAATATTTGCGTAGCAAGCGAAACCGAGCGCGCGACGGGGGGGCCTCGACCGTTATTTCGAATGTACCGCTGACTGCCGCTACATTGCAGCTTACGCCGGCCAACAGTGCCCCTAGCTTTACGCAATTTGCCGTGCGCTCTCTCTCGTCTTTTGTGGTCCCATATCACTACAACAGGTAATTAAGTTACCTTTTTAAACATTGGAAGTCAATAATGTCTTGTTCGACCGATGTTTTGCAGTGTAGCGTGGCAGCGTTATGGGCATTCTATCACGCGGGACGCCGGCATATGAGTGGTCTATGTGTTTCGAAAAGCAAGCCGTGGGATCCACAGCCCTTGCAAACAGCGTGTTTAGGAGATGCCGGTGAATGTACCTGAACTGTGTCGTCGAAGATGGTTGGGGTTCTTGCGATTGCCTCGATCTGCTGTATTTACGCTCCCTATAAAGATGGACGCGTTCCGCCGTCGCCGAAGGGGTTGGTTATCCCTTTGCCGTGCTGCTCTATTCTCTTCACGATAGTTCTGGGCGAGGAATTAAGCTTGAAATGTCTGCAACAAATTTCTCAATTAATTGTAGGCCTTACAACTCCTGATGAGCTTGAGTTCGATCAAACGCGACCACACCTGCTCGAATGGACAAAACTGTCGAACTGAACGCCGCGCGCGATGTCCGGTGGGGGAGGAGTGCATCGAGGCACCCTAGGCCAACGTTACTATATAATATAGACCATAGAGTTTGGAAACTCTATGATATAGACTGTTACTAATCTAGTCTATATAGTAACGTCGCCCATAGAGTTTCTCACTATGTAGTGAGAAACTCTATGTATACCGTCATTCCCATGACGGCACGAAAAATCTGTGTGCCTCCTGGAGTAAAAACTTTTTTCTTTAAGAAACTCCCATAGACGGTGGCGCCAGATTACCCTCTAGGTGTTATAGTGAGAAACTCTATGGTGCCTGCAGTGCATAAAATAGACTGATGATGATGATGCAGAATGGGCAGATAATCTGTATATGCTGTATATATGTGTACTTTTTTTCGTTAAGGTATCACGTAAGTAACAGCGCCAAGTGTCATGTTGAACGATCCGTACGATAAAATGCGGTCTTGCTGCGAAATTTGAGCAAACACATATTAAGTGCAAATCCTTTTTTTTTTATTAACGCTTTCAATCGGAGCGCCAATGAGGCTATAGCGGCTAGAGGTTCAGTCACTAGGCTTACCGAACTTTTTTGTTTGTTTTGCTCGCGTATTAGCAGTAGTGCCCAATCTCAAAAGTGTGAAGTATTACGTTTGAACTGTGCTACATTGCTTCCGGGAATACCGAATGCATTGTCGAGACGGCCGCGAGCTTTGGCCTGCGGCGTCTACTGTCCGACTGCATGTTTGATAATTGCTGCTGCTTGTGCCCGGCCGGACAAAACGGTTCGGAGTCGTGAGCCTTCAACGTCTGCTGCTGGTGCACTGCCGCCGATGACCCATTTAAGCGTCTTCAAGCTGATATTTATGTTGACAGCTTGCTGCATCTAGCTGGCGCCTCTAGGGCCGCTTCGAACCTGGCCTGACACTTTGCATCCGTTGCCGACGTGAGCTGCGTCCCTGGTGCAGGGACAAACTTTCTAGTTTCTTTTTCTTGATGAGCCGTTAACGTTCGCTCGGGACTACCCCAAGCAAATGAATGCATGCTGTACGGGAGCTGTTGCATGGTTGCTTTTGCATGTAGTAGCATGTGCGAAGCATCTGTGTTTGTGGACTGAGCTTGTTGCATTTTCTCGGTGATTCGAGCGAACTAGCGCTGACCAATTTCAAAACAGACTGGACGGTTTATCGAGCGTCGGCTTTGAACCTGGCAGCCACATTGTAGTGTTGGCGTCGTATGATAAATGGGGCACAACCGCACCCAGCTACTGCGGTTCTTGTGAAGTGTAATGTATTGTTTTTTTTTTTTTTGCCATGTGAGGCGCATCGCAGGCGACAAACTGGTAGCGCATTCTGCCTGTGCAAATATTCAAAATATTATGAGTATACTTCTCTGTGTATACTTCAAGTGAGTTCGATTTGCAGTTTGCAGGGAATTACTGGTGCATACTAGTGCATGTAAAAATACCGAACAGAGAATGTTTCGCAAATGTGTATGCGTTCGGCTGAGTACACCTACCCATTTGTGCCACGAACATTATGAAGAGCTCACTTACCGTGCCCGACTTGCAGTCAAGGGCACAGGGCTGTTCTGGGAAAGAAATCTTCGTGCATTACATCATATGCTAATCGCAATATTCTGCGGAATGTGCAACAGAACTGGTTTTGGGCCGAACTGTCCGCTTTCCTTGTACCAAATTTCATATTAAGTTACTGTTGCAAAAGTGCAAAAAAGCTTGTAGTGCTTTTGTTTGAGTAACTGCATGTTGATACTCTAATCTGAATGAAGAGAACAAAAAGTGTCGGTTATTAACATGCATGTTAATGTCACCTTAACACGCTTGCATTCTTTTTGCATCATTTGCCTAATCAGATATTCACCCTGCATTAGGATAGCATGTGGTAACTGAGCTGCTTCAATGCCTTTGTCAGGGGGATTGAGAAGAACGTGCCATGTGCAAGGGCTGAACTGTGGTCATTATGTGTTTCTTGGTGCATTGATTGGTTGGCCAGAATGCATGTGGGGGCCAGTTGCCCCTTTCTCTCCGTCTGCCTTTTTCTTGCGGGACCACTGTTCTCTTGTGTATGCAGTACCCCTCAGTGAAAGACTGTTTCACTTTAACAACTACTTTTGCAAATTTTTTTTTCACAGCGATTTTCCAGACAAATGCCACTTGATCCAGCAGTTATTCTTGCCTGTGAGCCTCTTGTTTTGCTTTCCCAAACATTTTGGTTATTCATAAACTTGTGGGTCCCTCAAATTCAATTGCACAAGGAACTTGTCATTGTTTACATGAACTGTTGTATATCCCTCATTCTTGCTCATTTTCTTGTCTGCAAGGTAAAAAAAAAAAAAGCTATTTACCTCTTGTATGTTAAGCTTTTTACAGCTGATTCTTACATTTACCATATGTTCTGCATAGGTCTGAATCAACACACCGACTAGCAGAGACAGTAATTGTTTTGCATACGGTTGAACAAATTGATATGCAGTAGCTTTAAATGTCACAATGTCACTGAATATGTGGCAATAGTTATCAGTGGAAGAGACTTACATATGGTAGTCGCAGTCTGCTAGCCTAATCGGATGCCAGCTGTGTGTGAATGACAAACACACCTTGTTTAGTGTATATCTAATTTTCATGCTGTTGTCTTGAGATGTTCATTGCTTGAAGTTTTCCACTTCAGACCATGTGGATATAATTGTAGCTAGCATTGATTTGTTTTGCACTGCTTTTTGATGCTGCAGTTGTAAAATAATAATAGAGAACAGCTACTTTTGCTTTTCATCTTGCTACATTCTCTATATTATCAGAAAAAACTGCACAATAATACTTATGCAAGCAACATGGGCTCCTTATAATACAGTCAATTTCATCCAGATGTTCACGTGAACTTGCTGACAGTAGTCATCTTAATGTTCATGTATACTTGTAAAGTACTTTTTGTACTGGATAGGTATTTATTGCATTCGATGGTGTTCATTACATGGGTTACAAAAGGAAATAATTAATTCACTCTAGATTACCCTTAATTGATAGATTACCTTTCTAGATACCTTGCAATGTTTGTTCTATGCCAAGAGATGACTTAGTTACAGAAAAAAATGCAACTGGAGGGGCTGCATAATTATTACACCATTTGACTCTCCACTGAGAAGTGAAGAATGCTACGTAGAAACCTTAAGTGGGTGTTGGAAATCTCCCAGGCCATAATTTGTCAGTTACAACTGCCATCTTCGAGTCAGAGATCCACTCTCCCACAAATAGTATGGACAAAGTAGTTATGAGAGGTAGCATCAGTGAGTTCTGCAGGAAAAATTCTGTAATACTGGCCAAAATGAGTTTTATTTTATGCTGAGATGCAGCATAATTAGCTGTTCTACGGACAGTAACTTACCAGTATTAAATGGGACAATGTACGTAATGGAAGCTATTTCTATATTTTTGCATTTGTGGCATCATTTGCAACAGCTCTAAACCGTATAAAAGTGAGGCTTCGGTCTACTTGGAGAGCTAACCTATTCCTTTAGCCTGGCTCCATATCTCCAGAAAGCTCAACCTCCATTCCACATCAAGGAAAATTATAATGACTTGTTCACCTCTGTATGTGGCTACGAGGAGTACATTCATACAGAAAACTAGGAAATGTTAATTGGTTTTGTCACCTATCCACAACTGAAGACTCGCTACAGGATATAAAAATCACTATATGTTTTATGTATCACATGCAACACTGGGGAGGCTAGCAACACTTCTGTGGTGGCTGTGTTTGTACAAACAAATGATTAGGTGATTTTTGCCAGCAATTATGTGAAACATTTCATTTAGGCTGAGTAATAAATGAGAAAAAAAGTTTTAATCCTCATTAATTTTGATTTTCATTGATGTCTTTTTTGTTGCTTTCCGTGAGCTGCACATGCTTGTGCGAGTATAGCTTTTGGCGTGCAGCGAAGTATACAATGGCCGATAGCTGTACCTACGTTGTTGTGTTGCATGCAATCTCGGAAACCTGATATGATGTTCAAAAGGCTGCACAAAGCTAAAGTGAGGCAAATTTTCAATTGGCGATAAAAAAATGAAGAGAGAAACCATGCTAGAACCCATCTTATGTTGACTGTCACTGGTAACGTGATTAGCATTTGAGCAACATAGCGACACACCATATTCCTGAAGTCATGTTTGTTTAACATCTGTAGTGGTCATTCTGAGACTCCCATTGCTTTGGCTATATGCGACATACTCCGGTATTATGCCACTTTGCTGTGGCACTCGCTTGTCAAGGTTGCCCATGAGTCTGGTGGCATGACGACTGCATGATGTCGATGCAGTGACGATGATTGAATGATAATGAAGGAATGGCATGAATGGAAAAATAAAGGCGGTATGGCGATGACAATGAGGTGATGATTCTTAAATGATGACGATGGTATAATGACTACAACTGGATGATGAAGCCAAAATGATGACAATGGTGCGGCCATGATGGCATGACAATGGATGCATGATAGAGACTGTCTGATAATGATGATGATAATGGCTTGATGATAATGACAATGATGATAATGGCTTGAAAACGGCGGCATGATCGGGGTTGTATAACAACATGATTATGGTAGAATGATGAAAAAGGAATGACGTACATGGATCGATGAAAGCGGTAGGACGACGACAGCATGATGACAATGGGATGACGTTACAGAAGTGATGACAATGGTAAAACGATAGCATAATGATGGTGGCATGACAAAAGTGGCATGATGATGACTGTATTGTGAAGCCTGTATGACGAAAATGACGTGACAACCATGGCGTGGCAATGACTGCTTGACAAGAATTGGATGATGAAGCTGGAATGATGACAATGGCACGACCACGACGGTGTGACGACAGTCTGACAATGGATGCGTAATAGTGACTGTCAGGTGATGGTGCAATGATGACGATGGCATTACAGTGGTAGCACAATCATGATGAAATGACGACACCATGAACACAATAAAATAATGAAGGAGGATTGATGTACCATGAGGTGTTACATCCTCAATGACATGACGGCAATAGTTTGACGATAATTGTGTGATGACACTGGCTTTACGAGAGTCTGTTGACAAAGTCGTAATGACAATAGAATCACTGGGACGGTATCACAATGATGGTATGGCAACCTATGCAAATGACAACGGCATTGTGACAATCCTATGACGTCGACTGATGATGGCATGACAACTGCATGAGGACAGTGGGATTGCATGACGACAATGGTGTGCCAATGACTGTATGATGACGATGGCATGACGAGAGCCGGATGATGGAGCTGGAACGAGCACAATGCAATGACCATGATGGTATCACAACCAGGAGCACATACCTAGTGGTTCAAGCTATTGAACGGCTTGGGCTACTGGGTCGCCGTAGGTGTTACGGCATGACGAGTGTCGGATCACAAAGCTTACATCATGACCAGATCATGGCATCACGACCACAAGGACATACCTATAGTCGGGAACAATGCGGATGCACATGAGCCTCCACCAATGGGCACGGACTCTAGAATGAGCCAGACGGCCAGTGATCCTGCCAATGGAAAAGATGGCCACCCGCGCTTCGAACTGGGCCGAAGCGAGTCAGTCGTGTGCATCTGCCCCTCATCACAGTGAATTGCAGCGCACTTCGCTGACTCTACGCAAACTGGCGAGACTGCAGGCTTGCAAAAATAAAAAAAAAATAAAATAAAGAAAACTATTTCATTCTTGAAAATAAGTTTGTGAAAACACAAAACAAAAAATAACTCTTATGCTGTTTAAAACCAAGAGTATTTATTTAAAATGATGAGTGAAACATTTCTGTACTTTTCCTGCCTCAATTGTCTTCTCGCCCCAGGTTTGGAATGGTTTGGATAAATACGTTGTTTTTTTTAAATGCTTGTTAAATAGCAACTGATTTATTTTGAGCTCGGAAAACGAGCATTAAATGTGCCGTGCACATGTAAATCAGCGCAAAAGCCATGCAGAGCTTTCTTTTGACCCTTGCAATGAAGCTAAAGAGCAGATGACGTGCAGCGTTGTAGAAGGCACAGGGTTTTTCTTTTGCGATCTGGCAATGGCTGTAGCATTCCAATCGCGAGAGCTCTTCAAAACCAGCCATCAAAATACAAAAGTCTTTATTTGTACCGAAAATTATGCATTCTAGAAGCATGGTCTTTTGAGCGAGACTATTTTAGTCGCGGAGGCAATCGGTTGTCACGCTTTGGTCATATGGCCGGGGCCTCCGCTTTTTTCTAAAGTTGTACCCGACAATAGGGGCCCAAGCTGGTAGACCATTTGGGCCACTGGGTCGGCTTAAGAGCATAGATTGAACGAACGAATGAACTACAGACAGACAGACAGGTGCACGCACGCTTAAATCAGAATTTGGAGATATCAGAATGAGCATATCATAGTTGTGGGCCAACAGGATATATATACATATGCATTTGGTGTTTCTTTGAGTAGTGATATTCTATCAGAAGACATTGTAAATTGGCCGTATGTAACGGTGCTCTGCAGCATACTTTGGTGTCAGTCTCATGCTTCTGGTGAAAGTGTCTTTAACAGCTTTTGAGCATTATGTAGCTCTTATCCAGTTGGCCACATATTCCATGCTTGTAACAGTCAGGGAGCTGGTGCTGCCTTTTCTTAATATCTAGTTGCTTCTAAATCTCGTATGGAATGCTTGAAGATCTGTGATGTATGATTAATGTGTGTTACTTCAAGTGAGTACCGTTGAAGTGTTATGTGGGTGGAACAAATGTGTTGGGGTGCACAGAGCATTGCGTACATGAAAGTGGACGTGTTGGCGACATATGCCTTCTGTGGAGTAGCAGACGAATCCACTGAACACATGATTCTTGAGCATCTATGAATTTCCCCCCATGCCTTGCATCATTGCTTCAGAAGAGAAAGTTTTAATTCAGAGCTGAGCCGAAAGTTAGGAGTCTGTGGGAGTTGCCGCTAAAATTGGTGGTGCATAGCGCAGTGTAGCATGGACGTTAGCATAAAGAGAAAACCTTTTTTTTTGTGCATGTGCATGATGTCCCTTATTTTTAAAATTTGTTTTTGCTTCACTGGGCTGAGTTAAATGACAGCCAGCTACAAAAGGTAACTACTGCCAATACTATCACTAGTAACATGGTCGTTAAAGAAAGGTTGCCATGCCACTCGTGACAATATTATATGATCAAGAAATTATCCTAATAATTATCTGCTGAACCTTGATCGCTTCTGGCAATCACTGATGGCATGGTTTCAGACAGGCTAATGCCATCAGAAAATGCGTGTTGTGATGAGACACCACAGTGTTTCAATGGCGACATGCACAATTTCCTTTATAACACTGCTTATTTTGTGTATTCTCTGAGCACTTATGCAAAAGCTTATTTTCTCCATGAGGCAATGAAAACTTGGCATGGCTACAGTGCTTCATGTAGGCTAGGTCCCTACAACATAAAACTATTTGACTCTGTTTTTATTCGAAATCTGCCGTTAGCCCTCCATGATAATCGAAATTTTGAATGGTGGCTTCAATGGTGGCTCTGATCATGAAATAGCTGTGTCATGAACTTTGGAATGACATTACCCTAAAATGTTTATATTTAATACAGGTAAGCCCCGCCCTCCTTACCTCTAAGAAGTAAGAATAGTCATTTTCTTGTTTAGCAATTTATAAACCAAGCTTAGCCACATCAAGCCATTATCGTAATATGTTGGTGCGCACTCGCTTTCATTATCTAGCATAGTCCTACTCTCTTGGTGGTGGTCGTACACTGCAACTGTGCCTTCATGAACAACACTTTCACTGGCAAAGTTGCTGAAGCTCATGTGTTACACGGATAGATGATTCATCTACTTGTGACCGTTCCTGTTCTTCTCTGCGCCTTTAATACCCTGACAAACTGGAAGCCAAAACGCATAACAAGACAAGATGAGGGGATGCTTGTGCAATGCACAGATTCACTCTAATACTCTTTCAATGTGCTGTGCTGGCACTATGATACCCGAACTTGTATAAACCTGAGGCAGCTCTGTTTACCCACTATATAGGCAGACTTCACAGTTTGCACCTCGGGAGGGCACTTCGTGAGCAGCAAGATGCCATCTGAGCAGCTCTTGATGCAATTCACTGTCATCTTTCAGCACTCAGGCTCTGTCCTTCCCCATCAAGATCACAGCATCATCACAGTATCACTGCAAATTCACCGCAGAGACACCCTTAATGATAATACAGCTCACTGCATTTACACGGATGCTGCTATTTCACAGAATTGCACCAGTACCACCTGGACAAACAGTGACGGTAGCAACACAACAACAACTACCTATGGCACACCATTAAGAATGACCAGTGCAGAGCTACAAGCGATTCTAGAGATTGTCCATGCAGCCAGAAATGGTCGCCTCGAACATCGCAGCCCTCTGCACATATACAAAGATTCGCAAGATGCCGTTTGCAAACTAAGACTGACACACACCCGCTGGCAACCGCCATCCACGGAGAAGCAACATCTACGGCACAAGGAAACTGAGCTGGACATTCATTGGATACAGAGGCATATGGGTGGATGATAGAATGAGGAAGTGGATGCAGTTGATGGGGATCAAATTTACTCCCCCCCCCCCAATCTCCTTGCCCCACTTCTGTTGCAGCCAGATTGGCAGAAGATGTAGATGCTGTTGATGCTCACCTACAGCTCTGACAGCATAGAAAGCTTGCTTCTATGCTTTTTCCCGAGGTTAATGACCCCTTTCCTTCTTGCTTTCATGCTGGAAACGCATGACACTCCGTCTTCTATGCACCGGCATGACAGTCACATCTGAGTTGAGAGCCCAATACCTCGACAAGTTGCTGGACCCAGCCTGTGAAACTTGCGACACTAGTGAGCCAGCCACAGCACACAATCTGCTATGGACATGTTTTGTCCTATCCTCACTGCGAAGAATCTGCCTTGCTGGGCTACAGAGCTCAGTCGTTACGCACGCACGCACGCACACACACACACACACACACACACACACACACACACACACCTGTCTGTCAATATTTGGGGTTTAGTTATTATGCAGCTTAGCCACACATATTATGGCAATGGCCAGACTTACCACAGCTTGCCCATAACACATGTTTACATTATTTGTAAGCAGCAAGAGCAAAGCATCACTACTTGTTGCTGGGCTAGTTTGCTCATACTTACGGTGTGATAGGGCACAAAATAATGTGAAGTAAGAACAGGACAGGAATGAGCGTTACTCACAACCACGTTTGTTCAGATGAAATAGGTTGTTTTTATATTCTTCCTTTCTTTCTTTTTTTGTTTTTTGTTTCTTTATTTCCTTAAAGACCCCACACAGGGTTAATACATACACTTTGTAAGGGGTGGGATTACAACAATAGCTAAACAATATTAGTTAAGGTGAGAGAATCACTGACACTTCTTCCGTGAATGTAGATGTATTGCTGATGGCAGTGATGTTGTAAGGGAAGCCTTTCCACCCTGCAACTACACGAGGGGAAAAGGAAGCCGGAAATGTCAGTGTGCACTTTAGGGCAGGCAACACTCAATTAATGGCCTATGCGACATGATATTAATGCCGGTGGTGAAATGTATGATGCAAGGGTGAGAGGACTGTAAAGATAACTGTGAAGTAATGATATTCATGCTGGTGGGGAAATAGGTGGTGAAAGAGTGAGATTGACTGTGAAGATATCTGTGAAATAATGATAGGTTGGCGATGCGACGGCAATACAAAAGTGTTGGTAAACTGGAGTGTGCTTTAATGATGATATGCTGATGCCGTAAGAATATGCTGAGTGAATGAACCTAGTAATGTGAGTCTGTAAGGCTTCAAGGGCGTTACGGAAACGTCATGGGGGCACCAGATGGCAGAAACATACTGAAGTTTGGGCCTGATGAACAGTTTGTATTGTAGTAGTTTTACGTGGACAGGAGCATATTGTAAGGGATGTTTAAAAAAAACGAGCTTTTTGTTAGCATATGTTACAACATTATTCCGTTATTCAGATGCAAACACCAGTCAAGGTTGTGAGAAATAATGATGCCTAGGTATTTGAAAACTAACTGATTCAATATGCTTGCTATCTATTACATATGAGAATATGAGGGGATTGTGATCGTGGGTTATTGACATATTTTTTCCTTTCTTTGTTTCTTTGTTTTTTCTTTATTTCCTTAAATATAGCATTAGCTAGTCATCACACCAATTTTGAATATTGTTTAGGTAATTCTGAAGCAAGATTTGGTCACTGATGTTAGTTATAGGTCACTGATCTTAGATGATGTTAGTTTCGCAACCTATTAGACTATAATAAGGTCAACGCAATCCAATCATTTTTGTACAGTGTTTCACAAGTGGAGCTTGCTGCTCTGCATTACATTGTTGAGCTGTCCATGAGCAAAAATTTGCACTTGTAACCTTTTGTTCATGTGCAGTGATGCAAAGTGTGTAATCTGAAAAAAACTTATAGAGGTATAGAATAAGGAACATAACAGCAGCACTATGTTTCTGCAATCACATAGCATTGGAGACCACTGCAAGCATACCGCTGTTCATATCTTCATGGCAGAATGTTCATCAACTTTGTGATGACCAGCTATTGCATTGCACCTCAAAAGGGCTGGAGCATTTGTGTTGCAAAAATGTTTTTCTTTTGGTACAAATTTTTGTTTAAGCTATTTGTTTAAGCTAAGTACAATTTTTGTTTAAGTGCATTGCAGAAAAGGCAAAATGCAAAAAAAAAATTATAACCGGGGGAATATTCATGGACAGCTTTGTGATTGAAATTGAGGACAGTGGCGCAGTAATGCTCAATGTTCTCCTTTGCTGCCACAGACATCGCATGCAGCACTGTTGGTCATTAAATTTAGTGTAGTATAAGCCCTTGTGAAGGCAACTGCCAACCACAGCTGACACAGAAGCAATGCGTCATGTCGATGAAGCTTGGGTGGTGGTGTGAGCTGCAGTGAAGGCTGTAGTTCATGTACTTTGGTTTGCCTTATATTTGGGTTGTTCCACTCTGCTAATCAGTGTGTTTGTGCCAGATGGCGAAGCTGCCGTGCAGCATTTGCCCTGGAAAGGGGAACTCTCTGGTCTTTTTGAGATGGCACTTGAGCAACTTTGTCTGCGTAATCATTACCACTGACTCTGCAACTTCCAGGTAAAGACTGAAAAGACATTTAGTGGCCTTTTTATTTGACGTTGTGGTGAAGTTTGACAATTTCGTACGCCAGCTATTCTTGAACCAGGTCAGAGAACTGATAGGGTACTCCGTAAAACCAGCACTGGCAATTTACCAGGACTTTCTGTGTCATTAAATTGAAGCACACTGCGCAGAGCCTTGAGTTCCACCCTCGTAGACGCTGTGACATGTGATGTCTTAAATAGCAGCGTTATTCCTCTTGTCATTGTAACTACAACACTGCCAGAAATAGTAGATGTGGTCGAGCCATCGGTATACATGTGTGTGTGTGTGGTTGCTGTAGTTCTCATATCCATAGGAATGTTTTCAACAAAGCTGTGGTTATCAGATTTGTATGTCCCAATGTGTAGGTTTAATTTCTTCTCTGTGTTGCATACCAGAAATTGTGTTGATCTCTCTTCATTCTTGGTGCAGGGCTGGCTCCCCTGTGGCATAGAGGGGGCTCAGAGTGGGCTGTGGCTCGATGATGCGCAATGCTGGGCGCACAGTGGGCGGCACCCTGCGGTCAGCAGGCAACAGTGCCCTGCCCCAGGGGCTGAGTGCCCTGCAGCAGAGAAGCCGTGCTGGTCAGGAAAGCATCTTTGCACCGCTCAAAAAGGACTCTTCTCGCACAGCCAGCACACCGGGCGCAGCACGCACGCGCACAAACAGGCCCATGTCTACCACGTGAGTCTTGTTTATTTAGCCTTCTTGCTAGGGCCCACACAAAAAGTGCTCCAAGTGAAGCCTAGCCTAGCCTAGCCTGTCTGGATGTTGATGCCAAATGCAGCATGCTTGTTTCTGACCTGTGCATTTGTCTCAACAGAATTTTCAGTCTACCACTGGCTTGTTAGTTGTTAAATCTCATGTGGACGTCACGTTTTGCGGTCTAGCTTGTATACAGCTGAACCCACTTATAACAATATTCAATTGCCAAGTAAATTCACTTGTTATAACTGATAATTGTTATAAGCAGGTTGCACAAAAACACAGAGGGAACAAGCATCAAAACATTTTAGTTAGACAGAAAGAAGTACAGTTGAACCCACTCATAGCATTACTGCTTTTAACAATACTCAGATGTAGGTAACAGTGAGCGGCTGCGGGGCTGTGAACTTTTTTGTGTATGTGTCCTGTGATACTATAAACCACTTACTACAATGTTCCTTGGCTGCATTCTTAAATCAGGCTGATGGGTGCCTGCAGCAAAAAAAGAGGAGGCATGCGAAACCCTGAAAAAAAAAAGAAAGAAAAGCAAGCCTCTGCATTTGTTTTTGTGCCACGCACCCCGCATGGCACACCTGCGTTGCACTTGAACCCTCACATGCCTCTCTCTCGTCCTCTTCCACTCCTCTGAAACACAAGTTGACTGCACCGATAGCGTTGACGTCGGAGGGGTGGACGGGAGACTGAAGGGAGGTGTGTGAGGGTGCGACTGCGATGGAAGGCAGTAAGGTGGGTGTGGCAAAGGTGTGCAGCACACAGGCGATGCGGCAATTCCCCCCTGAGGATTTTGTTATTAAGGCGAAAGCCTTATGCATCTCATCAGTCAGTTCAGTTTCAAAGTTCTTGAGTGAAAACGCTTTGATTACATGAAACATACAAAAAGGCTACGAACCCTCCATCTTTGGTGGGAGTTGAACCCTCGACCTTTGGAACTACAGGGATGGCTAACTGAAGTACACTTAGCGAATTAAGAGGATGAGTAAGCAAATTAAGAGGGATGACTAAGTGAAGTAGACTAAGCAAATTAACGGGATGTCTGTTTTTAATGCATTGGCACTTGGGCTTTCACCTTCAAGTTTCTATGGGAAAATGAAAAAGACCCTGTGAATTTTTGTTTGCTTTTACACATGCACCCAGTAGCCAGGTTTAATTGTTATAATTGATAATGCCATATAGGAGCATTATAGTGAGCAGTTTATTTTGCCACAGAACACACAAAACTTAAGAGTGCAATGACTGTTCATTGTTATATCCAATGTATTGTAAAAACCGGTATTGTTATAAGTGAGTTTAACTGTAATAGCATGTTTTGTGTTGAAAGAGAGAGGTGTACTTTACTTTTCAATGACTCTTAGTCCGAGACATTAAGAAATGAGGGATAACTTGGTTCTTGAACCATGCCCGAGCGGCGTCTTCCAAAGATAAACATGACTTAGCTTGTCTTTGCTGTACGAGTTGTTAACCATAGTGACCTCTTTTAATGTCTCCAGCAAGGTTTCAGTTCTGCCTGTCGAAGGTCTGTGGAATAGGGGTAGGTCCCTCTGTCATTGCAGCACAGAATTAAACATTCTATTGGTAAAACTTGTGGCCAGAAAGCAAGAAACACTATAGGGGCAATGACCACGGTTAGCACAGTCAATGATTGTAGAGTCAGAACTGGAGCAGCTTACAGCTGGCTGCTATTTAAACATGATGCAGAAAGTTCTCCATAACCGTATGTAGCATGCTGAGTGTTTTTGAAGAAACTGGACGCATCACATTCAAGGCACACTTAGATAGGGCTATACAGTGAAACCTCGTTAAACCGTAGTTGGCCGGAGCTCGGAAAAAGTACATACTAAATGGTAGTACTGCTTAACCGAAATAGCATGAGATCGCCGACTTACCTGTCAAAAACGGAACTCAGAGAGAGTGCGATGAAAGGGGAAGAAAACATGCAGTATTTAATCACTTCATGCGACAAAAGTGTTATTTTCGTTTGATGCCGCGACGGCCTAGCAGCTACGACAGCGGCCTCAACATTACTGAAGCTGCGAGCCAGCTTTTCAGCCAGCCCCCTCTTCTCGGCAAACACTCGCATGGCAGATTCCTTGTTGGTGTTACATATTCTCTGTGTACGTGCGTGGTAGCGCTGCAGAAGTCGTGGGGCGCCGTGTTCATTGCGGGGTGCTGTTCTCATCGTGATGATTGCACTCGTGAGGCTGATGTAATGCGCAGCTTCTGCCGCTGTCGGGCTTGAATCGCCCGTGCTGTCGCTTTCTGTGTCGTCCCCATCACTGTCACTAGTCGACACTTCGGCAACGACAGAGGCAATGATGGCGAAAAGTCTAACCTTGTAGCTGACATCTCTTCGCGGGCTACCGCTGCTAAGCAGTGCTGCTGAGCAACTTCTTCGCATTCCAAATGCCACACACCGTAGTCAACAGCAGATCCCTGTCACGCACCGACTTCTTAGTGTAGCGTTTGATAGCACAAACATGGCACGAATGATGTCTAATTTTTATTCTATGCTGAGCACCGAGCTTCGGCATGACGTGAGTCCTTGGTTGCACGACACCACAACACTGTCTGGCACGGCGCCGAAATGATGTTGATGTTGATGTGGCTTCACGCGCAAACGCACAGGGTGCTTGGAGGCCATTGTTCCGATCTCTGAGGCTTGTTGTTCTGCGGGGCCGCCCGATGGAGATGACACAACGTCGTGTTTGCGCGACGAAAAATGAAAACACTACGTGTTCACCGATATGTATGCCATACCATAAGCTGGTACGGTTTATACGGGTACAAAACCCATTATTTTCAATGGCCGCTGAGTCGGGGATTTGACATTACTACTTTTAGAACGAAACTACTGTCTAAGCGGGTACGGTTTAACGAAGTTTTACTGTACCAATATAAAGTTCGAGAACACACTAGGCATGTTGAGCTCAGGCAATGCAACAACTAGCGCTTTCAAACGAATTGATAAGGCTGTGCTGTGCATCAGTGGTGATAAGAAAACTATGTAAAAAAAAAAAAGCACAGCAGGCCTTTAATACAACTAGAGTTAAAAAAGAAGCAGTGCAATAGTCCTTTGCTTCAATTTTTGTAGTTGCCTTTGCACCAGATCTGCTTGTACACACTAAGGGTTGCTCAAGAATCTCGTCGAGCTGCTGTGTTCAGAGTGACTTTGCTAAATTTCAACTCCATCTGCTGCATTGGTAGAGGCTGTAACATGCTGATAAAATGTGATAACAAGAAAGAGCATGCCATTTCTCCAACAGCTCATCATTCACTAAATCACTCAGAAGTTGTGATATTTGACACAGACCTTTCAAAAAGCAGGATGTAGAAATCTAGGCAGGCCTAAAAAGGATCAAGGTATGCTGACTGCACATAGCATAGCCTATTTACCAGAAAGTAGAGCACTGAGATCAGAATGCACCGTGGAACATTTGACAGCACAGAACTTCCATTTCAGATATTGAGAGATTGTTTTAATATACCCGACAAATGTTACCTTTTTAATAGTGGGATGAAAAAAGCGAAATTGATGTGCTTCCTTAGCTTTTCTGATGCCTTTAGCACTGTGTTCACAGTGGAGGTACTGCATTGAGGAGGAAACCAGCAGTGATATTTGTGCATGTTGCTGTTTTTTGCTTCCCTCTTCTCTCTTGCAGCCGTTCTGACCCAGTGAACAAGGAGAACATGCTTTCCCGAGGCACCGCTGGTGCCCGAAAGTGTAGCAGCATCAAGTCATCCTCAAGCAAAGACAGCCTGGACTCCAATGGCCAGACAAAAGAGCACAAGAAGCTTCATTCTGGTAGGCACAATTCTGACACTGCAAAGATAGTCTGCTCTTTGGCATTCCGCAGACAGGTGGCACAAGGTTGTACCAAACATAAACAGTCAACATTGTGCTTTCTCGTTGTGCTTTTGCGATGTTGATGGAGCTAAAAGTTCTTTCTACAGTGGAGCATGTACAGCAGGGGAATGTGCAACCCATAATACATTTGGCTCCCAGTACAGTGGAACCCACTTATAACAATATTCAAGTGCCATGAAAATTCCATTGTTGTAACTGACAATTGTTATAATTTGGTCGCATGAAAAAAAAGCAAAATAGAGGGATGGCAGAGCTGTTGCGAGAAAACCATGATGGTGGGGAGGGACACTCACCTTCGTCCATCCGGCTGCTGATCGTGTTTAGTTGTTTACTCTTTTACTCTGCTTCCTGTGTACTCCGACCCAAGCAATTGAGGCCTCTCTATAGCTTTCCGATGCAGAGTCTGTGTTTGTTTGCTTGGCACTGCATTATGCCCTTTTCTTTATATTTAGACACTACTTTTGTTTTGAACCAAGAAGGATTGTCGCTTACTTTAATTTTCAACTCTGGTATACAGGCACACTCAATTTCTTTTAGTTTGTCACGAAACAGCAACAAGCTTTGATTAACTGTATGGGTGAGGTAGGAATTTCTATACATCAGGCCATATTCCTGCAACGTACATATTTATTCAAATCTAGGCTTTTAGTTTTTTCAAATAATCATATACCAAACTCTAGGGTCGGCTTAGATTCAAGGATTTAAAAAGAAATGCACCAGTTTGTAATTGAAAATGATAGATATGGTGCATAGCTAGCACCATCTAAAAAAATCAGTATCGCAACTGCTATTAGCCGCATCAGTAACCAACTAAAGTACGTAAGTGACGACGCTATTTTGACCTGTGTCATATCGGCGTCGGTGTGGCCCATAGCATTGCGTTATTGTAACGGCACCAAACAAGCAATGCCACTATAGTGCCATTTTCAAACGAAAAGTTGTGCTAGCTACAAAGGCATCGTCAAATGTTCAAGCCGGGTGGGACTTCCGTCGATGGAGGAGGCAATGGGGGACGCATGTTGTGTGTGCCGTAACGAGGAGATGACAATGATACGGAAAATAAGCGCGCGATAACAGAGAGGAGCTGTTCACCGAGATTGTACCGCGTTTCGATACATGTGAGCTGTGCTGCACTGTCTGCGCATGCATGGGCGCGCAAGTGTGCGTGTGGTCTCGGCTATAGCGGCGAGGCTAGCAGTGATGATAACGTAGAATGAGCTCGGCATGTTCATATTAAATAAATGCTGTTTTCATTTTGTGAACGCTGTCCTCACTTTTTTGTTCTGCCTACATTCGAGGTAACTTTTTTTATTCTTTCTGTCTTCGGGCATTCGGGGGTTGGCTTAAGTCGGAACCAGCCTAGATTCAAGTAAATATGTTACTACTACAGTTTAAGGGCCCTTGAAATGGTTTGGACAAATTTTATAGATGCGTAGGGTACAGGTACAGCTAATCATTCGCACCACAATTTGTGTGAAGCGTCTCATATTAAGAGAGCTATGGACGATTACAAGTTACCCTCCTCCATAGCCATGCATTTTCTCCTTAACTCGTTCACTGAGTGATCGGGGCTAAGCTCAGTCTTCACTGGCTCTGTGTCAGGATGGCACGTTGTGTCGCCTACTTCCGGTTGTCTAGGAGCAAGTGCGCGAAGCCTCTCCAACCTCTCTGCCAGCAGTATGGCAGTCGACCACAAGCGAGAGCTATCGAAGCAGCAAGCAGCGAAGTGTTGCGAGCATTCTGTCGCAGCGCCGAGCGTCCGGTGTTCCAGTAATTATAGGCGAAAGGGGCGTTTCGAGAAGGTGGGTGGAGGCATAAACTCAAGGTGATGGAATTTTAGCGTAGCTGTACGTGAGGGGCCAGATCGATCTGCATGGTCCAGCCACCTGGTGGCGCAGCGCTTGACCAGCCAAACGAAAAGCTAATATTGCTCTAACGAAGTGTAGAACATATTAAACACTTACAGAAACAATGTGTTCATGATTACACTCCTGCGGAAAATTTACACGAGCAGCAAAGTAGAATAGACTTCGTTACAGCTACTGTAATTGTTCGAGCTTTTGCCACCAGGTGGCTGCACCGTGCAGACCATAGCATAGACCTGCTCATCACTTAAAACAGCACTGTGAAATGGCCAGGCCCAGTCCGCTTCTGCTTACATTTACCCGAATACCGGACACACGAAACACTATTGTGGTGGTAACCTTCGGGCGTAAAGTGACGGTTGCAAACGCGCAAGTCCTGGCGCCGATCGGATAGCGGTAGTCCGAGGTGCTGCAGCTACTCAGCTGGTCTGCGGCCTTGCAGAGGGATGCAATGTCGCAGCTTGACGTATTGCCAGTTACTATGTTTGCGGCCCACAACATAATAAGAGTGAACCATGGTGCTTGCGAGAATAAAGATAGAGGTCAACACTAACTGCTAATCGTCAACATGGAGCACGTTGCAACACTAGCCGACGACACTTGCTTTATGCCCGAAGTGCTTAGTGTAGTGAGAAATTGTCCTTGTGCATTCTCTTTGTTACTTTCTTTTTATAGAATCAAATTAACTATCATTCCAACTATTACGAACAACGTTTATTCACTGTAAAGTTGGAAAAATTATCGATGACTCACCCTGGGCAGCCAGTCGCATAGCTCGCCTTACTAGTGTCATTAGGGCAATTTATATCAAATAGTTATGGGTGGCTGAAAATTCAGCCGTGTGGTGTGCTGCGATCGGCAGCGATATACATTTTGAAAACCTTATAATAAATTACACGCTCTATGCGGAGCACTAGATGCATCAATTAATGATCAGAAGGGTCTACTCTAACGACTCAATACGCTTGTACAAACGTCAAAATTGTTTCAGGGTCCCTTTAAACCTCGATATAATGAACTTAAATATAATGAAATTCTCGATATAACAAAGTATTTAACTGTTCTTAACCTCTTGTCCATAGAACCGTGTCTCCTTATCCATGTATTCAGAACCTCTTGTCTGTGTATTTAAACCTCAATGTAACAAAGTGCGTTTGTGATTTCAATATAACGAAATTTCGCTTCCATTGCAAAGGAATGCCGAGACAACAAATAGAAACTTCTGCGGACACAGATAGTCAAGTGATTGAATTACAAGCGGCTGCTTGCAAACATGCCTCTCAAATCATGTGCTGCGTGACGAGATTGACCACTGAAGTGGAGCCGCATGATGTTCCATATAAAGTGGAAGTGTGATGATATCCTATTGGGCTCCGCACTTTTTGTTCTTTAGCTGTGAGTGAATGTGTGTGAGGGTGAGACAAGAAAGCTGGTGGCGTCACGAGTGCCGCCTTCCGCGCGAGTAGAGGACAAGAGGAGTGGGGTGAAAGTGTGGTAATGCAATCAAGCGCACATGAGGGACGAAGGGGTAAGTTGGCGTGCTCACGATTTCTGGCGTGCGTCTTGGCCGTGGCTGCGAACGACTGTAAGCGTGGCTGAGCGCATACGTAGCCACGCACCCTGCTTTAGAGGTAATCTGTTGCATGTGGAAAGAGTGGGTGTGCCGATACGGGCTGCCATCATGTAAGCTGTCTTCCCGCACATTTAATATTGGAGGTTGCGTAATCTCGACTTTCGGTGACTCGTAGCGAGAGGCAGACAAAGCATTCACTCCCCACTGCCGTTGCTTTTCATGATAGCGTCAACCCAGTGCGGGCAACCCTGTCAGCCACGGTGTGGGAGTGCACGTGAAAGTGTGGCTGGCTTAGCTTAATTCGTACTGCCAATCATTCGTCGCTGACGCCCAAATTCATCAAAATGATTTGTTTTCTTATTTAAACTTGCTTTTTTTGATTGCCCAATAATTTGGAAAATTATGCAGCCACTTTCCATGCAAGAAAAATCGACCGGCGACTACTTATTTGCATAAAAGGTCGAATTTCAATACAACAAAATTTCTATATAACCAAGCAAATTGCTGATTTTACCTGCTTCACTATATAGAGGTTTGACTGTATTCATTTTACCACAGTCAGCTCTAGAATAGCTCAAGATAATATTTGTAGGGATCGATTTATCAGGAATCGCAGTTGGAAGAAAGCTATGTATTACTTTATGGTCGCTTAGTTTCTTTAGCACATGAGTTGCAGAATTATCATAGAGAGTTGTCAGCAACAGGTATAATATATTGCTGCTTCATGTTGGATTTTTGACAAGCTGATCGAGGGGATACATACTCAATATATGTAGCAATCTGGAATGATCAGAGCGATTTTCTGAGGAAGTGACGACCCGTGCAGCCCAGTTAATGTTGGAGTACTTAAAGTCGGCGCCTAAGGTTATGATACATTTTGGATGTGTTTTAAGTATTTCATTGTGTGGCTGCTGTAAATGATCAATAAAATCGAAAAGCTTCTCAAAGGCTGGCACAGTGTACCTAAAACGTATGTGCTCTTAAGTTGCATCACCACCTAGATCAACTCTAGTGGGGTGTCAAGGAAAACCAAAGATGGCTGATAGGCATTCCTAATGGCCACCATCACACCACCTCCTCTACTTCTTTAATTATCTTTGAGTTTCAGGGAAAGCTTTTCTCTTTTCAGGGGCACACCACTTATTGTTGCGCAAACAACGAACACCACAATTACAAGAGAAAGAAGTAACTAGCATGACTTTGTGTGCCATGGATAAAATGGACGCTCTAGATGTCAAAATGTCATGCTGGACGCTGAAATGTCACATGTGCTATTTGATCGTCCGCACGTGCGGGGCCATGGACTAGAAAAATTTACAAATAACTTTACAGGTGGTAGTACTTGCCTAAATTTGCTTTTTGTGCTTGCAAAAACTTATTGGAACCGCGAAACAAAACTACATTGTTAAAATGAGAAAAAAAAATACTACATGCATTTCAATGGAAGCAAGAAACAGAAACGAAAAATGTTTCTTACATTGCAAACTTCATTATATTGAGATTTAACTGTAGTTCCTAGAGCAGTGAGAACCAGCAGCAGTAAAGTCGCTGAAAATTCATTGTGATAAAAAAACAATCTGTTGCTTGTCAGTCTCTGCTGTGCCAAGTTTGCTGCTGCTGTTCCAAGCAGCAGCAAACTTGGCACAGCAGAGACTGTGTAGCAGAAATTGTGTATGTATGCCGCAAAAGATTGTGCTCAGGGCAGAAGTATTAAAGTATGCCTGCCAACCCCCTTCCCCTACGTCCATGGTCTTTTGACAAAATTTAAAGGTCGCAGGTTTGCATGTATGCATGGTTTGTCATTGTCAGCCTCATTTATGTTTGCCACAGAACAAAGGCCTCTATCAGGACTCTTCAGTTTTCTTTCATATGTGAGACTAATCCATGGAACCTGTGCCTGTAATTTTTCCCATCTCAGTACTGTATTTACACCCAGTCTTCGGCCATGCTCAGCTGTCTTCTTTGTGGCACCCTTTCTGCTATTATGCCGTGGTGTCTCAGTGGCTATAGCGTTCTGCTGTTGAGCATGAAGTCACAAGTTAAATTTCTGACCATAGCAGCTTCATTTTGATGAGGGAAACATGCAGAAATGCTCTTGCGCTTTGGCTTAGGTGTTCAGTAAAGAATCTCAGGTGGTCACAATTAATCTGGAGCTCTCCACTATAACGTCCCTTATAACCAACTAAGCAGTTTTGAACCTAACAACTTTGACTCCTGGCTTCCTGATGACTAAAGAAAACTGGTTAGCATTCAGCCCACATTATTTAATGGTGGACTTGTACTGCATAATTAACCACAGTAGGCACTCAATCAAGCAACAAGGCCAATTTCTTTATCGCAGGAATAATTTTTGGGCAGTTTTTTTTGCAAGCTCTTGTGAACCTGCTCTTACAGTGTTTTACAACTTTTATTTACGAGAAAATTATGGGTCATTTGATTATGTTTAGATGATGTGCAATTGTGCTCTTTCAGTATAATTTCGAGGCCTTGAAAAGAATATCTGGGTATAAATGTTCACATGGTCCATGGCAAAGTTTGGAATTTTGTTTCCTCGAGTGGATTCTGCTGCAACTCCTTATTTTGTTTCGGGAGTTTGGTTTTTTGAAGAATGGAATTATTTCAGGGCCAGCACAGCCCACAGTGGGCACTCAGACGTCGGAGAGTGCAGGCAAGGCATCCCCCACGACAATCTTGCAGCTGGAGCGGGAAAAGAGCTTGCTGGAGCAGCAGGTCTCTGAGTTGGTGCGCAATGCAGAGAGCAAGAAAGCTGAGATTGCCACCCTGCGCATGGAGATAAAACATCTCAAGGTGAGCATTTCAATCTACTTCTGGCTTGGCCACTCTTACTCACTCTACTGCTCAGGGGTAATGGGGAGCAGGCACAGTAGCACACAGTGCCGTAAGCTTGTTTCACATGCAAGCGATGTGGGCCCAAAAGCAGTGCAGCAGCAGTTGTGGCAGCCCAAAAAACTGTTTTCAGAATGGTGCACGCCGCTGTGATCAAGATTGAAACATTTCGGAAAAATTCGCTGGCAACAACAGAGGCAACCAATGGTGGAGTGCCTGTGAGCAGTGATGCGAAGCGTATGTGACAGGGGCGGTGTCAACATGCAGAGAAGCTTGCGTGCTTCAGCTGGTGATGCTTTTCTAGCAGATGACAACCATTGACAATGAAACTGATGGAAGCTTCTAGTTGCATGGTGTGAAATAGTCTGTGCATGGTAGTACTTTTC
Source organism: Dermacentor variabilis (assembly GCF_050947875.1). Taxonomy (NCBI): domain Eukaryota; kingdom Metazoa; phylum Arthropoda; class Arachnida; order Ixodida; family Ixodidae; genus Dermacentor; species Dermacentor variabilis. The sequence continues at coordinate 16,909,899 of NC_134570.1, forward strand.
TTATTTTTGCCTTTTTATGGGTGTTGGCGCCAATATGGGTGGAATATAGGGAACGAAATGGCGGTCCACTTGTTAGAATGGCGGTCCACTTGTTAGAAATGATGTTAAGCCGACATGTTTGTCGCGAACATTCCCTTTATTATTGCACTCCGCGTCTCTTCTTCCACGTTGTTCATCTGCGCACACCACATTCAACATGCACACTCCTCTCGTGCCCCATCAAAATAAAGTTTTTTCTCTCTCTCTCTCTCGCTTCCCCACTCACACCACCTGGTTCTTCCCCTAGCAACTACAGTCAACCGCATTAGCGTGGCCTCTGGGAGCTCTGGGTCCACTTACACCACCGCTCTCTTCTACAGTAAACACGAGTAGGATTCCACCAGTGGAGACTGAAATGGCACTACATCCGTAGCGTCAACACTCCAAGCTGCATTCTGGGCAGGCCAGTCATTTTCACAGCCGACTGGAGGGCAAGGTCCTTCGCCACTTGATCTGTCAGAGGTGGCAGTGGTTTGTACTGCAACCGCTTCCAAGGGCGTTGCACAAGGTCATTAGCTGCCTTAGCCAACTCCTTGAGATTGGCAAACTGTTTGCCCTCTACCAAGTCGTGGAGAGTTGCGGGTGCATTTGCGGCAACACACAGTCAACCTTTTCTGATCACGAAACTTTGCCACCGATCCGGTCATAATAGGCATCAATTATGTAAATAAATTCTTTAAAATTTTCTTCTGCGTGTTGCGTGCAGAGCTTGAGTTCTTGTTTCAAGCGTGTTTTGAGCCAATAAAAGAAAATTCCGCAATGAAGGCTGCCATAAATTCCTCCCACGACACAAACATAGTCATGAAGTGTCACCACAACTTCGTGCTGCACTCCTGAGCAGCGGGCACAACGTGAGTGAGCCTTTTGTTGGCGGCAACACCATTGACCAAACAAAACATCACCAGCCAGTCCAGAAACCCCTCAAGGGACTGGATGTCGTTAAGGGAACAGGGTAGGCGAAGTTTCCGAAAAAAATCTATTTTTTGTTCTTGTGTAATTTAAAATTTTTATTCTTTCCTTAACATGGCCCAGTGTTTCACTTGCGCGCACGCAAAATATTTACCTCAAAATCAACATTTTTCGAAACCTAGGCAGCATCCAGCCACGCCCCTTTTGACACATGCTCGGGATCTGTGCCTCTCCTAAACTGAAAAAAAATTTTGTTTTCACCGCCTATTTTTTGTCACGTTTAGCGGAATGGCTGCCACTCATCTGGCAAAAGTGAAAACCTAGCTAGCATATTTCACTTAGGAAAACGAATCCTAAGACGCAGCTGGATTACTCGCAACCCGCGGCATATTGCTCGTGCTTGGGCGTGTTTTCGCGGACAATCAAATTTGTTTATACTTTGGTGCTGGTTATTTAGCGGTAATGCAATGACGAAGCGAAAGAAGTGCTTTAAAAAACGTCTCTTCCAAGGAAACCGGCATCAGTCGATTTCCAATGACGCCAATTCTCCGCAACGCAATCCAGGAGTGGGCGCCGCGGCCACCACGTGCGCGTCTGCATCGAAGCTTTCACGCTCGGCGGAACGCTTGAAGCAGAACGCTGGTGTTTCAGCAGCTCTCAAAGCCTGAGCTTCTCCAGAAATGTCTCCATGGAAAAACTCGGAACACGAATGAGGCGTTCAACAACGTTGTATGGGAGCGCGCTCCGAAGAAAGTCTTTCTTGCCCTCAAGACGCTGAAAATAACGACAATGGATGCTGTGCTAACTTTTAATGACCGCAGCATTGCTCGAGCCGACATATTGAGGTCATTAGGAGTTTCTCCAAGACGGTTCACAGTCCAGTGGTTGCGCGAAGCTGACCGGCGGTGACTGTACTTTGCTGAGAGGGCTACACGACTGGTCACTAAGGAGGCCCGGAAAACAAGGCAGCTAGCATAGAAAAGAAGTGTTAACGACGGAGGGGACTACCAGGCTGGTGGCTATTGAAAAAATGCGCCAGAATTTGTTTCTATAGTCCTATATTGCATTAAAGCTCTTTCTTCCACTTCAAAGCAATTATCTCAAAACACCAAATTTTGCTGCATTTGACCCTTTTTTTCAGAAACTACAAGCGCTAGGGAGATAATATATTCCAGATATTGAGCAAATAATACAGACAGTCTACTGAGCCAGGATTATAAATATTCTTGTAGGGGATATTTGTTTACAGGCTATTTACTGCAGATTTTGGCTCTAAAATGTGGTGGGTCCAGTAAAAAAAAAGAAAACAAAAATCTAATCTTTAAAAAAGAATAATCCTGGTTCAGTAACACTACGTAACATTGCTGATTACAATGCCACCAAGGTTAATGTTCTAACCCCCACAGATCATGAGAAAAAGGGTCACGAACATAGCCTAAAATGCATGGCAAGAATAGGACCTACCCTGTCCCCTTAAATTGACTGTATTTAGGGAGCTGACCTTCAGTGGAGCATGGAGTGGTATCGCCTGACGGTTGAAGCACCACCGCTGCTGTCACAAAACTTGCTGGCACTGCCTTGGCCACCATCAGCCTTTGTCGAACTGCTGCTGCAATTTGCTCATATGGCATGGCGAAGTAGTTGGTCTGGCCCAGCAAATGCTGCAGGTACTCTCCAGGCATATTCACCGCCTCCATGTCCACGTTGATCCCGGACGAGCCCCTACTTGCTACGAACTATGACAAACTGACACATTTCCCGCAAACATTCCCTTTGTTTAGTGCAATCTGCAACTCTTCTCCCATGCTGTCCATCCACACACACCACATGCAGCATACACATGCCATCTGCGTCTTCCTTCCTCTCTGGCTGCCACACACGTGCCACCTGGTTTTTCCCTAACCACTATGGTGAAATGTGCGTGTGCGACCATGCCTTGCCTCACTTGGAGCTCTTGGCTGCCACTCTCTCCTCACACATGTTTCTCATTCGCGGCATGCGCAGCTGTTCTCATCTCTTTCACTGTGCGCATGTGTGCTTGTAGTTTAGCTTTGTGCTTCTTAGGTTAAAACTTGTCTCAGATCTACCAGAACCAAGAGGCTGCTGCCCTTTTGCTTGAATACCTTAGAAGAAAAGGGGACAAGAGCTTTAGTTTTGTGCTTCTTAGGTTAAAACTCGCCTCAGATCTACCAGAATTAAGAGACTGCTGCCCCTCTGCTCCAATACCTTGAGAAGAAAAGGGAGCAAGAGCTTGATGAAAAGCCGATGAAGGCTGGTCACCAGGCTGTTTGCATCTTTGTGGCCCAGATTCAGAATGCCTGGTGGCATTCGAGGATGAGAGCAGCTGACAGACCTGTAGTATGCCAGATTTTGTGGTTATGCTTTCTGGCTACAGTTCTAGATGCCTATAGTAGGGGGAGACCTTAAAACAGCAATTGAAACCAAAGTAAACATGAATTATCACAGTGTATTTTTACACAGAAAAGGGAAGAACTGTGATCGCTCCTGAAGATTACGGAAGCCTACACTTCACACATGTTGAAACATAAATAAGCGAAGCTCCAGCACCACTTCTGGGGATCCCGGAAACCCACTGCTCACAGGCGCTTTCAGCAAGCGATGCTTAAAGGGAAGCTGAAGGGTTTTCCAGAAAATATGAGTGAAGAGCTGTACGTAATGGTTTTCAACCCTCCGAATTCGAATATTGCATCGAAATTGAGTGAAAGAAAGCACCAACAGATTTTATTTCAACGAAAAGTGTAGCAGCAGACTCGGGGGCAGCTCGCCCATCCCGTTTGCGCCTGTGATTGGTGGGGCGCCTCGGGACGTCAACAGTAATGTTCGTCTGGACTGACCGCTGCCACTACACATGAAGCACAGTGCAGGGTGGTTTGGCGCTGTTGTTTTGCTGAGACGGTAATGGTAAATTTCGAGAGCTTGCATTTCCCTGAGGAGTTCAGCGTTGCTCCCTACATGTACTAGCCTGTTGCAAGGAGCCGGCCTCTCGAAGAAGTAAAAGATGCTGGTAGCAAGCAGTGGTTTCGATGGGAATGAAAGCGAAGCGTTAGCATCTCCTCATGTTAGAAATGTCCTTTGGTGACTATGTTTTTTCCAAAGCTGCCTTCAGCGATCCAGTGAGTTCATTTCCGGGCAAACAACTGTACTGTTATGTTCCTACATGCCTCCTCGTTGAATGTAAGCGGGGATGCAATCGTCAACATTTGTGTGCTTCCCCAAAGCGGTCGGCAATCTACACAGATGGTTTACATGTGGGAAAAGTTTTCCGGCTCTTGCAGCACGTGTAGTGACCTTCAGCGCGCCATTCGCACGCTACTCGTAACTGGAGCCGTAAAGGCGGCGAATTCCATCGGCTGCGTGAGATGGCCGGTTTCTCTGTGCGCGAGAGAAGGGGGAGCGCAGCATCCTGGCCTCTGCTGGCTTTCAAACACATGCAAATTTTGCACTTGCACTGGGTTATGGCAGCTGCGTGTAGGCTGTTTCACAACACACATGCGAATAGAAAATTAACGACGGTTTGCGACGAAACCTGTGTCAAGGGTGGGAGATAAACATGCACCTTCCGTTCAGCGTGCAAACACGAAGGAGCTAGCAGCAAATCAAAATCCAGGTTTGGTCGAGCTCGTGTATTCATAAGGTCTTCCAAGACCAGTTACCATCCGTCCGCCCGCACCAGTTCCATCTTTATGTGTTCATTGCCCCGACCTTTTTGCGCTGCATTTAGAAAGCCTGCTAGCAGCTAGTCGTACTCTCACTAATTAACGCATTGTTGATAAACTCTGGTAATAATCGTCGTCGTGAAAGTGGCTAGAGCACAGCACTGTTGTTCTTGAGCGCTTGAAATTGTTTCAATTCACAGCAGCCTCCCGCTTAGCTAAAAGCTTCTTGTCTTGCACAAAGTTATGGAACATCGGAACATCATCGCAGCCACTGGTGTTCGTGCAATTGTAGGCTGCACAGAACGCCGACATGATCGGCCCACCACTTCAATTGATGCTGCGCACGTCAGCTACCACTCTACATACACACAAAGAAATGCAGGGTCGAGCGAAGCTGATTATGATGGCACGCATGTAGAAACAAGCACGGTCAGGCACGGTCGCGGAGACTGCGAAGGAACGGAACACCAGTGCTGACGTCACTACGCCGCGGTTTCCGGTCTCCGCTCGCATCGCTGTGCGGTGCTTATCGGGGGGGCGGAGCGACAGTGCAATCTTAACCGACAATGACGTCGCTCCTAAGGGAAAAATCCCCCCCAAAATTTTGCCTGCATGGTTTGTAAGGTTCCCGCATCCATATATGAGCGTCTTATTGAATTCGACAGACTCTTCAGTTTCCCTTTAATGTTAGTTGTTGGTGCCATGCAAAGACGGTGCATGTGAAATGAAGCTGCGTCTATGTGTTGCAGTGCCTCTCAGCTGCTGCGACCACCGCCTTACATATGCTTGTACGTAAAGCAGGCTGTAAAGGAATGCTTAAGAGATAGATTATTTTAGCTGTAATAGCAAAATACGTTTCTACAATTGTGGGGGTAGGCTCTGCGTTTGGCTAGGGTTGAAGGCGAGCTCTGGATCTAACCACACACAGTCTTTGCGTGGTACTCCCAACCTGTAGCGTGCAGCGGTGCAGCTGCAGCTACAGCAGCTGCACCGCAGATACAGCAACCTGCAGCTACATCAGGTTCGAAAATATGGCAACCAGCGGTGTCAACTGTAACAACATTTATTGCTACAAACAATAAGGGACACTGGCAGAGGGAAGTCCACTCTGTAATAAGTAAGAAATAGGCTTGCCTCGTTGCATGGGAGAGTTAGGCAAACGAGGTCACTCACGAGTTGCAGCAAGTATATCAATCTGGCATGTTTGAGGTCAGACGCCCGAGAGAGAGGGTCTCCAGCTATGGCGTGCTCTTATACCTTTTTACCCATTGCGAGAGGCATGTCCCATAGCCTGTTGGATACCTTTCCTTTTCCTGTGAGCCGGGGGAGAAGGGTACGCATGTCATATGAGTGAAGGAGAATGGAAGGACACGTAGTGCCTCTCTCCCTTGTCTACATCGGCTCACGATGCGTCTGCAACATGTGAACGAGACGTGAGTAAGCAGGAGGAAATGGGCACATGTGCTCCCCACACAATACTGAAAAAGCCACTTTTACCATGTGACAAGGCCTATTGATGAAGCCAGAAGTTCAGCAAAAACGAAAGAACATGGTTTTGGGTTTGTACCAGATTGTACCACGCAAGCAATCTGTGGTAAAATTTTTTTTTGGAAAAAAGTGCACCTTAGAGTTGAGAAAATACTGTATTAATTCATTGTGAGTTATTGTTTTCACTTTAAAATCTTCTTGGGGCAATCCAAAAATGAGCGTTTTTGATGGGAGATGATGTGTATGACGCAGTCACTGTACCCAAGTGCAGCTGAGCCGCTCTTGTAGTCGCCAAAGTGGTCACCATACGGATCGGGCACCTGTGTGATGACCAGCCAAGTTTAAATAATCTGGTGAAAGCTAATTTCAGGATCGAATTAATGAAAGTTGGTGCCATAGAAATGTGTGGGTACTGGCCGGGACGGGCACAGAAGTGCTGATTTGTCGGTCGATGACTTCCATAGTGTCGCCTGGACTCTGCCGTGTGCTTTAATTAATATGGCTCTGCTTTTCCATGCCCTGCGTAATTTGTCTGCTTGACATATTCGCATGGTGTTTATTTTTCAGAAATAGCAGGTACACAATGCAAAAAAGGGGTTAAGGCGTGCTGACATGGACACAAGAGAAGAGAAGTGGACAACACGAACACTGACTATCAGCTGAAGGAAGCACTGAGGCGAAAAAAGAAAGAAGACACAAAACTCATCTGCGCCTCAGTCCTTCCTTCAGTTGATATTCGGCGTTCATGTTGTCCACTTCTCTTGTGTCCGTGTCTGCATGCCTTACCCTTTTTTGCATTATGAATCCTTACCAACTAGCTCAGCTTTCTGTTGTTCTAAGCATGCACAGTTGAGTTTCGCGTCTTTTTTCTTTTTTCGCCTCAGTGCTTGCTTCAGTTGATAGTCGGCGTTCATGTTGTCCACTTCTCTTCTCTTGTGTCCGTGTCTGCACGCCTTACCCTTTTTTGCATTATGAATCCTTACCATCTAGCTAAGCTTTCTGTCGTTCTAGCAGAAACATACTGTACCATATCTTCAACTTAATTAAGCTTATCCAGTTTCCCTGCAACCGCTATTGTATAGTAGTAGAGTTTCCTTGCCTTCTCATGTTACCTTTCTTTCTATCCCTCCCCCCCCTTGTATGGGAACTGCGAGCGAAGAGTGGCAAGGCTGTTATTCACTTGTTTTGCGACTGCATCGGTTCTACCTGTTCTTCGTCTCTTCTCCCCCTCCTCTCTACTATTTTATGTGGCTTCCCTCTGGATTTGCATGTTAGTAGAAAGGTAAGCGCTGCAATTTCTGCAATGCTTTTGCGGGGTGTCATGGATAATTACAGTAGTCAAGAGCCTAATGTGGCGACGTCCAGAGGGCATGGTGCTCATTCGACGTAGTGCAAAAGTCCAAACGAGTTTCTCATGTCGTCTTTCCTCTCTGCCACACTCTTGTCATGCTCTGAGCCACCCCCGATGTGGTGTGCCAGACAGCAGCAGCAGCAGCAGTGGGAAAGTTGGAAGGAAGAAGCAAAGAAAGCTTCACTTTAAAAAAAAGACTAAACCACACTAAAGCTTTTAAACAAATTAGGCATCCAACATTCACCCGTTTCTTTAGCAAGAATAAAAAATCATAAGCCATTCCACTCTGTGAAGGTGGATGACCAGCAACGCTGCTTACCACACGACCCAGAGGTGGCATAGAATTTTGAACAAAGGTACAAACATGTTTATTGTCTTGATCGGTGGTCATCGGGACGATAGGTATGCACACACACTCGTATCACCTCTGTTATTAAATGGGTCCGTTACGTAAGGCAATGAATGACTCATACCCTCTTAAGCAATGGTTCGTACCACTGTAAATTTTCAAAAAATTTTACGCGGCCTCCCCATTACGACGACAGAAGAGAAGTGAAATTATATGCTGGAATGATGAGTGTTAACTGAGCCAGCTGTGGAAGATGATGACGATGCTTGAGCCATTGATGATAATGATAATAGTTGATTATGATGAGGAGTACGATGCCGATTGTTTCCTCTTGCCAATGAATAGCTCATACCCCCTTAAGCAATGAGCGACAACGGGGCCTGCTGTGGAAGGAGACGCTGCCGACAAATGCGTGAGCAGCGTCACGAGCATGTTCGCATGGTCGTGCCGAGGGGAGCCAATGAGCCAGTTCACGGGTTGTTCATGGACGATGTAAATGCCCTAGCCATATACAGCTTTGCTGTAAAAATTGGCAAGAGTCTATTGTGTATTGCATGTTTGCCAACAAGGTAGTTTGCGGCTTGTTCGTGGACGACCACGATGCCCTAGCTGTATACAGCTTCGCTGTAAAAATTGGCAAGAGTCTATTATGTATTGCGTAATGGTGGCTGGCTTCCTAAGTCAGCTTCGCCGCAGAGCGATGTCATGCAGTAAAATGTATGAATACCATGAATGCAGTTTTGATTTCGTATCCAACTGCACTGTGCATGCAATTTGCAGTTCAATTTTCCACTAAAAAAGAAAAAAAATTTAGAATAGGGTAAATAATGTAAACAGACATCGTGAGAACTGTTAATGCTGGTAAACGCATTCGCTGTCCCCGAAGCTCTGCCAAGAAATGTGCTACCAAAATGGCTGCTGTTGGGGTCACCACAGGGGTCGCATGCGGGCATGCTGACTGGTCAAGTTCAAATTATGTTCAAAGTTCAAGGCCAATTTTAGGATTGAAGTAACGAAAGTTTGGGTCCATAGAAATGCATTGGCACCAATAGGGGCCTCTGGTTGGGATTGAATTTACTGAAAAATTGAATTAACTCGTATCAAATTAACGGAAGTCTACTGTAGCTGCATCGCCCCGCCTGATGCATTTTTACATGGATGCCGTTGTTAACTGTGCCTGTCGAAGCCTGTGTTTTTTATAGCAGTCACATCACTTGTTGGTAGCAGGAGAGCTCTGGGGGCAGCCGCCAGTTGGAGGCCCTCCAGCTGGAGAACTGCAGCCTGCGTGAACGGCTGGTTCAGCTGGGTGTAGAACCTGCTGAGGCCTCAGGCAAGCAGGATCCGTTGCAGAGGTCAGCCTCGGCAGGCAGCCTTGATGGCACTCGAGAACAGGTGAGTGGGGAGCTGGCTTCTCCTACGCACTACGAGGGGGTTAGAAATGCCTCTGTTTAAGAAACGAGTACGGTGTTCTTAGCATCATCATTCACGGTATTCCAAATGCAATAGACCTCCCCCTGCTTCTATACAGCGTGATTGCGCTGCAAGTGCCCCTTCTATTTGTCGCTCCTTCAAAGTGGGGGCTGGCTAGCAAGCAATGTTCACCCAGCTGGTTCTGTCTGCATAAGGGCGCTGCTTGTATATAAACTGTTGCGATCACAGTTATGACATATTGCCATTTTTTTAAGTGACAGCATCTACAAACTGTGCTGAGAAAGTGAGCGTCCTCGTTTTACCAGCACAACAACATAGTGTTGTTGCCAAGTGCATTGTTCCTTTAAGTCGGCGTCTGGCGATATTGTAAGAATGCCTCTTCCGTATGTGAAACAGTCACAAAAATGTTACTACTCTTCGAAAGCAAACATTTTAACAAGGAGATGCACATATTCAGAGGCAATACAATGCTTTGCTTATATAACTGGTTTTCAGACAGAAAATTTAATTGCATTGTTGTGGAGGTACTTAATTTGTGTTCCATTAACACTGTAGGTTTAAAAGATATACAAGATTAACTTTGTCTACAATGATCAGCCACATACATCAGGGTGGCTCAGTGGAGCCTTATCCAGTGACGATGCCTAAATTCTGATGATGGAGGAATGCAGTAACACTTTTTATTGAGCTTCAGGAGCATGGTAAGAAACCCCAGGTGGTCAAAATAATCCAGAGCGTTCCCTTACAATGTTTCTCACAAGTCGCTGTGCAGCTTAGGGATGTTAAACATCGCAATTTTATTTTATTACATGTTAGTCATTGTCATGTGGATGGGCAAAGCGAAGGCGTACATTAATATAATGTTGTGATGCCTGATGTCTGCAACGTGTTTGCTGCCTTCTTTTGCTGCTCTCAACTTTAGAAGACCCAATTTTGCATGTTTATGTACACCTGTGAGCAAAAGTATACGGACAGGGATTGCGCAACGAAGCCTATTTTTTCCTCTGCCTGTGAATGCAACTTGAAATTGAGGACTGCAGTCCAAATTTGGCATTGTGAACTTTCCGGTGTACTCGTCAGTTTCAGTTTATGCAGGTTAATTGCAAAGAAATTTATTTTTTTCGGCGACCTTGTGGTTTGAATACTTTTGCTCATGGGTGTGCATCATCACGGCATAAAGTTTGTGCCATAATGGTCAGTAGGGTGATTCCACAAGAGGTCAAATGTGCATGTCCACTTGATATATTTGTTTTGTCTGGTTTTTTTAATATGTCAAGTAGGGATGTTCAAACTGCACGGAACCAAAGATGTTATTCTTGAAAAGCATTCGCAGCACTGCCTTTTCAAGTGATGGTCATAGTAATATGCATATTCTGCCACTTCGTAGTAGGTGGATGGTAGCAATACTCCATGGCTTGTCACATGACAATAAGTGACATGCAGGTAAATGTTTTTATGCTCAAGAATGTTTCATGCCACTAATGTGTTATGCCATAGAATAATGCACACATTAGTGGGGCTAGGCCATAAATCTCATTTATTCATGTTTATGAATGAATGAGCTTTTATAGTGTAATACCTTATTGTCTATTTTGATTCATGCCAAAAGAACTTCTGAATCTGAAGTTTATATAGAACACCACCTGACATTATGACTTCATCTGGAAAAGTTGCAAGCTGGCTTTCCTGCAGTGAACAATTGCCAAAAATCTGGTGGCCATCACAGTGATAAATTGTTTAGTACTGGAAAGCTGGTGCACTGTAATTGTTTTTGTGGGTTAAGGGGGGACATGGCACATAAAAGTTTACTTTTGAACCACTGGCTCAATTTTAATAAAAATCAGAAGGTATATTAAGAGCAGCAGAATAGGGCCGGATACCAACATTTATCATTGTCGAATAAGTTGTCAAAGAGTTATGGCTCTTCAGAAATTCAAGTGACTGCAGTTAGCCACAAAAAGTACCATTTAGAAATGACAATAAAATTAAGCATTTTGTTGCCTTATATAATATTAGGAAGGACCAAACTGTGGTAATGTGGAACAATTTTCTTATCACAGAAAGTAATTGTATATAATTGGCCCAATCGCAACTTGCACAAGAACTCAAAATTTCAATTTTTATCTAAGAAAGATGGCAGCTCTTGAAAATCTTTGTCCAAAGCAGCATTCTGAGTAAAATTTCACTGCAGAAAATGCCCTGCTAGCAAGTGTGCCTTGTCTATTAAAAAAATGATAGTATTTGCTTTAGTGAAAAAATGCAAAATTGGAAAAATAGCTTCAAAATTAAATGAGCCATTTTATTCTCATTGTACTTATGGCCACTAGGATTTCCCAGGAGCATACGTTGGAGCCTTCTTCTTGTATACTGTGTTCTTCTGTGACGATCGCTTCAAGCTTCTACTTTTTTTCTGGCTACTTTTGCACATGCTCGGCTGCATTTGCTCTTGCCATGGGCGGGCACTCTTTGAAACTCTTTTCTAAATGGCATGCCGTGTGCCTGCCACTAACAGTGCGCACTTTCTCAGTCCTTTTTGAGCCAACATTCTAAGACTGCCAGCGCTGCAGCCATTCAAAACCCCAGAGCATGCCGAACAAACATGTCCAGCATCGAGGAAGAAGATGCTGTGTCAATCTCTCATGGCGACTTGAAAAACCTTAAGAGGAAGCTTTAGCTCGAGTGCTCCTATCTAAATACATGTAAAAGGAGAATTCGTTTTTCTCGGCAACCACTGCACCAAATTTGACGAGGTTTGTTGCATTTAAAAGACAAAATTAAAATCTAGTGACTGTTGGTTTCGAATTTTTGAGTTAGGTCGTCAATTTTTTATTAAAAATTGGCAAAAATCGTAAATTTTCAAAAAACGAAACTATCAAGTTTACAATTCTGTAACTCAACAACGAGAAATGATACTACAATTCTGCGAACTGCGTCTAATAGTACATCTAAAGCGGACAAAATTGATATGCTACACATAAATATAAAAAAAAATTAGTAATAGGGAAATACAACTTTTGCAGAACCCTTGTAACCGACGTAACAAATTCACGTAAGATTTAAAATGACATATTGAATTTGTCCGCTTTGAATGATCTAATGGATGCCGTTTACAGAACCGCGATATCAGTTCTTGATGCAGAGCTATGAATTTGTAAACTTCGTGCTTCTATTTTTTTCAAACGGTCAAATATTTGAAAATCGTTTTAAGAAAATTTAAGTCCTAAATCGAAATTCCGCTTCCAACAGTCACTAGAATTTAACTTTCTCTTTCAAATGCAAGAAATTTCATCAAAATCGGTCCAGGGGTTATCTCGTAAAAACGTTTTTGCGTTTTACATGTATTTGAATAGGCCGCGTCGGAGTTGGGCCCGAGCTAAAGCTTCCTCTTAAGTGGCATGCAATCGGTTTCCCGTTTCAGGCTTTCCCCTCGGCTTTGTGACTGGGTGTCACTTTCTAAAACTATAGCATCTGCCAAACTTCGGGGCCAGTTTGCAGATGTAAATGTGTACACTATAAATGACGAAAGGCTCTTAGAGCGCAATGTGCACCGAAAATGATGGTACAAAATGGTTTGAAGCTGGGAAGTCATTTGTCCCATGGCCTTGTGCGGTGGTAAATCATAGTAAAGTGGCACGGTTTGTGCCAGCAGTGTCTTGAGTTTCACCTTTTTTGCAGCCACTGTCCAAACTTTGTTGCTAATGACTTCACCCATCAGCCTTTGCACATGTCTGATCACACTCTTTATGCCACTTATAAAAAAGCTTATAAAAGCTCTTATACAAGGAGAAGAAAATGACCTTCTACAATGACAGTAGCCATGTCATACTATGCCTTTTCCTTGCACTGTGAATGCGCTTCCAAAAGGGTGGTCACAGGCACATTTCTTTCATCTGAGGCACCTCCACCTCTCTAGGTACACAAATTCCTACCTTATTACTGCACAGATGGGGCTGAAATTTGTTAGCACATTCTTGAATGATTGAGAAACACAAAGCTGCCAAAAACATAAACACATTTTTTAGCAAAAAATTGCTGTTTTCTTTTGATCCGTGTCTCCCCTTAATTATGCTGAGAATGAATGTTCTAGAGCACAATCCATTTATCAGCATTTTTTGCAATGGATGATGAGTTGCCATATTATGGGCAATGGGCAATGCAGGAAAGCCACTTAGGAACTTTTCCAAAAGGTTCATTGGCCACTGACTTCTGACTGATATTCTGCTTGTGAACAAGGCGTATGGGAAAGACATTTGGGTATGGGGCACAAAAGCGAGGTGAAAGTCCAGTAGCAGTTTATGAACCGGTGGTTATGACCATGGAGTTTCCTACAAAAATTACTGAAGTGGGCTCTGCTGCTGAGATTGTTTAGCTACCATGGAAAGGATGGATAGTACAGCTGAACCACGATTTAAGGTAGTCATATCCAACACGAAAATGCCTGTCTGATATTCAATATTCATAATGAGCATATAATATTTGTTACACGCTGATACAGTAAACCCTCGTTAATTCGAAGTTGTAAAATCTGTGAAAAATTTCGAGATAAGCAGAGTTTCGAGTTAAGCAAAATGCCGAAAATTTCAGTGACCGGGTCACTGAAAGAGCCAGTAACAACCAGCACTGCTAACAAACGCTCCACAGCACGAGGGGAGCTTTTGCAATAAACGCAGAATTCCCAGGAAAAACTGAATTTTATTATTTTGGAAAGAACTGGGTGATGCTTGCCTGCTTGGCGTTGGCATTCGGCGCGAGAAAAGCGTCCTCGAGCTACTGAACACACCGCATGAGCCGTTGTTCGCCGCCGCTGCATTCAACTTTGTTTGGAGCAAACGTAGCAAGTTTCTTGTTTCTGCAGTTGTCGGCACTTCTCTAGGTGGTGCTTCGTCAGCGTGATCACCGTCGTTCACTGCCATTTCAACAATGTCGGCGTCGGACAACATTCCGATAACGGGCACGTCCGACTTGTAGAGCGCGTACTCTTCAAAAGTTATTTCGCCGTCTTCGGCATCGCAGGCGCAGCCGGCAGCTTTGCGGACTTCGCCGCAAAGTTACTGAACTCGTCAGTGTCTGGCTCGAGTGATTTCTCGGCGCGCGAAAATCCTGCGTGCGCGAAACTATTGGCAATCGTCAGTGGACGTACCGGTCGCCAGGCTTCGGTGATCGGGTGGACTGCACCCAGCAAATCTATTTCATACTTCTTACCACTGTCGTAAGTACACAAAATGCGGTGCAGGAGACTCTTCCTGTAGAACTTGCGAGCAACCTCAATGACTCCTTAGTCCATCGGCTGGAGCACAGACCTCATATTAGCAGGCAAGAACTCCAGCGTGACTGCCTCAAGTTGTTGATTTTTCCGTGGCCGGGGCAGTTGTCCACAATGAACAACACTTTCCGGCCGTCCCTTGCCATTTTGCGGTCAAGAGCACGTACATACTCTTCAAAGAGCGCTGCAGTCATCCAGGCCGTTTTATTGGCGCTGTAAGTCGCATCTCTCGGGAGCCGTGCATTTCGGAAGCACCTTGGATTGAGCGACTTACCGATAACAAGCACGGCAGTTTTTCATCGCCGGTGGAGTTGGCTCCGAAAAGTATCGTCACTCGGTCTTTGCGCTGTTTAGCGCCTGAGCACGCTTCTCCCTTCGGCGTGTATGTGCAGCTAGGCAGCATCTTATAGAGCAGTGCTGCTTCGTCGAGGTTGAAAATGTCCTTGTCCGCATAAGCCTTTTGCAGCTCAGTGAGGTGGTGGTTGTGCCAGGTGTCTGCAGCCCCTTCATCAACAGTGCCGCTTTTGCCGTGGATAGGCTTCGAGGCCACGTTATTTCTTTTTTTAAATCGTTCAAACCAGCCATTGCTGCAATTGAAGTCTGTGTGGCCCATCTGCAACGCCAGAGCGTCTGCCTTCTCCATCATCATTTGGGTTGTCACGGGAAGGTTGGCTGCCCTGACATTCCGGAGCCACAGCATGAGTGCTGCTTCGACGTCCGGGAATTTCGAGGCCCGAATCCGCTTCCGCTCGCTGGAAAAACTTTGCTCGAAGCCAGCGAAGACCTTCTGCCGATTTTTTAAAACTGTCGAAAGCGTCGACAAGGGGATTCCGAATTCTTTGGCGATGCTTGTTTTGGATCTTCCTGCTTTCTCCACTTCCTTGATTAACGCGACTTTTTTCTCCAGCATCAGAGACTTACGCTGCTTTCGTTGACCACACACCACACACACACACACACACATAACAAAAAGAAATTGCAGTCAATGCATTGTGCGCACAGCGCGACGAAACAAAGAACTAACAGAATCGCACACGCACAATAACGCTCGCACGTGCGAAATGCGGTGGCGCGACTACCCGATAAAACCCATGAGCCCCCGTGCGCAAGCGGCGCACATCACGTGACTGCTTCCAAGGGTACTTGACGTGGTTGACGGAAAACGGCTGCATCCACGGGAATTTTGTATTCGCCCTTAGATCGTGACCGCGTTCGGCACTTTAGTAGGAACCAAGCGCTCGCTCGGAGCCTGTATCACCTTTTGGTAATGGCCTTTGCCTTCAGCCGTCCCGGTCAAAATTTCGAGATATCCGTATTACGCCCGAAAAATGCTTCGAGATAAACGGGTGCGAATACGTAACACCTATGGGTGGGGAAGGCGCGGCGTGAAAAACTTTCGACTTAACCAATATTTCGAGATGTGCGAGTTCATGTTAATGAGGGTTTACTGTATCACCGTGAAACATTGTAGATCTACTTCATTATATTTGCGTTTATTATAACAAGGTGTGACTGTACAATGATTTGTCTTCATGTTTGTGACTTAAGATGCTCCTTTGGCTTTATTTATTATGCTTGATATTTCTGATTTTGAAAGCAATCATATTTTTCTAAACGTATGAAGACAATAAGTTTGTTCACACTAATATAATTGTTGTGAATTGCTGTGCAGTAACTTGCAACAGTTATCCATGTTCCACTTTAAATCCACATTCAAATGCACTTTTAAAGCGGACTTAGTTTTTTTTGCAAATGATCAACTTGCAAAGTCCCAAAGTCAGTTGAAGCCAGAAGGACGAAGCGTAGGCACACCTCCATGCACCACCCATCACTCACTACCCATGCTGGCTGAACTGCTGTACTTGCAGCTCTCGTAGACACTGGTGCCAGAGTTACCTCCAGTAATAGTTACAGGATACTCTATGATTACAATGTTGCCATGATAGAAGCAGACTGAAGCCACTTGTGTGCAGGCCAAATCGGTGGATGGTGCCCTGTCTGACGATGCCTGCCCCAGCGGCAGCCGAATGGACTGGGACAAGGCCAGCACCAGCAGCATGAGTGAAATGTCGGTCGCCTGCCTCCAGGACCGCATCATGCAGATGGAGGAGACCCACTACAGGTGCACCCTGGCTTTGCTCTGTGTGGCATGCCTGTGCCCAGAAGTTGCGAGATAAGAAGTATGCTGATTGTGTTTTTTCGCCACGCCTTGGTTCGGTCACTGCGTGATATAAGTAGTCCAACTTCAGGTTGAACCAACAATCATACTGGGCATCGAGCGTATCAACATTCAAGCCAAGAATTTTTATCGCTGTGCCACGGCTGCTTCGTGCTTGTGAATGAGAAGTACAGCTGAAACTCATTATAGCAATCAGATCTGACATGAAAATACATTTATTTATCCAATATTCGTTACGAGCATACATTTACTACACACGGATGTTAGTGAGAAAGAAATGTTTTATATTTACAATGTAATATACAATACTTTATTATATTCGTGTTCATTATATTGAGGTTTGACTGTACTTTGTGGGGTTCTCTTCCGTGCTCTTGGGACAAAGGAACGACAACACAGTAGTGCAAACAATCACAAGGGCATTTATTGCACCTTTCATAGATCAATGCCTGCTAGCCGAGTTGCTATCCACAAAACATGCCGATGGGCGCGCGACAAATCTAGAAGTCCGACTCGCCGCGACCGGAAAACGAGCGAATATGTTCGCCCCATGCTGGATCCCAACGCCTGGTCGTTCGCGTGTACGGTCACGCCAACGGTGGCGCGTTCGAAGGTGGCCACGCGAGACGGTCTCGCAGAAGCATGGGTCGGCGCGCGGGACGTCCACGCTGTTCCTCGACCCACCGGGAAAGAGACCGCCTGTTCTCCCCTGCGCCCCCAAGTAACCCTGCCGTAAGGCGGCGTTAGCAGCGCAACACTCGCGCCATCTCTCGCACTGCGCCCCAACCACATCGACCGCCGCGGGCATCACGCAGGCCACGTGGCGAAGCCGGATTACAGGAGACGCGCCATGCGGGAAAAACATATCAGGGGACGCGCGAGAGTCGCGCATCCCCACAACTTGCATTGGGGTGTTAATGTGCCTTGGCTTTTTGCATTGAATCCTGTGCTTGCGTTCGATGGATATGTGGGTTGCGCAAGCCTTTTGCCAGGCATGTACCCAGAATTGTTTTTTCGGGAGGGGGCGGGGGAGGAGTTACCGAGGTGTAACTTTCCTGTGCAAATGAAGGTGGGGGGGTACCTTTACTAGCATAAATGTGAATAATGCCCACCGTTTGCCATAAAGACGCGTAAACCCGCAAAAGACAAAAAATAAGGTGTATCTCACAGGTACGCCTGTGAGATACACGTCTCCTTTACTTGACAAACAAGGAACCACATCAAATAGACTTGCGCAGGAAAGAAGCGCAGGAAGAACCCTACCAAGAACAAATAAACAAGTGAAAGTGTAAAATAAAAATTTCTGGAGGTGTCTTTTTATTTAGCTCTACAAGAATTATAGAGAAATATATATTTGCGAAACAATCAGAGTTCTTTTGGATCCCTCGTTTACTGCTCTACTAGGTGCTAAAATCAACTCTTATTGTTATCTGGGAAGTTGCATAACGATGCGTGGCTGCCAGTCCCGTGCAACCGCGTAGAGCACAGGCTACCGTGGTTGTAGACGTACTGTGCCCACCGCAAAAGGTTAGAGAAACACCCTTATAAGCACAGCAGAGAAGTGGCTACGTCAGGTGGCTCGAATGATAACTGCATAAGCGTCATTCAGTACACAAAAAATTGTTCTCCACTTCAGGCGGCGTTTTCTCTACTTAATAGTTTAACAAAATGTTGCTCCATAAATATTTTCATAAACAATGGCTAAATTTGTTACTTTTCGCTTTTCCTTCCTGTTTGGCTGTTGATTCGGCTCTCTCTCTTAGTAGATCACTTAATTTCTCAAGTCCTTGTGACTCTTGTTTCCAGTTGGCAATTTTGCACGAAAAGATTTGTACAATTAGGGAAAAACCAGACGAGCTAATGGGTGAAAGTCATATTGCCTATGAGTTTAAGGGTTACTGCAGAGTTTGATGATGGACGCTGTCTCGTATTATTTTATTTTCCACCTTATCTAACCCTTATCACAGGTATATAATTCCGATGTTCTGCCAGCGTCGTGGCGAGCCGTCACTCGAAGAAATAATGAAGCAAAAGGAAAAGTTAAACGGAACTGGCATTTTCTCTGGCCACAACTCATTCCATGAGCATACAGACCAGCTCACTATGAACTGAATCACTTTCCTGATCCCTGGATCAGTCTAAATAAAGAAGGTTGAACGAACGAAGCAACAGTGATGCACGTGACTGTTCCAATAGATGGTGACAACTGAATGCATCTCAAGTTAATCACACAGGCACCGAATCGATGACAAAATTGGCCTTTGCACTTCAGGCGATGCCAATACATCCAAAAGGAGAGAAAAAAGCAGCAAAATGTTAACTGCTGAATAGCTGTCAGGTTTCAAGATTGATTTGGTGGTGCTTGTGGGATTCTCACCCGTGCTCTTGGGATGAAGGAACGACAACACAGTAGTGCAAACAGTCACAAGGGCATTTATTGCACCTTTCATAGCCTAATGCCTGCTAGCCGAGTTACTATCCACAAAACATGCCGATGGGCGCGCGACAAATCTAGAAGTCTGACTTACCGCGACCAGATAGCAAGCGAATACGTTCGCCTCATGCTGGACACCAATGCCTGGTCGTTCGTGTGTACACATTCACGCAAAAAGTGGCGCATTCGAACGAGGCCTCGTGAGACGGGTCTTACAGAAACATGGATCGGCACACGCACGGAACGTCCACGCCGCTTGCTGATCCCCAGCCAAAGAGGAAGAGCCTTCTTCTTTCCACGCCCAGGTAACCCCGCTGTTAAGTGGCGTTAGCAGAGCCACACTTGCGCCATCTTTTGCAATGCGCTTCAACCACCCGGATTACAGGAGACGGGAGCTATGCGGGAAAACAACATATCAGGGAACTTGTGAGAGTCGCGCCTCCCCACATCCTCCCAACCTTAAGGGCACATTCACACCGGCGACTGACAGTGGTCGCGCGACCAAGTTGGTCGCAAAGCGACCAGTCGCAAATGGTCGCAAACGGTCGCCTTTCTTGAAAAGCGACCATTTTGGGCCAGTCGCTCTCTGCGCGATTTTTCAGTCGCGCGACCGTGGTCGCAAAACTGATAAACCAATCAGCGGCGCACCGGAAGTGATCTTTCGTGTGTCTACATCCGGCCTCCTCCGGCGTCGCGTTCAAATTCCGCGTAGATTCCGAGAGTTCTCGCTGAGAACGATAATCTCCGGGATTGCGACTTGCGGGTCGCGCTCAGCCGGGCTTGCCGGTGTGAACATCAGTCGCCTTCGGTCGCTTTTTGATTACGAGTCGCAAATGGTCGCGCGACCTCCTCAAGTCGCCGGTGTGAATGTGCCCTAAATCACTACATATTCTGGCTAAACATGTCACACGGTCTAACATCAACGCGTGCTTCGCGAACAAGGGAGTACATGCAAGGGTGGCCGCACCGAGGAAATGTCCGCACGCTGTCCACAACATGCTAGCCGACATTGTCCTTGGGGTACACCGCTGGCGTCCACTGGTCATAGTAGCAGCTCTGCACACTCGACGGCATGATTCCAGGCCAGGACTCCAGAAACAGCGATGCAGTAGTCGGTAAGGGCAAGCGTTGCTCGCACCGGCGTGCCCTTCTGATGAGAGCCGGCGTAGCTGTTGGTGACCCCGGCTCTTTTCTCCGCCGCCAAGAGTTGCGAGCTGGATACAGGCGGCCGCCGAAGTCGCTGCGCCGAACTGGCTACAGCATCACCATTGCCTGGGTTGGCTCGATCATAGTCCGGGGCAGCAGCGCAGACGATGTGCAGGTGACAGCAAAGCAAGGGTGACTCTACTCACGCTGCATACATTCAACACTCTCGGCAAACCCTAAAGTAGTGCAAGGGAGATGAATTCTGCATGCGCATCGCCCACATGGTGCGATGTTCAACTTGGCCAGCAAAAGATCGGGCGGCTGCTCAGATGCTAAGTTCACGTGAATGAAGCTCGCTTCCTTGAGTCGAACGAGTAATTTCAATTCGTGCGAGGCCAACTAGAATGAGGGAAGCAAAGTACAACACCTCAATGCCACGGTCCACCAAGTTGTGTCCCTCCACGTGCGACAGGCAGCTTCATAAAGCCTTATGCCTAAAGCCTCGCTACCCTGACAACCGGCATCCAAAAAACAACACCAAAAATGGGTGCAAAACAGGCAGCTGCGAGGAGACGTCAGCTCTGTTAGGTGGTCGTACCCCGCTCAGTGCACACAGCATCCGAGTTGACGGCGCCCACCATCCCAGACGGTGTCGGAGTGCCCGGTGCCAGGCCGCAATACCAGTCAGCCCGTAGCGGCACCCGTGGCCCGCGTCCACCCGGCTCCTAGAGCCGCGACTTCATCAGTCAGAGATAGAAAAAGCTATTTACATAAGAAATTCGAACCACCCACGAGGCTTCCGTACTCACTCCTTCAGGCTTGCCAATGCTCTGTGGGTGCTACGCCTCGTTCTCCCAAGATGTAAGCCACGTGGCTCTTGTACCGACGAATGTCATTTTAAAAAATCGTTTTGCAAAAAGGCTTAGCATGTTGAAAAGTTCAAACACACTACAGACACTGTCGCCTTGATCAAGAAAGCATGCCGCCGATGCTAACGATCAAAATCCACGCTAGCCCTACGCTTCGGTTCAAACAAAGGTCTTGAACGAAGCAAAACTGTTAAAACTATCATCCGATGCCCCAAGAGGTTTACGTTGGGCTGCCAGATAGATTGGTGCAAGCGCGGAGAGTCCGCGCCGCTTGCTGATCCCCAGCCAAAGAGGAAGAGCCTTTTCCTTTCCGCGCCCAAGTAACCCCACTGTTAGGTGCCATTAGCAGAGCCACACTCGCGCCATATCTCGCAGTGCGCTACAACCACACCAACTGCCGCGGGCACCAGGCCACGCAGCGAAGCCGGATTGCAGGAGACGGGAGCTATGCGGGAAAACAACATATTAGGGGACGCGTCAAGTCACGCATACCCACACGCTTTAGGAATGTGTGTGAGGAGTGGTGGTGTGAGAGCCCCCTCCCCCCTCCCTCCCCTGCGTATGTGCCTGCCTTTTTCACAGCATGAATAAATTTTTGTGCCAAGGAACGCATGTGACAATGCTCCATGTGGATAGTAAAATTCAGTCATGATGCCAGTGATGATAGGATATAGCTATCAGAGCCTCATTTTGGTTCTCAAATCTAAAATCGATGCACACAGCGATTTTAGTTCATTCTTCTTTCCACAAAAGTGCTTGTTTGTATTGGGTAAATGCTGTAACGTCTGCCCAGGTACTACTATTTACAGCATAGTGTTATACAGTACCGTAGTAGTATTACAAATTTTATATGTTTCCTGGTAATGACTGCAGCATTCTGATGGTGTGTAATGCTATAACCTTCCTGTACCAAGCTTTTGGTGTATGCTGAAATTCCAGGTGGTCAAAGTTAATCCAAAGCCCTCTACTATCGCAATGTTCGTAGCCTTTGTTTAAATAAATAAATAAATAAATTTCTTATGTGTGCAAGAAGAAAGAGGAATTGGAGGCAAACCGCAGAACATTGTACTGGTACCAATACTTCGTTTAAAATGCAGCACCAATGAGGAGCTCCAGGCGACACTTCAAGAACTGACTGACCTGCAGGACCAGCTGACCGACCTTCAACTGGAGAATGAGCGCTGCTGCGATGAGAAGGCGCTTCTGCTTGAGTCACTCTGCTCCCAGACTGAGAAGCTGGAAGAGTGCCGGTCGCACAATGACCACCTGCGTGCACTGCTCTTTGGCCACGGGTCCCCGCCACCACCGCAGGCCTCGTCTTCATCCTCACCGGCAGTGGCGCCACAGCTTTCCAGGGAGCAGCACTATGTGGAGCTGCTCAAGGTCTGTTTCCACGCTTGTGTTCCCTTCAGTCGGGAATTGCTTGGACAAATTTTCATATGTGCCAAACTTCTGTGCCACTAGGTACTCATATTGCCAGTTGGCCATGACTTGTCACGATGGCTCAGTGTCTGTGGTCTACTGCTCTGCACAAGGTGGCTTTTACCAGCTTTTACCAGGGAATGATAACCAGCTGTGATGTCTCCATGCCATTGAAAGCAGAATGTGCTGCTAAATGAGTGCTTCGATTTAGATGCATGTTAAAGAACTCCCGATTATTGAACTTGGGCCACATCGCCTCACTATGGTCTCTCCTGTACGTAGCCTGTGCATTGCTTTGGAATGTTAAACTGGGTAATTTAATTTTTCTCTTTTCCATGATGAATGGGGAACTAGTTTTTCATAAAAGCAATGCCACTCCAATACACTATAGTTTGCAGGTAAAGCTGTACTGCTGGCCAATGCATGCTCCTTCTATTTTTCTAGCAGCCGTGGTTTGATGAGACATTACTGTTCTCTTGAGCCCCACAGAAAGATCTTATGTGAAACACATTCCGCATTGTAGCCCCACCCACAGAGAGCAAGTATAATGAATGTGTGAGCCAAGTTGTACAAACAGGGTTTGCACACCTCCTCGAAATTCTTGAAAACCCTTGGAATTTTGGAAAAGAGATTCAAGTTCCTTAAGAGAAAGCTTTAGCTCGGGTGCTCCTATCTAAATACATGTAAAAGGAGAATTCGTTTTTCTCGACAATCACTGCACCAAATTTGGCAAGGTATGTTGCATTTAAAAAAAAAAAAAGAAATTAAAATCTAGTGACTGTTGGTTCTGAATTTTTGATTAAGGTTGGCAATTTCTTATTAAAAAGTTGCAAAAATAGAAAACCTTTAGAAAACGAAACTATGAAGTTTACAACTCTGCAACTCTGCAATGAAAAATGATACCAAATTTACATGAATTGCATCTAATAGTACATCTAAAGCGGACAAAATTGATATGTTACACAGGAATCTCAAAAAATTCAGTACAGTAAAACCTTGTTAAACCGCACTTGCTTAACAGTAGTTTTGTTT
This sequence comes from Dermacentor variabilis, assembly GCF_050947875.1. Taxonomy (NCBI): domain Eukaryota; kingdom Metazoa; phylum Arthropoda; class Arachnida; order Ixodida; family Ixodidae; genus Dermacentor; species Dermacentor variabilis. Next base: position 16,933,488 of record NC_134570.1, read on the forward strand.
TAAAAGTAAAGTCAAATTCCCGACTCAGTGGCCATTGAACATAATGTGTTTTGTATCCGCATAAATCGTACCAGCGTATTGCGTACGCGTTGGTTAAAACGTAGCGTTTCCACTTTTCATTGTGCAAGCACAACGGTGCGTCGTCTCCATCGGGCGGCTCGGCAGAACAACAAGCCTCAGAGATTGGAACAACGGCCTCTAAGCACCCTGTGTGTCTACGCGTGAAGCCACATCAACATCAACATCATTTCGGCGCCGTGCCAGAGAGCGTTCTTTATTCTATGTGAGAGCCAAGTTGGTTCTTTATTCTATGAGAGAGCATTGTGGCATCGTGCAAGCGAGGACTCCCGTCATGCCGAAGCTCGGATAAAAAAGACGGTGGGTGCTCAGCATAGAAGAAAAATTAGACATCGTCCGTGCTATCGAACGTGACACGAAGAAGTCGGCGCTGGCACGCGACAGGGATCTGCTGACGACAAGTAAAACAGCGCTAAACAACAGGACAAAAAGAGGGACACAGACACTAGCGCTGTTCGTCCTGTTGTTCAGCGCTGTTTTAACTGCTCGTCATCATGAACCAACCAGCTCAAATACGTACTCTTCTGCAGGGATCTGCTGTTGACTACGGTGTGCGTCATTTGGAATGCGAAGAGGTTGCTCAGCAGCGCTGCTGCGACCGCGAAGAGATATCGGCTATGAGGTTCGACATTTCGCCATCGTTGCCTCTGTTTTTGCCGAAGTGTGGACTAGCGACAGGGATGAGGACAACACGGAAAGCGACAGCATGGGCGATTCAGGCCCGACAGTGGCAGAAGCTGCGCCTTACGTCAGCCTCATGAATGCAATTGTTGGAGGCAAATGCGACGAGAACAGCACCCGGCAATGAAAAAGGCTCCCCAGGACTTTGGCAGCAATACCGCGCACGAGCACGGAAAATATGTAACGCCAACGAGGAATCTGCCATGCGAGTGTTTGCCGAGAAAAGGGGGCTGGCTGAAAAGCGTGCATGCAGCTTCCGTTAGTTTGAGGCCGCTGTCGTTGCTGCTAGGCCGCCATGGCAACAAACGAAAATAACACTTTTGTCGCGTGAAGTGAATAAATACTGCATGTTTTTTTCCCCTTTCATCGCACTCTGTCCGAGTTCCGTGTTCCGTTTTCGACAGGTAAGTGGGCGACCTGATGCTATTTTGGTTAAACAGTACTACCGTTTAGTACGTACTTTTTCCGAGCTGCAGCCAACTACGGTTTTACGAGGTTTCGCTGTAATGTGGAAATACAGCTTTTGCAGAACCATTGTACACAACATAACAAATTCACGTAAGATATAAAATGACATATCAAATTTGTTCACTTTCCATGATCTAGTAGATGCCATTTACAGAACTGTGATATCAGTTCTTGATGCAGAGCTATTAATTTGTAAACTTCATGCTTCTATACTTTTCACACTTTCGAATTTTTGAAAATCCTTTTAACAAAATTCATCCCTTAAAATGAAAATTCCACTTTCAGCAGTCACTAGAATGTAATTTTTCCTCTCAAATGCAACAAATTTCATTAAAATTGGTCCAGGTTATCTCAGAAAAACGTTTTTGAGTTTTACACGTATTTGAGTAAGTCCGGTCTAAGTTGGGCCTGATCTAAAGCTTCCTCTTAAAACTTTTTGAAAATAAATGTGTTCCTTGAATTTCTTGAAAACTGGGGTTGAGTCGTGACATTCAAAATAACAAACTCTGCATTGGGGCTATGCCCTGGACGCTGCCGATTTGGAAACAGTCCTAGATATTCTCATGTAGTAGTGATGCAAAAAAGAATGCAGCAACAATACTCTGAATGGTGAAACTAACTTTTATTGGGCGAACCTGTGCCCAGAAAAACTTGCTACACTTAAAGCACAATGTAGTGGCGAACACAGTAGGCAATTGTCGAAATCTGATCTGCCAGTCAAGTGCATCGGCTTTTATACGTGAGTCATCGAAGGTTCTAGAGCAATCGCTGGTGCCCGCGCGTCTTCCAGAAAGTTCTACACAATTCGCATCCCCCATGCAGTGAGATTATGCAAGCTTTGGGTGACAACAGAAAACGGATAGAAACATCGATAATATTCGAGAAACTTTCAATACATGTGGGCGCATCCTGTGCTGAGCAATAACATTTGTTAGAGGGTGAAAAGCAGTCACCTGGAAAAGATAAATACACGTGTCAATGCCCCCTCTCAAAAAGCATTATCCCGATGCTACAAACAAAAAGGAGAGCGAAAAACAAAAGGACACTTGTTAAGAAAAAGTAACAGAACAACAAAGAAACAAAGTCCAAAGTAACGCAGTCCAAGAAAGAAAGTCCAAAGTTCAGCTATGCAAAGTCCCAAAGTTTGTTAGCGCTAGTAGAACGGCCTAAGTCGCACAACACGGACCATTTCAGGTCGTGAGTGGTACCGCTGTGATAGCGAATGCCGTTTGGCACGACCTCATAATCGAGTGCCCCAATGTGTGGGATGATCTTGCAGGGTCCAAAATAGCATCGTAATAGTTTCTCACTGAGTCCTTGTCAGCGTATTGTGATCCAAACCCAAACACTGTCGCTGGGCTGGTACTCCACGTAGCACCGTCGAAGATTGTGGTGCCGGCTGTTGGTCCTTTGCTGGTTCTTGATGCGCAGGCGGGCAAGCTGTCGGGCTTCTTCAGCGTGTTGGAGATAGGTGGCGAAGTCAACATTTTCTTTGTTGGTGACGTGTGACATCATGGCGTCGAGAGTTGTCGTCGGGATCCTTCCGTAAGCCAGCTTAAACGGCGTGATCTGTGTTGTTTCTTGCACTGCTGTGTCGACATAGCAAAGACGACATATGGAAGACGGCATCCCATGTCTTGTGTTCAATGTCGATGTACATCGCTAACATGTTGGCGAGCGTCTTGTTTAGTCATCCCATTAGGGCATTCGTCTGCATATGGTGGGCAGTGGTCCTCCGGTGACTTCTCTGCAGGATGGTTTGAGTAAGCTCAGCAGTAAAAATCGTTCCTCTGTCAGTAATGAGAACTTTTGGTGCACCATGTTGCAACAGGATGTTCTCGACGAAAAATTTGGCTACTTCTACCGCACTACGTTTAGGCAGAGCTTTCGTTTTGGCATAGCAGGAAAGGTTGGTAAGGAGTCTGTGGCCATGACGATCTACTTGTTCCCAGATGTTGATGTCGGAAAGGGCCCCAGCAAATCCATCCCTATCTGCTGAAACAATCTGTAAGGGGGCTCGATTGGCTGTAGTAATCCCGCCGGCCTTGTCGGTGGTGTCTTGCGTCGCTGGCAGTCTCGACATGTCTTGATGTAACAGGCGATGTCAGTGCCTGACCGCCGACGTCATACTTTTCTTGTGTTCTTGCGAGCATACAGGAAAACCCCGAGATGCCCGGCTGTCTTACTATTGTGCAGTGCGTGCAGGACTTCTGATCGGAGTGTTGCGGGCATGACGAGAAGGTAGTTTGCGCGGGCTGACCAAAATTTTTCTACACGAGGACGTCCTTTCGTAAGAAAAACAAACCCAATCCACACTTAAATACCCTCGGAACAATGTCGGTCTTGCCTTGCAACTTTCAGCAAGGCTTCAGAGCTCTGGGTCCGCTCGCGGCTGTTTGGCAAAGTTGTCTGCACTTATTGTACCTGAAAAGGCATCCTCGTTTTGGCCATCATGGGGTGGCAGGTCCACGGGAGCGAGACAGGCAGTTGACATCAGAGTGTTTTCGGCCTGACTTGTAGATTTTTGCAGTCTGAGGCACCACCGCGCCAAGTGTTCTGGAGGGTCTTTTAAGTTGGCTAGCCAACACGTGTGATGGTCGCTGATGACATTGAATAGCCTGCCATATAGGCAACGGCGGAATTCTGCTGTAGCCTAAATGATGGCGAGGCATTCCTTTCCGGTTGTAGAATACCATATTCACTCGAATATAATGCGCATCTTTTTTCCGGTAAAACGGGTCCAAAAATTGCATGTGCCTTAGAATTGAGTACGACCCTAAATCCGCGTTACCATATCACCATCGGCATTCGAAAAATGGCCACCTCGTACGCACTTCTAGCCTAGCTGCCGTAGCTTCCTATATGTGCATACGTCCATGTTGTACATGTGACCAGGCTCTGGTGTAACCTAGTTTACCGCTTGCCTTCCAGTTTTCTGCGTTTATTCAATCAGCATGGAAGCGCCAACTGCGAAGACACTACGAGTCCAGCATGATGCCACATTTAAAAGGAAAGTTATGTGTGTGGAGACGGGCAGAAATCGGGCCGCATCATGTGCGGTCGGAGTTCTCAAAACTTGCGTGCAGGACTGGCGCAAACTGAAGGAGAATAGTTTTGCTAGCAAAGCAACAAGGAAGGGTTTCAGTGGACCGAAGCAGGGCCGCTTCACTGAAATAGAAGAGCTGCTCGCGGAATACGTGCAAGAGCAGCAAGCGGCACAGTGGCCTGTGACGGCCGATCTGCGCAAAGTATGGGCGATGCAGTTAGCCCCACAGAAAGGGCTAATGCGGAGTGACTTCAAAGTGAGCAGGTGCTGGCTATCAAATTTTACGAAAAGGCTTTTCTCTTTGAAGGCGGACAGGGATATGCCGAAAATTGCCCGAAGAATATGAAGAGAAATGGCACAGTTTCCAGCGGTACGTTCTGAAGTTGCGCCATAGAAATGGCTACCACTTCAGACAGATTGGAAATGCTGATCAGACGCCGCTCTACTTTGACATGCCTGCCACCACAACCGCTGAAAAGAAGGGGGCGAAGCAAGTGTGCATTTTGTCTTCCGGCCACGAGAAAACTAGTCCCCACAATACTTTGTTGCACTGCGGATGCCCCGTATCTTATCTTCAGGCAGAATACGTTCCTGAAAGGGATTGTGTTTCCGAGTGGCGTGAGTGTGCGTGCAAATGAAAGTGACCACGGGTTTGGTCGCTGACTAGATTGATAACGTTTGGTGGGAGAGACCTGGCGGCAGTTTGGGTCTGCGTGGGATGCTTGTGCTCGACGTGTTCAGGTGCCACCTTGACCAGTGCATCAAGGACAAGCTGGCTGCATGCAACACCGAACTTGTCGTGATACCCGGCGGCATGACATCGCAGCTCCTGCCACTCGATGTTTGTTTGAACAAGCCAGTGAAAGATAAAATTCGGGCGCTCCACACCGAATGGCTTGTCAGTGGCTGCCACGAATTGATGCCCGCCAATAAAATGAAGCGTGCCTTGCTGCAGGACTTGATGCATGGTGCACGATCCCGTATGCTATGTGCAACAAGGCCTTTAAAAAGTGCAGGGTTTCGAATGCCATGGATGGCATTGCGGATGAAATGCTTTTGTCTGTTGATAGCGATAAGGAGTTGTCTGATAGCGACGACGAGTGATATCTGTTGTCCCACACGACTCGTATCGGCGCAGTAAAAATCTTGGCGGCAAGGTACGCCGCTTTCCTTTGTGTTTTTATTCATCGCAACTTTAGTGTATTGGCAATAAATCTGTTTTTCCAAATGAGAGAAAATAGCATTTCTATTGAAAGCATGAAGTGTGCAGTATTATAATCTTTTTTTTGCTCATGGAAAATGGGTGTGCGTTACAATCGAGTAAATATGGTAATTGCCTTCCGCTTTTGACAGCGACTGGCTAGCGTAAGCTATCACCCGTTCAAGTCTGTCTTTCCTCTGGACTAGGATGGCATCGAGGCCTAGGCTACTGGCGTCAGTTTGGATTTCTGTATCTGCATCCTCGTCGGAGGGTGCAAGTACTGGTGGCAACTGCATGCGTCGTTTGAGTTCTTGAAAAGCGTCGGTCTCTGGTGTTTTCCACTTGAAGTCGACATCACATTAAGCGAGATGTGTCAGCGGTTCAGCAATGCGGGAAAGTCCTTGACAAAGCGCCTGCAGTAGGCACATGTGGCAAGGAATTTACGCACTGCCTTCTTGTCGATAGGCTGCTGGAACTTTGCGTTGGCAGTGTCAGGATTGGGGGCTCAATCTCATCACTCGTAACCTGTTGTCAAGATTGGAGTCCGGCATGAATTGGAAGGTAGCTGGCCCATGCCGTCGTCCAACTTATCCACGCTGAGGACGTTGATGAAGGGAAGGACTACTTCTCTTCGAGAATGAGGAATATGGGTTTATTTACAGTATCTACATCAGTCTAGCATGACTGCTCGAGAAAGAGGTCCTGAGCAGCCGCACAACAGCGCTTTTTAAGCACTTCGTGTTCCCTAGATCCCTAGGTGAGGCAAAATGTTCGACGGCATCGTAAACAAGCCGCCTCTCCGTGCGACGGTTTACACACACACGTACGCACTTTCACTGCACCCATAGCTGACCTTCGCAACGCGGCCGTCGTGTTGTCCATTGTCCTGCGTCCCCGTAGCCAGGTGGTCACGCCCGATGCAAGCCGGCGCCTCTAAATTCCAGAGCGGACCTCGCACAGTGGCCTCCGCCGCTGCCCATTGTCTGGCGTCTCGGTCGGCATGTGGGAAGGGGTCTCAGTAGATGTTCCCGTGGGCTCAGTAACAATGGTTGGTCCGCCGAGCCCGTTTAGTCACAATGGCGATGAGGTTAGAGTGTGACGGTGGCATTCCGAGACAAGGTTGCCGCTGCTGTCGCAATTGGCTGGGTAAACTTGCATCTCAGCAGGCCGTTCTTAACATCAGCTGTGTTATGCGGGTCGGGGCAGACTCCTGATTTACTGATGACGTGGTCCAGGAACAGAAGCACATCGTTAGCAAAGCGACACTTGTCCAGCTTCAGAGTGAGCCCTGATGACTTGGTCTCTAGTACTGTCACAAGCCACCTAAGGTGATCATTGAAATTTCCGGCTAAGACAACATCATCCAAGTGGACAAGGCAGGTCTGCCACTTTAACGCTTCTAACATCCATCACGCACTGAAATGTTGCAGGCATGGAGAACAGTCCAAATGCCATGACCTTGAACTCATAGAGGCTGTCTGGTGTGATGAAGGCGGTCTTTTCTCGATCCTTGTCGACTTCTATTTGCCAGTAGCCAGCCTTGGGATCCATCGATGAAAAGTATTTAGCATTGGAGAGCCGATGCAATGAAATGCGTCGTCTATCCACAGGAGGGGGTATATGTCTTTCTTCGTGATCTTGTTCAGTCGACGATAATTGATGCAGAAACGCAGTGTTCCGTCCTTTGTCTTCACCAAGACTACAGGAGATTTCTATAGGCTTTTTGACGACTGGATGATGTAGTCGTGCAGCATTTTGTCGACTTGTTGCCTTATAGCTTCACGTTCTCGTGTCGAAACTCCGTATGGGCTCTGGCAGAGTGGTCGAGCACACTCTTCTGTTATTATGCAATGCTTTGCAGCTGGTGTATCTCTAATCCTCGATGACGTTGAAAAGCATTCTTCGTGCCGTTGGAGAAGACTATTCAGCTGTTGCTACTTACCCATGGGGAGACTTGGTTTGATGTTGAAGTCTGATTCGGGAACTATGGTTGTCGAGGTAGATGCCGTAGAATCCAAACGCATTGCTGGTTTCCAGAATTTTCTCGATGTATGCGATCGTTGTGCCCTTGTTGAGGTGCTTGAACTCCTGGCTGAAGTTTGTCAGCAACACTTTCGTTTTTCCTCCGTGCAGCCGAGCGATCCCTCTTGCGATGTAAATTTCACGGTCAAGCTACTCTCGATGATACCTTCTACATCTGCAGGTGTTTTGGTGCCAATGGAAATGACAATGCTGGAGTGAAGCGGCATGCTCACTTCATCTTCGAGCACACTCAAAGCGTGGTGCCTACGGGAGCTCTCCGTCGGTATCGCTTGATCTTCAGACAGCATTATCCACTTCGACTTCAGGTCAGTGATTGCGCCGTGTCGGTTCAGAAAGTCCATGCCGAGAATGACATCTCGGGAACACTGTTAGAGGATAACGAAGGTGGCAGGGTAGGTTTGGTCATGAACGGTAATTCTTGCCATGCATATTCCAGCTACTGTTATGAGGTGTCCTCCAGCTGTCCAAATTTGATGGCTGTCCCATGCATTCATTTTCTTCAGCTTGGCAGCGAATAATCCACTGATGGTGGCATAGTCGGCTCCAGTGTCTTCAAGTGTGGTGACTTCATGGCCGTTGAGAAACATGTCGAGGTCTATGGTTCTTGGCCTTCTGTTGCAGTTAGGTCTTGGCGTCGGATCACGGCGGCAGCGTGTTGACCTGTGGCAGGTACATGGTGTCATCAGGTTGTCTTGCATTGGCGTACTCTTGGCTCCGATGCTTTGTCGAGATGGCATCGTGTCCTTACTGCGTTGTTGAAATGATCTTAAAGTGTCATCGGTGGATCTTCGTCATTTCGATGTACAGCAACTCCATTGTGCTACTTTTAGTTTTCTGGATAAGGGTTTATGGACTGGCCGTGGGTGGGGCCCAGCGCATGGTTGGCACTGCGGCGACAGGTAGCACCATGATGAAGGCAACGGGGACGGTCGTTGAGTACTCCGCTGAATGGCGGCGAGGCAGTGGGCGATGTCACAAGGGGCCGTCTGGCTGTGATGAAGGCGGTCTTTTCTCAATCCTTCTCGTCTACTCCTATTTGCCAGTATCCAGTTCCAAGCTGTGGACGTGGCGTGTTGACGGTGAACCTTCTCAGTGCCAAGTCGTGGTATGGGCATTGGCAGTACACAAGGCCAGCTTCTTCGCAGTGATAGCAGAGTAGGCAGTGGTCAGGGGCGCGACAAATGTCTGTATTCCTCACGTAGCTGGGCTGAGGGATGGGTGGGCATGCTGGTGGCGGTGGTGAACGACGTAATTGTGGCATTATAGGGCCCTGGCCCGGTCGCGGAGGACCTTGACGGCAGGCAAAGGTGGCGTCGGTCATCGTTTCCAGCTGGTGCTGTGGTAATTTTGGTTGCATCTCCAGAACTCCAAGTGATCACTGAATCTCTTCTTTGACGATGTTGGCGATTGAGGCCACTTGAGGCTGCGACGTTAAAAAGAGCTTTTGTATTTCCTCATGAAAGACTGCTCTGATGGTCTCCCGCAGGTCATTGCTGCCAAGTGCTTGAACGTCGGTGTAGTTTGCGGTCAGCGGTCGGCAATTATGTTGCCTTGTCCGCATATTGAGTGTATTCTCAATAGTCGTGGCCGCAGAAATAAATTTGGCAACAGTCTTAGGCGGTTGCGAATCAATCCGGTGAAAAGCTCCTGCTTCGAACTGTGCATCAGGAAGTGAAGTTTTTTCTCTCCCAACATGTCTGAGTCAGTGTGTCAGAAGAGGCGAGTCACCTCCTTCATAAAAATTGTGACGTTCTCGTTCGGCAGCTGCATGCAGGTTTCCAATAGACCTTGGGCTTGCTCTTTCCGCAAGATGCTTGTGAACGTCTGCAGGAAGCTGTTGCGGAACAGGTCCCATGTAGTCGAGGTTGATTCTCGGTTGTCGAACCACGTCCTGGTGGCCTGTTCTAAGGCGAAGTACACTTGCCGAAGCTTGTCGTTGGAGTTCCTGTTGTTGAATGCAGCGACCCTTCCATATGTTTCCAGCCAGTTATCCGGGTCTTCAAATGATGATCCACAGTAGGTTGGTGGCTCCTTGGGGCTGTTGCAGCATGATGGGGGATGCTGGGACTGCCATTGGCGTTGACTTGGCGACAATCTTCCTAGTCGTCTCAGGCAAAAGTCCATGTTCCGGGGTCAGCCCTTGCAGCCTGCAGCTACCTCGCTGGTTCTTGGCGACATTGTTGTTGTCTTCCGCGTTCAGGCTTGGGTCTCGGCTTTGTGTGGATGTCCAGTACATGAACGCAAAGCACCTCCACCAGATTTCGTGCAATAGTGACGGCAAAAAACACAGTAGCAATGCTTTGAAAGGCAAAAATAACTTTTATTGGGTGAACCAGTGCCCTCAAAAACAGGCTACACTCAAAGAGCGGCGACAGCAGCGAACACAGTCGGCGATTGTCGAAATCTGATCTGCTGGTCAATTGCGTCGGCTTTTATACATGAGTCATCGAAGGTTCCAAAGCAATCGCTGGTGCCTGTGTGTCTTACAGGAAATTCTACACAATTCGGATTGCCCATGTAATGAGATTACACAAGCTTCGGTGACAACAGAAAACGCTTAGAAACATCGATAACATTCGAGAAACTTTCAATACATGCGGGCGCATCCTGCGCTGAGCAATAACATTTGTTAGACGGTGAAAAGCGGCCGCCCGGTAAAAATAAACAAGCACACGTGTCAATGTTTTCTTTTGACAGTGTTGGTAAATGATTGGAATGTGGCATGTCTATAGTCACCAACGTCAAGCTTGTTTAAATCACCATCGTCATTGAGGAGCTAGACAATGCCAGATTAAGCATCCAAGCCATGCCATCATTTTGTTGTTTTGCTATGAAAAAATCATTCACACTACATTTACCATGGCTTCTTTTTTAAGGCTTAGGCTCTAGAAACGCCTGTCGAAAAGGCATTTTCAGCCATTTGCCTTTAACATGACAAACGTCTTTGGCTAAAGTCAGACACTTCAAACCATCATGCCAGAATGCGTTGACATTATTACAATGGGAAATTCAACTTAGGAAAGCGACTCAAAGAACTTGAAGCGTGTGTCAAACTCAGCAGCTGCCTAGGTGCAAGAAACTGCAGCTAGGAAAAAAGTGATTTCACTATTTTCTGTGTATTTATATAAAAAAGGTTTGTTCCCCCCCCCCCCCCCTTGAATTCGGTCCTTTGGCATCCTTGAATCGTCCTCATTATGCTCAAACTGTCTAATGTTCTGTATGAACCCTGTGCATAAAGCACACTTCAGAAGAGCATATTTCAGAAGACCACATTCTGAACACTTGATTGCACAATCGTTTTTCTTGCTTAGGATGAAGGCCAATTATTGAATGTGGTTGTACCTAGCATTATCTATCAAGAAACGATGCCACTCCCCCCCTTGGGCTACTTGCAGAAAGCGCATGAAGAGCAGACAGTGTTGCGTGGACAAGTGGAACAGCTTCAGGCATCGCTGGAAGGGGCCTCACGTGAAGCTCAGGACCACCAGCGAGACCTACAGGGCCTGGCTCATCGAGTTTCCCTGCTGCAGGCAGCACTTGAGGCATCCCAGTCCGCTTCTTCTTCCTCGTGCCCACAGGGGGAGGGTGATAATGCCACACCCATTCAAGAGTGAGTGCATGCCTGTGTGTGCACATGTGAATGAGTGCGTGTGCTGCCTTAGTATGTCTCTGTTGATCCTTGAGAGCAAAATAAGTGCAGGAAAAGGACTGTAGATGATAAATAGCACACAGGACAGGCGGCTCTTCACTGTGGCTCTTTGTCATCTGCTGCTTTTCCCCTCACAAGATGAATAGATGTCATTTCCACTCCATTTTTCTGTCTTCCTGTGTTTATTACTAGTTATATCTAGACAACCTACTGAGATTATGAAACTAAAAATTTGTCATAGTAGGTGCATGATGCAATTGAAACTCGATTGAACGAAGTGATGAGCATGCTCAAATTGTAGCTTAGCAACACCCAAAAAGCTACAGCAAGCTACCGCAAGAAGTTAGCCGCTAACCCACACCTGTGCGGGTAAAAAAATCGGCAAGGCTGGCCCAAATTTCTTGTGCATGAAACTGAAAGAAGGAAAAACAAATGCACGCAAGCACACATACGCACGCACACACACACACACACACACACACACACACACACACACACACACACACACACACACACACACACACACACACACACACACACACACACACACACACCTAAGTGTTCTGGAGAGAACTGCAAATTTAGCATGTTGCAGTCAAAAAAGTCGTTATCTTCACCTGCGTGCGCTTCACCAGCAGTGGGTGCACACACTTCTAGCCCACAAGTGCTTGCAATGCGTTCTCGGTGCCCTTCTGGGCTTCAGCACACTGCCTCAAGAGATTGACGACTGCAGAGTCCACTGTTCCATGCATGGGCACGGCGTGCAGCCTCTTCAAAATAAAGCTAGCGTCGTGACTAGATCACCCGGATGCTTTAACGCTATTGCATCAGAACGCATGCTCGAAGAAATACCTGTCTGCCAAAATGACAAAGAAATCATCGCTTTTTTACTAATTTATTTCAGGAAAAACTTTGTTATTGAGTTTGGTGGCCATGTTAGTTTCATAAATTCGATTTGATGACAACATTGAACCCTGTGAGTAACTACAGGGGAATGTAAATTTTTTCGTTATATCGGGAACTTCATAAAACTGGGTTTCGTTAGATTGAGTTTTAACTTTATTTAAGAATGAAGAATCTTGAAGCAAAAGGTATGATGTGTCAATAAATCATTGAAGGGCACTTGTCATTTGCTTTCTGTTTGTTTACATGAAACTTGAATTTAAAAAATAATGATAGGATCAGAATAATATGTATATTGATGCAGGTCTTTCTTTTTGTAGGTTTCATGCATTACTAAAGAATGCCCAATTTTCAGCTTGCATAACATAGCTTTTTTTAGCACAGTTCTTGTGACACCAGCTTGTCCAGGTGCTTGGTACAGGTTTAATGAGGTGTAGTGTTCCATCTGCCATTAGCCTATGACCACAGCATCTAACAAACTTTTTTCATTCTGGTTTTCATTCTCATTCACCAAAAACAGTTCAGTCCTGGTTCAAATCCGAAGCAAAATAATAACGGTTTGAGCCAGTTTGAACCGGTTCAAGTTCATTTGCATAGTCAAAGAAAAATTACAGAAAAACATCACAGATTTATTTCAAACAAAAACTTGATGCTGCTGCTAAGCTGCACTGAAAGATTACCTGTGTTCTTCAGGTTGCACATAGTTGCAAAAGAATCATGCAGATGCAACACCAATGCCAGAATCTATGTGAAGCAAAGCTTTTGCGATGCTAAATGAGACAGAGGAGTATACAGCATAGACTACTTATAATGTAAGTCGCTGGAGCTGGGAATTTTTGCACTGTAAGTAACTATGAGCTTACAGTTTTCTGCCTGGCTAGTGATTGTACACACGTGTACCCTTACAGAAGAACTGCTTCGTGACATAGCTTGAGCGTCACCTTTGCTTACATTAATCCCAGCAAAACTTGCATTAATGTTTTTTAGTGTGCTTTAATTTCACAGTGCTGAAATACTATGGGCAAAACACATATTCTATATATTTTAGACTTTCTTTGCTCATAGCATGAGTAAAATCCCAAATCATACCTTTTTCTTTTCTTTCTTTCTGCACCTTCAAAATTTTCCACAACATACATAAAGAGTATTCAGCTGTTTTTCGACTAATTGCTTTTGCTTTGGTTTTATTTAACACCCAGAAATAGGTTATGCTTTGGCTCAGTCGCTTTGGCATTTTGCTGCTGAGCATGAGGTCACGGCTTTGGTTCCTGGCTGCAGGACTGGTATAGTACTTGCCCTGTGAAACTGGCATGCCCTCCAATGTTCCAGGAACATGGCTGTTAAACAGGCAGTGTCATTCTGACTTTTATCATTGTTACCCTGAGACATGGTTTGTCAGCTTGTTTGGGAAAAAATTATGAATGCTTTGGGGGCATTGCACAAAGACTTAGTTTTTTTTTTTGCATTTATTTTACTTTCTTTTTGGGTGATAGAGATGATGCATGGTGTACATATATTGTACACAGTCTTGTATTTCTCCATGCTTTTATAGTTTATATGCATGTACAGTCAAGTGTCTTTAAAAGCTCATTGTATTACAGTAAACCCTAACTTACTCGAACTCTGATATCTCTAAATATTCATCATCATCATCATCATCATCATCAGCCTGCTTACGCAGGGCAAAGGTCTCGCTTACTTCTCCAACTACCCCGGTCATGCACTAATTGTGTCCATGTTGTCCCTGCAAACTTCTTAATCTCATCTGCCCACCTGACTTTCTGCCGCCTCCTGCTACGCTTCCCTCTCCTTGGAATCCAGTCCGTAACCCTTAATGACCATCGGTTATCTTCCTTCATCATTACATGTCCTGCCCATGCCCATTTCTTTTTCTTGATTTCAACTAAGATATCATTAACTTGCATTTGTTCCCTCACCCAATCTGGTCTTTTCTTATCCCTTAACGTTACACCCATCATTTTTCTTTCCATAGCTTGTTGCGTCGTGCTCAATTTAAGTAGAACCCTTTTCGTAAGCCTCCAGGTTTCTGCCCTGTACGTGAGTACTTGTAAGACACAGCTGGGGGGTTATACACTTTTCCCTTGAGGGATAATGGCAACCTGCTGTTCATGATCTGAGAATGCCTTCCAAACGCACCCCAGCCCATTCTTTTTCTTCTGATTATTTCAGTCTCATGATCTGGATCTGCGGTCACTACCTGTCCTAAGTAGATATATTCCCTTACCACTTCCAGTGCCTTGCTACCTATCGTAAACTGCTGTTCTCTTCTGAGACTGTGAAACATTGCTTTAGTTTTCTGCAGATTAATTTTTAGACCCATCCTTCTGCTTTGCCTCTCCAGGTCAGTGAGCATGCATTGCATTTGGTCCCCTGAGTTACTAAGCGCGGCAATATCATCAGTGAATCGCAAGTCTAAGGTGTCTAAGGTGTTCCTGATTCTATTTGCGATTACCTTTGTTAGTACTTTGTGGGCAATGGACAGTAAGCTGATCGGTCCATAATTTTTCAAGTCTTTGGCATCCCCTTTCTTATGGATTAGGATTATGTTAGCGTTCTTCCAAGATTCCGGTACGCTCTAAGTCATGAGGCATTGCGTATAGAGGGTGGGCAGTTTTTCTAGAACAATCTGCCCACCATCCTTCAACAAATCTGCTGTTACCTGATCCTCCCCAGCTGCCTTCCCCCTTTGCATAGCTCCCAAGGCTTTCTTTACTTCTTCCGGTGTTACTTGTGGGATTTCAATTTCCTCTAGACTATTCTCTCTTCCATTATCGTCGTGGGTGCCACTGGTGCTCTATAAACCTCTATAGAACTCCTCAGCCACTCATCCATATTAGTAATGATATTGCCGGCTTTGTCTCTTAACGCATACATCTCATTCTAGCCTATTCCTAGTTTCTTCTTCACTGCTTTTAGCCTTCCTCCGTTCCTGAGAGCATGTTCAATTCTATCCATATTATACTTCCTTATGTCAGCTATCTTACGCTTATTGATTAACTTGGAAAGTTCTGCCATTTCTATTCTAGCTGTAGCTCGAAATAGCTCGAAATATTGGCGAAGTGTAATTTTTTTTCTGGCTGTGGTGTCAACGGATGTGTTTCTACCTCTTATCTCAGGGGGGGGGGGGGGGGGGAATAACGTGCATGAGATGTGCATGTCATACTTTGTATATCTCGAAATCTTCATAACGGTACAACATATAACGATATATCGGTTATAACGATGAGTTGACTTCTGAGTATCAACTTATGCATTAGGGCTATGAGAAAAAAAAGCATACACAGGGAACCCTGCTTAGATGTCCCCCAGTTTTCGACGACTCTGGTTTTATGGCGGATTAGCGAAGTCCCGGCGAAGTCCCCATAGAAGCAATGCATTAAAAACCCCAGTTATCGACGCAATTTTACACCTGACCCGTCTTATACGACGACCCTCATGAAGCGCGGGACGGAACGGCGGACGAAAAAGTGCCGCGGGTCTCTTTCCTCGCTCCGTCCGCATGCACCCCACCATCAGCCGCCCACGACACCTGCTGTGCTGAAATAGTGCCTTTTCTTCTCCACAATCACTTTCTCCCTCTCTTCTCGGCGGCGTCGCCTCTCGTCACGTTGGGGAAGCGTTTCTCTCCTTCCAGTTTCCCAGCAGCAGATCACCGTCAAAGCAGCGTGGAGAGGCCTAGGTTTTGTGGGATTCTCACCCGTGCTCTTGGGACAAAGGAACGACAACACAGTAGTGCAAACATTCACAAGGGCATTTATTGCACCTTTCGTAGATCAATGCCTGCTAGCCGAGTTGATATCCCCAAAACATGCCGATGGGCGCGCGAAAAATCTAGAAGTCTGACTTACCGCGACCAGATAGCGAGCGAATACGTTCGCCTCATGCTGGACACCAATGCCTGGTCGTTCGTGTGTACACATTCACGCAAACAGTGGCGCATTTGAACGAGGCCTCGTGAGACGGGTCTTACAGAAACATGGATTGGCACACGCACGGAATGTCCACGCTGCTTGCTGATCCCCAGCCAAAGAGGAAGAGCCTTCTTCTTCCCACGCCCAAGTAACCCCGCTGTTAGGTGGCGTTAGCAGAGCCACACTTGCGCCATCTCTCGTACTGCGCTTCAACCAGACCGACTGCCGCGGGCATCAGGCCACGCGGCAAAGCCAGATTACAGGAGATGGGAGCTATGCAGGAAAACAACATATCAGGGGACGCGTGAGAGCCTTGCATCCCCATAGTTTATCTCACATGTTCTTTGTCGTAATCCTACTGACCAGCGTTCAGCAGAGGTTTTGAGTTGTGGGGAGCAACACTACGCACAATGTCCCGAAAGAGGACAGTTCTGTCGCTCAGCGATAAGCTGAGTATTATCGAGGAAGCGGAAAAGCGGTATGGAGCCACGAAAGCCAGCATTGCCCGGGACCTTAAGATACCTGAATCTTCACTTAAGACGATCCTGGCAAACAAATTGGAGATATTGCAGAATGCCAACAAGTTCGAGCTCAAGCGGAAAGCGGCAAAAGAAGGGCAGCATGAGAAGTTAGAAAAAGTTCTTGTCAAGTGGCTGCACCAAGCGCGGAGCTCTGCGATCAGCGTTGATGGCGCCATTCTAAAAGAAAAGGCAGACCTTGTGGCATTGCGTCTGGGCATTGACGACTTTCAGGCATCAAACCGGTGGCTGGATCACTTTAAGAAACGAAGCAGGATTGTGGACAGCCGCTCTTGCGGAGAAAGCACTTCCGTGGACGTTTTGACGGTGAACGAAAGATGGGGTCTCTGCCGGAGGTGATTGCTGCATACAAGACCTGCGACGTTTTCAACGCCGATGAGAGCAATATTTTTTACCGTATGCAGCCCGAGCAAACCCTTGCATTTAAGGTTGACAGCTGTCATGGTGGCGAAAAGAGAAGCGAATCGTGCCTGCGCTTCCTTTCTACACTCTCCCTCTCTCCCTCGGCGAGCAGGGAAATGTGCCGCGGAAGCAGCGGTAGGTGCCCTGACAAAGTGCAAAGCTGTGCCACTTGAGACGAAGCTGCAAATTTTGCAAGACTGAAAGTACCAGCTCGCGTAGTCAATGATATAGACTATTCTGAAAACCGCAAGCACTACGGTCATGAACGCTAGAACCAGTGACCATGCTGATGAACGGATACAGCGGGATTTGTGCACCAGGCCGAAACCATCATGTGGGAAACCACCATGATAGATCAACTCGATAAAAAGTGGTTCAGAGCCCCTTTAACAAGGGTTTATGGTATTTGATCATCATCCTCCTTTGCCCCTTCCTCTACCCCTGTATGGAGTGACAGCCCAGAGGCATACTCATTAAATGGAATTCAGGATAAACACCATATAAGTTTAGACTAATCATTTTTTTTCAGAACACTCATCTTAATTTTTACCAGAAGCAGTCACTTGAAGAGAAAATGAACTCCAGCTAAGTACGGTACTTGAATTTCATGCCAAAATCCCACTGCCGGTATGTCAGTGTGACGTCATGGATTTCAAAGCATTTTCTTGTGTTAGGGCTGTTGCGGCATAGTAAAGGTTCTGTAAACTTGCTAAGTTCAGTCTTTGGCTCCTTTATTCGTGACTACAACTAAGTGCTTGCCCTCTAGCAGCCGCGCCGAGAATTATCTGATTTAGATTCAGCTGCAAATTCTCACATTATAGGGTGCGCTGCAACATTGCCTTGTAAATCTCACATCATCGTGATGCTGCTGTGCACAAGCCCGAAAAAAGAAAAAAATGGATGTCAAAAAATTATGCTGTGTTCCATTATGGTGTGTCACCACAATGGAAAGACAGCAGATGCATCATTTGAAATAACTCACTTGAAAGGCTCTGTCTTTAAATAAGACTGATACGGCTTGCTCCAGGCTGGACGTTTACACTTACAGCGCAACAATTTCCATGGTTTTGTCACTGAAATCCTTGAAGCTGATCAAAATGAGGTAATCGGCAGCAACGACCCTTTTGGCTTTGGCAAAATACCTCGATTCTATGCCACAAACGAGAAACTTGAGCGCAGTACTAAGTGAAAGAGCTGCCATGAACCTGGATGTCATAGCCATCTTTGTTTATTTAGACAGTATTGCCAGCACAAGTTATGGATTCTGGAGTTGCCAATAGTACAATGTAGTCCATCTTTACCAATAAAAAATGCACTAAGCCTGAGCAGATGCCATTGAAATTCATGTGATCACAGGGAGCCCGTGTGGAAATCTTAAGCTGCTGTCTTTCAGTTTTGCACCTTTTCTGGCTTACCCTGCCTCCCTTCATAGTGGGAGGGGCATTTTTGGTACCGTAGATAATTTTTCTCTTTAATGTCTCATTACCCTTTCCTCTGATGCCACAGCTTTGTTGACAGTGCCCCTTTGTGAATTTCCTCTCTGGCAGTGGTGCAGCAGAGGCCTCCCCTGTCTGTTGTGTGGTGGACAGCAGCCAGCTGAGTCATCGTGCCAGGCAGCAGCAGGAAGAGGAAGAGGAGCGGAAGCGGGAGGAGGCCTTGCAGGAGCAGCTGGCTGTGGCTCAGCGGGAGGCTGCCCGTCTCTCACAGCTGCTGGCAGAGGTGCAGGAGGAGACACAGGCCACCCATGCTCAGGTGGGCCTGCTCACTGACCTATGATTTGAAAGTGGTAGCTCTCAGCTACTTCCCTGAATTTTTTTGGTTGGCAGTCAATCTAACACGTAGCACTTAACGAGAGAAAGGAAGAGGCAGAGAAATAAGCACAGGTGTGGAGGAGGAGACGAGGGGAATGCATGTGATTGGTCAGCTCAAGGCAGGGATTTTATGTGCTTAGCAGTAGGAGGTACTTCATGGTCAAAGGAACACATGAGAGAGGGAGAGAATTTATTTGAAAGAAGGCAAAGAGTCTGGCCTGAGCTAGCATGCTTTAGCCTGCTACTCTGCACAGGGGAAGGGGGAACAGGGGCATAAATGTGTGATGAGGGATGATGATGAAATAGAAAGAGGGGTGCACAATGGGGAAAGCAAGTTCAACATTCTGATGATAAACATTCAGAAATGTCATCCATGAAGCCACTGCCGGGTTCCATATCTTGTCTGTAGTCACTACTTCCAATTAACCTTCAGATAAAGGAGCTAAGTTGAAGCTGGTGTGTGGTCCTCCCCTGCGTGAGCAGCACAGGCACCAAGCAAGCTTTACATCATGTGAGAAACACTACAGAATAACTGGGAAGCTATCGCTGACTGACAGTCTTTTATAGTTTCTGCCAAAATGTTTGTTTATGAGAGTGCACTACCACCATGGCAAGTGCCTGTTTCTTTTCTGTTTCTTGCACATTCATTTCCACATTTCCTTCTCTGCATTGCCTGTCTTGCTTTCGCCTGTGCTGCTGATGTTCTTTGTTGAGAAACATGCTCACTGCCTCATTTATCCGTGGGATTTTCTTGCAGCCACGTTATGACATATGTCATCCCATGCAGCTGCACTATGACTTTCTTTTTAAATTGTTCTGATAGGTGTGGTGGGCGTGTATTACAGCTTGTATCTGAGCGCATTTCACGTAGCATGCTCCCAATTTACTCTGCACTGACAATAGACAATGAAGGGTTGAGTCTGGCATCTCACAGGTGTGTCTTCACTGCTGTGTATCGTCCCCCTGGTGATGACATTGGGAACTTTTTCATGTTATTGGAAGCATTGTTGTGCTTTGTGCGCATAAATGACGACTTATCAAAGGCATGATTTCAGTATTAACCTTTTATCACGGAGAAAGAATAATTTAGGAGGTGCAACTCAGCTCCTTCCCGCGTCTTCATAATGTCGTGCAGGAGCATGGTGGCGGACATCATGACAGCGCCTCCTACCGAATGGCAGACGCTGGGCGTATGTTCATGTGTCGGTTTGTCAAAGCTATCGAAGCGATGCAGAGGATGCATTAGATTCAAGATACAGTCAAATCTCGATATAATGAATTGCGCGGGACCGCCGAAAATCGCTCGGTATTTTGAAAGATTGTTGTTATGAAAAACTTGCAGTTATAAGCCAGTGGACAAACCTAGGAATGAAAATGACGTACTTTGGCAGTAGACGCGTGTGCAGACAAGCGTCTACTTGTTTCACTCATTTCAAAACTGCTTTATTTGAAGAAAGGGATTTTCTTCGGGCGCATGCAGCATGCACGGCTGATTGGGAACGCGCCTACATCTTCCACTTTGTGCAATACCTCATCAGGTGCGCCATTGCACCGAGCAATGAAAGTGCGGACTTTGTTCATGTGCACTAAAATATCAATGTTCGACACGATCTCATCATCTGTGTTCGGTGACCCACAGTCTTCTTTCGGGTTGTCATCGTCACTGGAGACGTCATGAGTGCAGTTAACAAACTCTTCGGTTGTCAGGTCCGCCGCCATTAGTGCTGCGCTGTCGCTTTCCACGTAGTCGTTGAAGGAAGAGACGGCGGGCAGCAGTTCCGCAACCACGGTCCACAGGTCTCCTGAGTTGTTGGTCACCTCCAGGTCATTTTTAAGCTGCACAGGCGCTTTGACAAGTCCTGCTAGCAACAGTGACGAGGACGACACGGAAAGTGACAGCACGGGTGATTCAGGCCCAACAGTGGCAGAAGCTGCGTGTTACGTTGGCCTCATGAATGCAATGGTAGCGACGAGAACAGCAACCCCGAATGAAAAATGCGTCCCACAACTTCTGCAGCGCTACCGCGCGCGTGCACGGAGAGTACAAAACGCCAACGAGGAATCTGCCGCACGACTGTTTCTCAAGAAGAGGGGGCTGGCTGAAAAGCTGGCTCACAGCTTCAGCAAGTTTGAGGCCGCTGTTGTCGCTGCTAGGCTGCCGCGGCATCAAACGAAAATACCACTTTTGTCGTGTGAAGTGAATAAATACTGCATGTTTTTTTCCCCTTTCATCACACTCTCTCCGAGTTCCGTTTATGACAGGTAAGTGGGTGACCTCAGGCTATTTTGGTTAAGCAGTACTGCCGTTTAGTACATACTTTTTCCAAGCTCCGGCCAACTACGGTTTAACGAGGTTTCACAGTACAATGTGCTCTCGCTAAGCTGGCCGAATCGTCATGAGACAGGGACCGACTAGTACCACAGGAGCAACATTGACTTTCTTGGCTGACCAAGGATGACTGCGCCTTGTGGGGATGCGTGACTCTCACGCCTCCCCTGAGATCTAGTTTTCCCGCATGGCTCGTCTCCTGCAGGGCGGCTTCGCCCGCCGCGTAGCCTGGCGCCTGCGGCGGTTTGAGTGGTACAAGCGCGGTGCGAGAGATGGCGCGAGCGTCGCGCCGCTGCGGGGTTACTCGGGCGTCGGGAGACAAGGCGCTCGGGCTGTTGAGTTCGAGACAGCAAGCGGGACGGTCGTGCCGCACGTGCAGCGACCTTGTTCCCCGGCGGGTCGGGTCGACGCGCGGCGTGGACGTCCCGCGCGCGCGCGTGGCGACCCATGCTTCTGCGAGACCGCCTCGCGTGGCCGCCCTCGAACGCGCCACGATTCGCGTGACCATACACGCGAACGACCAGGCCTTGGGATCCAGCATGGGGCGAACATATTCGCTCGCTTCCGGTCGCGGTGAGTCAGACTTCTAGATTTGTCGCGCGCCCATCGGCATGTTTTGTGGATAGCAGCTCGGCTAGCAGGCACTGATCTATGAAAGGTGCAATAAATGCCCTTGTGATTGTTTGCACTACTGTGTTGTCGTTCCTTTGTCCCAAGAGTACGGGTGTGAGAGACCCCTCGTCTGGCTGCCCAACGTGGGGCTCTTGGGGCATCGGACGATAGCTTTAACAGTTTGCTTCGTTCGAGACCTTTGTTTGAACCGAAGCGTAGGCCTAGCGTGAATTTTGATCGCTAGCGTCGGCGGCGTGCTTTCTTGAGCGAGGTGATGGTGGCTGTAGTGTGTTTGAACATGTCAACATGCTAAGCCTTTTCGCAAGTGTTTTTTTTTAAATGGCATTCGTCGGTACGAGAGCCACGTGGTCTGCATCCTGGGAGAGCGAGGCTCAGCGCCCGCGGAGCAGTGGCAAGCCTGAAGCGAGTGAGTACGGAAGCCTCGTGGGTGGTCCGAATTTCTCATGTAAATAGCTTCTCCTATCTCTTTGACTCTGATGAAGTCGCGGCTCTGGGAGCCGGGTGGCCGCGGGCCACGGGTGCCACTACGGGCTGACTGGTATTGCGGCCTGGCACCGGGCGCTCCGACACCGTCTGGGACGGTGGGCGCCGTCAACTCGGATGCTACGTGCACCGAGCGGAGTAGGACCACCTCACAGAGCTAACGTCTCCTCGCGGCTGCCTGTTTTGCGCTCATTTTGGGTGTTGTTTTTGGATGCCGGTTGTTGTCAGTGTAGCGACGCTTTAGGCCTAAGGCTTTACGAAGCTGCCTGTCGCACGTGGAGGGACACAACCTGGTGGACCGTGGCGTTGAGGTGTTGCAATTCGCTTCCCTCATTCTATTTAGCCTCACACGAATTGAAATTACTCGTTCGACTCAAGAAAGCGAGCTTCGTTCACGTGAACTTAGCATCTGAGTAGCTGCCCCATCTTTGCTAGCCGAGTTGAACATCGTACCACGTGGGCGATGCGCATGCAGAATTCCTCTCCCTTGCACTACTTTAGTGTTTGCCGAGTGTGTTGAGTTTACGCAGCGTGATTGGAGTCACCCCTGGTTTGCCGTCACCTGCACATCGTCTGCGCTGCTGCCCCGGATTACGATCGAGCCACCCCGGGCGATGGCGATGCTGTGGCCAGTTCGGCGCGGCGACTTCGGCGGCCTCCTGTATACAGCTCACAACCCTCGGCGGTGGACAAAAGAGCCGGCGGTCACCGACAGCTACGGCGGCTCTTCCCAGCAGGGCGCGTCGGCACGAGCGACGCTTGTTCGTACCGACTGCTGCGTCGTCGTCTCCGGAGTCCTGGCCTGGAATCTTGCCGTCGAGTTTGCAAAGCTGCTGCTGTGACCGGCGGACGCCAGCGGTGCACCCAAGGACAATGTCGGCTCGCATGTTATGGACAGCGTGCGGACATTTCTTCGGCGCGACCACTGTTTAATGTTCTACCTTGTTTGCGAAGCACAGTTTGATGTTAGACCGTGTCACATGTCTCGCCGGAATATGTAGCGATTTAAGGTTGGGGGGATGTGGGGATGCGTGACTCTCACGCCTCCCCTGAGATCTAGTTTTCCCGCATGGCTCGTCTCCTGCAGGGTGGCTTCGCCCGCCGCGTGGCCTGGCGCCCGCGGCGGTTGGAGTGGTACAAGCGCGGTGCGAGAGATGGCGCGAGCGTCGCGCAGCTGCGGGGTTACTCGGGCGTCGGGAGACAAGGCGCTCGGGCTGTTGAGTTCGAGACAGCAAGCGGGACGGTCGTGCCGCACGTGCAGCGACCTTGTTCCCCGGCGGGTCGACGCGCGGCGTGGACGTCCCGCGCGCGCGCGCGGCGACCCATGCTTCTGCGAGACCGCCTCGCGTGGCCGCCCTCGAACGCGCCACGATTCGCGTGACCATACACGCGAACGACCAGGCCTTGGGATCCAGCATGGGGCGAACATATTCGCTCGCTTCCGGTCGCGGTGAGTCAGACTTCTAGATTTGTTGCGCGCCCATCGGCATGTTTTGTGGATAGCAGCTCGGCTAGCAGGCACTGATCTATGAAAGGTGCAATAAATGCCCTTGTGATTGTTTGCACTACTGTGTTGTCGTTCCTTTGTCCCAAGAGCACGGGTGTGAGAGGACCCCACAGCCTTCAAGATCAGCGTAGTATTTACACTGGTCAGTTATATATCCTCGCTTTCTATAGCTCTGGCCTGTTCTCGCAGGCATTCAAGATCATTTGGAGCTTTGAAAGTTTTAGCGTTTTCCAGACATGGCTTGTATTTGCTGTTACAGTTTGGGACGAAGCATTGACGCTCCATTTTCAATTATCGGTGAACACATTTTCAATAATCGGTGAACACATACACAGTGAACACTTACATCGTAGAGGAGCAGTGGCAGAACTTCAGAAGCTGCGATGGGATTATTCTGAATGCTCGAAGTGAGTGGCAGACTCTGCTCTACTCTGCTGTTCCGTCTGCAAACGTTAACCCAAACATGCTGCATAAAAATAATGAAATTTTGTATCCCCGCACAATAGCTAGGTATCGTATACTCTGATTGGCACTTTTTTATGGCGCATGATAATAAAGTAGAACAAATTCTCATTTTTCATTACATAAAAAAAAATTAAAAAGCATGAAGTGCAGTTTTCTATACGTGCAAGGTTGCTGATTGCGCATTCTATATGCGCCTGGCCACAATTGCAGATTGTTTGAGCTTTCAAATGCACTAGTTTCTTGCTCTTATTACTGCATAAAAAGCATGTGATCGTAAATGTAAATCTTGAAAGAAATATTTACACTAAAATGGCCTACAGGTCTTCTATTCCTTGAAGGCAAACCGCGCAGACGCAAAACCTTTATGGTGGCATCCGACAACCCAACGCAAGTGGCCAGAAGCAGACGACACCGGGCGCCATCGGAGACATTGGCCATGCGCGCTCCACTCCCAGCGCGAGTGACAACAAAAGTAGTTCCTTCTGGCGGCACCGTAAGGGGCGCCACGCCAACGTTTGCCAACTCGCGATAGCATGTCTGAAGCTGGGCGTCTTCTCCTCACCCAGCATGACATTATCACGGCTTGCGCTCGCCCTGGCACCTACCCATAGTTTCAGCTCCTGTTATTCCTACTCCGTGCCTGTGACTAAATACAGTCAACTCTCGTTACAGCGGACCCTTATAATGCAACAAAAAATGTCCCGTTTTATCCGATGTTCTTAATATCTCAGACGCCTCACTTTCGAAACTTTTGTTGCGATGTCTAACAACATTATTGCAAAAAGTGAATGACGAACGTCCAAACTAAGAAACAAAAAAGTTGCAGTTTCACCTGAAAGGTGAAGCATCGATTGTGATAGCAAATTAAGCAAATAAGCGCAGCAGCAGCAACGAGTGAATTGAACTTCGTGCTATCTCTCGCCTCAAGGTGAAATAAACGTTGAAAGCACAGCACATATGAAGCTATCAGCCTATATGAAGCCGTTCGAGTGTAATATAAAAGATTCAATTGCGTATTACGTGCCGGCTCACATGCGCTAAAATTTTGTCAATGTGTTCTTGAATGCACAAAGATTATCTCACGCAATACAGATTATGATCGAAAATTTGATATCATGCCCCTTTTAACTGTTATCATCTCAGCACTGCATGCTTTGCCATATTAGTGTGTTTGCACACTAGCATTGCCCTTGTGTGACACACTCGCAGAGCTCCAAGGTGATTCGCCCTGTGTGTTCACAAGGTTCTATGGCTACAGTGCATCTCCTCCTTAACATTTCCTTGTTTCTTGTCCTGAACTCAGGTCTCTGCACTAGAGCAACGTGTGGAGCAACTGGAAGCAGAGAAGGCACAATTGAGTGAGGAGGCAGAAGCCCGTTGTCAGCGACTGCTAGAGGAGAAGCGGCAACTTCGCGCCTCCCTCGCTGAGATGAGCAACAGCCTGGCTGACAACTCGGCCCTGCTGGGAGCTGCACGTCGGGACCTCGATGATCTGCACTCGCAGCACCTGCTTGAGGCAGGTCTTTGCGCTACCCTTTTGTAATGGGAACAAGTTGCCATCGTACAAAGAATACCACTTTTCACCTTTGGCAGATGATGGGAAACTATTTCCTAGTTAGTTTCCTGCTTTCGAAAGGTGAATACCAGGGGTGTGCAAATATAAACATTTTTGAATACGAATTGAATACGAATACTTAGCTTTTAATATTGAATAATGATATGCACATGCATTTATTAGCAAGTTGGGTTAATTTGTTATGTTTGAACATTGCAATTACATTATCAGTGTTAAAAAACTAGACTACTAAGCTGTTATATGAAACGTGTGTTTGGCTCACGTGAAATTGGAAAATTTAGTAAGTCCCACTAGCTGCCCTCGCCAGCCTGTGCCTTATTATACCGCATCAAATGGCTGTAAACTTGGAAGCATTTGACCCCGTGCCAGTCATTGCTCATCGCACTTGCCGTCAAGCAATAAGCAACAAAAAGGGAAAAAAAGAAGAAAAAAAAAAGTAGAAAGAAAGTCACAGCTTCACCCGAAAGGCGAAGCATTGATGGCGGTAGCAAATTAGTAGGTCGGTGTACAAAGTAAGAATAGCAGTTTTATTGGCCGTATAAACTTGGAAACATTCGCTTGAATTAACAAGTGCGGTGTCAGTGTGCACAGGCAAACATGAACCCATCACACTCGATGACCGCAGACACATGCTGTCAAAACGCTGGCATGAGCAAGTGTGGCAGCAGCAGCAGCAGCAGCAGCAGCTGAAGTGACCTTCGTGCTGTGTATCACTTCAACGTAAACAGTGGCAGGAAAACAGCGTGCACAAAGGTATGAGCCGCCTGCAGATTGTTTTCAAGATAAGGCAGCATGACGCCGTGCAAAGTACGCATTTCTGGTGAAGTAGAAACCGCTCCTCCCCGCCCCTTCTCACGCTGCCACCCCACCTTCCTCCGTTTCGCACGCGAAATTGAGCCGCGATCGTCAGTTCCCCTTGCTCCTGGTTGAAAAATATGCAGTTGCTGCCGGAGCCTAATACCGCTCCCCCCTTCCCACCCCTCTCTCTACTGCCTTTCATGCGACATAAGAGGCGCATTTGCTCTCCGCCTTTCTCTCACCCATGCGCCAGATGAGCCTAGTTCATTGGCTCCCTTCGCGTGCTTTAACTCGGAAATACAGCATGCGGTGTGTGGGGACAGTGTTATTGCCCTTGGACTATTATACGGAACATCACGACAATGGCGACGGCAAAAATGCGCCTGGAGTGTCCATATAGTTGCTATCTCAAGAAAAGTTCGCCCGCGTTCTTCACAATTTTGTGCCCCTTGCTACTAGAGGCTGGCTTTGCCGTAAAATTTAGTTGTTTAGTGCCTAAGTGTGCTTTACAGGCGAAATTTCGCTAGCAGCATGAAACCGTCAGAAAATTCAGCATGAAATCGCCCCACTATTCTTAGATTTGATAGAAACAAATGCTAACAACTGTGTTTGCTCCCACACAGCCAGCAATATATTCGATTTGATTTGAAGATTCGTATCCAATGGAATATTCAAACACTTTCGAACATCTCTTTTAATCAAATAATAATATTAAGAATATATTACAGTAAAATCTCGTTATTACAAACACCACATTAACGAACTTTTCAGATTTACAATTTTTTTTAAATCCCCACCAAAATACCTATATTTTCAATGTAAAAAACTTTCTGTAGTACGAATGACAGATTACTGAATATTTCAGAATAACATACGTAATTTAATCTTGGAATCACCAAGACGCTTCGGTATTATGAAGTTTCATTGAAGTTTCAGTACCGAATCCCTGAGGCTTACACCTATCATCATCATCTGCAGCAGCCATGCGCTGGGGAACCCGTTTCAACGGGTGCAGCCCCAGCAGCATTGGCATCCGCGTGAGTGTCGCATATTTTTTAATATGCTTACTGGAGAGTTACAGCATTAGGTGACATGGCGTCAGCCCGTCTTGACATAGTACTGAGCTCTATGTTATTCAGAAAATTTTGCAAAGGCACTCAGGGAAAACCTGGAAAACCCCTCTTCTTGGCAAAAACTCGCATGGCAGATTCCGCAGCGTTACATATTCGTCGTGCACGCGCGCGGTAGCGCTGCAGAAGTCGTGAGGCGCCTTTTTCATTGTGGGCTGCTGTTCTCATTGCGACAATTGCATTCATGAGGCTGATGTAACGCACAGCTTCTGCCCCTGTCGGGCCTGAATTGCTCGTGCTATTGCTTTCCGTGTCGTCCTCGTCACTGTTGCTAGCTGACACTTCGGCAACAACAGAGGTAATGATGGCGAAAAGTCGAACCTCATAGCCGACATCTCCTCCTGGTCACAGCAGCGCTGCCGAGCAACTTTGCATTCCAAATGGCACACAACGTTGTCAACAGCCGATCCCTGTCACGTGCCAGCGCCGACTTTTTTGTGTCACGTTCGATAGCATGAACGATGTCTAATTTTTCTTCTATGCTGAGCACCCGGTGTCGTTTTTATCTGAGCTTCAGCATGACGCGAGTTCTTGGTTGCATGACGCCACAACGCGGTCTGGCACGGCGCTGAAATGATGTTGATGTGGCTTCACATGCAAACGCACAGGACGCTTGGAGGCGGTTGTTCTGATCTCTGAGGCATGTTCTGCCAGGTCGCCCGATGGAGAGGATGCACCGCCATGTTTGCACGACGAAAAGTGAAAACACTACGTGCTAACTGATACGTACGCAATAAGCTGGTACTGTTTATGCAGATATAAAACACATTATGTTCAATGGCCGCTGAATCTGGGATTTGACTTTGCTACTTTTACAATGAAACTACTGTTTAAGCGGGTATGGTTTAACGAGGTTTTACTGTGTGTCCTATAAATTTCACTTACATGATGTCTGTCACACTGTCAATGAATCACATCGAAATTTCACAAGGTAGCTTTTCAACAAGGCAGGATGCCACCATGTTTGCAGCAGTATGCTACGTGAAAAAAATTATTAGATATTAAAATGGTGTCATTTCGTGGCCTAGCTTGTGAGGCCTAATTGGCATACAGCGGTGAGAGGGGTGCATATTGCATTATAGTTGGGATGAGGCTTATAGCGCACGAAAGGACAAGGACACAGAAAGATGTGGTACACACAGCACCATGTCTATAAGCGTCATCATGTCATACCAACATGCCCAAAATGCTGCGTTATTGAACTTATAGTTAGCCCCCTCCTTCTTGTCTCGGTTTGCAGAAAGAGGACTGGAAGCGCTTTGAGGCTGACCTGCTGACCACTGTACGAGTGGCCAACGACTTCAAGACAGAGGCCCAACAGGAGGTGGAGCGGCTCCAGTGTGACAACCAGCAGCTACAGGAGAAGCTCGAGGCTTTGGAGGCCCAGTTGGCCAAACTCAAGGTGTGCACCTCTCGACACAATGAAGTTTCTGCTGGCTGACATTTCGAGGTCCAGCCTGCTCCCCAAGTAGAAGCTTCACCTTAAGCCCAACTCCCAATTCCCTATTCAAATATAGTGAATACTCAGTCACTTAAATCTTGTTAAGAGGGAGTTGGGTCTAAGAACCCTAGTCAGACGAGCAAATCTAGTGACACTTTACTGGCATGGGGCTAGATGGCAAGACGAAGTGTCATTCGGGACTGATCACATTGACAATCTATGAAGCCACAGGGGTTAATATGATTTTAGCAACGGTTACTGCTTTACTACGAAAAGGGTGCTTTTTTACAAGAACCATTGCAATCAAAAATAGAAATATTGTAATCCCATTAACATGTCTATTTGTTTTGAGCCTATGCAAGCAAAGAACATATCCAAAATCCACGGGGTGAAACTGGTCGCATCCACGATAAATGAATATTTCAAGCTTGTTTTGGCTTCACTGCTATTGAAAAGGCCCTCATTACATTTGAAATCACGAAAAAGTTTTCTCAGAATTAGTGCTGACTCTGTTGTGAGCATTTATTTATTCTTGAAGCGCTGCTGTTGAGGCTACACACTTCAGGGCAGTGAAGTGGGTTCGTCGAACATGCTTGCTGGGCAAGCGCATTCCATAGCAAATGTCACTAAACTTTGCCGTGTGACAGCCTGCGAATGACACTAACAGTGAAGTGCACTCACTAAAAGTGTCACTAAATTTGCACGTCTGACTAAGGTACTAGACAAAAATGTTTTTAAATATTTGTCCTTCTAGTTATATTCCCAAGATCGTTCTACAGTCAAATGTCATTACAGTTGAACCCATTTAAAACAAACTCGATAGTTACGCAAAGGGTGGTCATTATATGAATAGTTCTTCATATACGGACTCACCCGTAAAAGCCCCCGAAAATTAACTGCACTGAAGCTCGCATCGGCAGTTACTGTACTTACTCAAGTCTGGGCTGGCCCCGAAGGGGGGGGGGGGGAAGAGGAAGAAAAAACCCTCGCATGTAGGTTGTGTTTATAGGAGGTATTCAGAGACATGGACTGGGGAGAATTGGGATAAGAGTTAATGGAGAATACCTTAGTAACTTGCGATTCGCTGATGATATTGCCTTGCTTATTAACTCAGGGGACCAATTGCAATGCATGCTCATGACCTGGAGAGGCAAAGCAGAAAAGTGGGTCTAAAAATTAATCTTCAGAAAACTAAAGTAATGTTTAACAGTCTCGAAAGAGAACAGCAGTTTATGATGGGTAGTGAGGCACTGGAAGTGGTAAGGGAATACATCTACTTAGGACAGGTAGTGACTGCGGATCCGGATCATGAGACTGAAATAATCAGAAGAATAAGAATGGGCTGGGGTGTGTTTGGCAGGCATTCTCAGATCATGAACAGCAGGTTGCCATTATCCCTCAAGTGAAAAGTTTATAACAGCTGTGTCTTACCAGTACTCACATACAGGGCAGAAACCTGGAGGCTTACGAAAAGGGTTCTACTTAAATTGAGGATGACGCAACGAGCTATGGAAAGAAGAATGATAGGTGTAACGTTAAGGGATAAGAAAAGAGCAGATTGGTTGAGGGAGCAAATGCGAGTTAATGATATCTTAGTTGAAATCAAGAAAAAGAAATGGGGGCATGGGCAGGACACATAATGAGAAGGGAAGATAACCAATGGTCATTAAGAGTTACAGAATGGATTCCAAGGGAAGGGAAGTGTAGCAGAGGGCGGCAGAAAGTTAGATGGGTGGATGAGATGAAGAAGTTTGCAGGAATAACATGGCCACAACTAGTACATGACCGGGGTAGTTGGCGAAATATGGGAGAGGCCTTTGCCCTGCAGTGGGCGTAACCAGGATGATGATGATGATGATGATGATGTAGGTCGAACACTAAGCAAGGACAGCATTCACAAAATGAAAACAGCATTTATTATGTATGAACATGGCAAGCTCATTATATGTTGCTGTGTTCCTTATCACTTTCATCTCGTGGCCGATGTACGAAAAAAGTGCCTCCCGTTGCTCCCTCCAACAACGGACATTTTTCTCATTGATGCCGAAGTCCCGCCTGGCTTAAATGTTTGACGATGCCTATGTGGCTAGCACAATTTTTCGCTTGAAAGTGGCAACTTGGCGGAATCGCCTGTTTGTGGTCATTATGATAACGCCACACCGCATGCCAATATGACACGGGTCAAAATGGCGACATCACTTGTGTACTTCAATTGGCTACTGGTGCGGCTAGTAGCTGCTGCGAAACTGACTTTTGTAGATGGATCTAGCTGTGCACCATATTTATCAATTTCAATTAGAAACTGGCGTGTTTCTTAAAATCCTAAGCCAACCCTAAAATTTGGTATATGATTATTTAAAAAAATTATCGGCCTAGATTTGAATAAATACGGTACAATTCGCAAGCATTTTGGTCTGAAAAGCAGATTTTATTTGTCATTTTAGTTCCTGGTGCGTTCCCACACCTAGCCTGAAGTTTTTGTTAGAAACGTCTAAGGAACAAAATGCGGTGTAGCATAACTCTTTCAAAATGGCACCCAGTTCCGATCACCTGTCATTTTGAAACTGCGAGCGCTGCACCATCGTTTATTAGAGAGCTTGTGATATGTTCTAATACCAACTGGACATAATGGTATTCTTCACAAGAAAGCGAAGCGGAAAATACTTCGGAAAATACTGCGGCTACGCCATTCTGTGAAAGTCTCAAATACCATGGTCTTGGCACTACGACTGTGCGTCAGCCATACAAGAGCTGTAAAATTACGCTATCCATGTCGCTTTGGGTAAATCAAGTGTGATGTTCGAAAGGTAGAACGTCACCACCGACCATTATCAGCAATCTGCAATGTGTGAATCAAGCGCCGTTGAAGTGTAAGCTCCTGATAATGGCGTAGTAACCGTCAGTCCTTTGCAACATTGCATGGTGGCAGTGTTCTCACCAACTCAGGCTGTTGGAATACCAACAACTGTAAAGCTTCAGCGGCCGTTGTTCTCATGGCAGAAGGACATAGATGGTCGTTCCAAATAATTGAAAAAGGCTTAATGAACGTAGTGCTGCACGAAAAATTGCACGACAAGAGTTCTGCTGTCATGGTCATTGTAGTCATGGCATCCGATATCCCACTAGCACACATGACAATGCACGCCTTGCACCATGCTGTTTAGGTTGTACACCTCCTGGAGGCGTGCCTTGATAGCGAATGACCTTCTTCATGGCTTCCGAAATCTGTATGTGGTGGTCGCTTGCTCATCACGATTGGACTGGAGTGGGTTGCGCACTGCCATGTACCCAGTTTGGTCACACTTCCGTACTTGGGTACTTCGCATGCCCTCTCTTTGCCTTGACCAGGCTCGAAGTGTTTGTCGTAACACAACCGCGATTTTAAAAAATGTTCGTTATACAGTCGACTCTCGTTACAACGAACCCTGATAATCCGACAGAAAATGTCCGTTTTATCTGAATTTCATAATATCCGAGGCGCCTCAGTTCCGAAACTTTCGTCGTGATGTCAAACAGCTTTATTGCAAAGAGTGAGTGACGAACGTCCAAAGTAAAAAACAAAAAAGTTGCAGTTTCGCCTGAAAGGCGAGGCATCGATTGTGATAGCAAATTAAGCAAGATAAGCGCAGCAGCAGCACCGAGTGAATTGACCTTTGTGCTATTTCTCGCTTCAAGGTGAAATAAACGTTGAAAGCACAGCACTCCTTGAAACACTCCTTGCTACTCCTTGAAACATGGGTCTACGCACAGCGCCTTATTGCGGTCTGCACACCTAAAATGCGTGTCTGTTCTCCTCTTGGAACAACGAGTTGTGTTGGCACACACATGACATCTTCTCGGCGTGCGCCTGCCTTGGGCAGAGGTCTGAGGCACCCTCTTGCATAATCGCGTTGCCGCAAAAAGCGAGAATACCTCGTGAACGGCAGTGATAAACAAGCTAAGAGCACTGCCAATCAAGATGGAAATCAACTTCCACCGCCCCTGCAAGAGAGTGCCGACAAAGAAAAATCACGTTTCGCGCGCCTCCGTTGCGATCACGCGGCGAAACTGAA
This sequence comes from Dermacentor variabilis, assembly GCF_050947875.1. NCBI lineage: Eukaryota > Metazoa > Arthropoda > Arachnida > Ixodida > Ixodidae > Dermacentor > Dermacentor variabilis. The sequence continues at coordinate 16,966,655 of NC_134570.1, forward strand.
ACCGCGAAAGCGGTGTTGCCGCAGTCTGCGCCACATGCTGAAACTAGAAATCAGTTCTTTCTATCTCTGCAAGAAAGTAGCACAAATTTCAAATGCTTATAAGTCCTAAGAGATGGCAGCACCTTGCAGTGAGTACGCATTGTCATTATGGTGTGAAATTTCAAACGGAGGGTTGAAACCGTACCCGTACAGCAAAGACCTTGCGGGACAGAAAATCGTCGCTGTGCATATACAGCAAAAACCTTTCAAGGGTTAACCTTGCGTCTTGCGCGCGAAAGAGGGTACACTTGCGCCCCGCTTTCCTTCCTTCCTTCCTCACGCGCAAGATATTGAGCTGCGATCATCGGCTGACCCTTGCAAGTCAGTTGCCAGCTCATATTGACACGGCAAAAGTCTGTTTTATACGCCCGATATTGACAAAAATTGCCGCTAATTTCGTCTGCTGTAGCCAATAATTCATTGTAGTGCGGTCTGCTCAAAGTGAACTTCATTGCATTAATCATCATCATCATCATCATCAGCCTGGTTACGCCCACTGCAGGGCAACGGCCTCTCCCATACTTCTCCAACTACCCCGGTCATGTACTAATTGTGGCCATGTTGTCCCTGCAAACTTCTTAATCTCATCCGCCCACCTAACTTTCTGCCGCCCTCTGCTAAGCTTCCCTTTCCTTGGAATCCATTGCGTAACTCTTAATGACCATCGGTTATCTTCCCTCCGCATTACGTGTCCTGCCCATGCCCATTTCTTTTTCTTGATTTCAACTAAGATATCATTAACTCGCATTTGTTCCCTCAACCCAATCTGCTCTTTTCTTATCCCTTAACGTTACACCTATCATTCTTCTTTCCATAGCTCATTGCGTCGTCCTCAATTTAAGTAGAACCCTTTTCGTAAGCCTCCAGGTTTCTGTGCCGTACGTGAGTACTGGTAAGACACAGCTGTTATAAACTTTTCTCTTGAGGGATAATGGAAATCTGCTGTTCATGATCTGAGAATGCCTGCCAAACGCACCCCAGCCCATTCTTATTCTTCTGATTATTTCAGTCTCATGATCCGGATCCGCAGTCACTATCTGCGCATTGCATTAATAAAATAGGTTGAGCAAGCTAAGGCTGAAATATGGTTCATTATATCCGAAAGTCTGTTGTTCATGGGTCTGTTGTAACGAGTGTGACTGTATCTGGAAGCAATTTCAATAGGTAGGGTTGGAAAATCGTAAATGCACTGAAACATGGTCGTTATATTTGGTAGATGGTTAGATCTGCGATAGCTGTAAGTGGGTTCGACTGTATACCAGAATAGAATTTAACAAAATAATGGATATGATTTTTTAAAATTCATTTATTGAATACATGACCACAAGTAACTTGATGCCTTTAGTACGATGCACTACAGTAAAAATTGAATGATGTATATAGCTCGGGTGGGGGGGGGGGGGGAGAGAAAAAACATAATAAACAGTAAAAGGCATAAAAAGTATAACAATAACCAAGAAATTCTGACTCTTCCTTCAACTTTGTTAAAACGATGTTTCTTTTATGTAATTATATTTATTTATTTATTTATTTATTTAGAAATACTGTTAACGCTCTCTTCAGGGTGATTACAGGGATGGAGAACATTGTGCCTATTTTAAATGTGAGGTCCATTTTCGTTTACTTATTTTGGTGATTTCATGCAAGTTTCCTTTGTCTTACTTTCAGGAAACATTTGCGGAAGATCAATTCTTCTGGTTTCACTTAAAGGGGTATCAATGGCCTCTGCCCGATTGAAGAAATCTAATAAGACCAACCTTATTGATTGGTGTGCCCTAGAACATGAGTTGTGAGATTTCGAAGAAGACTTCTAGAAAAATTCTCATCAATTTAATCACTTTAACAAAGGTCATATGAAAGAATTATGAGCTCTGTTTTTTGTTTTCAGACTGAAGTATTGTGAACAGGATATTTTTGATAATGAAGCTTTTTTAATTTCTTGCTGTTTTGATAAAAAATTGACATAATGCCACCGCTGCTGCATAGCATGCCAGTGATAGTGTAGTCCTTAGTTGGCTGAAGTGCAACTGTGGTAAGAAGTGCGCTGTGTTTATACCATGACTAAGTTGTTTAGCGCTCCGGGTCAGAAGGCAGCAAGGTGAGAATAAAAATATTCCACAATTGGTTTGAGGTTGAGGAGGTGCAAGCTGCCTCTGTAATTCACTGAGAAACACAACATTGACATTGTTCTCGACATTCTCCTCAGTGTTGCCTTGAACCCAAGTACGGCGGGAAAGGGGAGAGGAGTACTTTCATCATGGCACTGTCAGGGTCGCTGTTCATGCCCTCTGCATGCGGTGAAATCTGTCCACTGTTGTCTTTGTGGCGATCACTGCTTCTGCAAATATACTAAGGTCAGAGGGGAGTAAAAACAAAAATTAATTGAAAATGTGGTATGTCGAAGACTACACATATTTAGTTTATTAATGCTTGATACAATTATCTTGCCAGCAACCGATATCTGCTGCATGTCTGCATGTTGCACTTGTGTCTGAAACATTGATGCCTGTGTTCATGAGCAAGAAGAATCGGAGAAACCGAGGGCCTCAGATTCTAGTAACAAATAACGAAGTCAAGGAAAGCATAGGGAATGTGAACCGCTTTCCTTGAACTGTAGAATCGATCATAGGTCATGAGACAGTAAAGCCAGGGATAAGCACTGTGGATATAAGCAGATTTTTATTTAATTGTAGAATTTTGTTATGGACAATGATTTGCTTTATTGAACTGCTTATTTTCATCTGTGAATAATTATGCAGTTCAGTATAAGAAAAAAGAAGCCATTTGATTCCTCCTATGCTTTCTCTGACTTCATTGATGGCTTTCTGTGGTTGCTTGTATCCATGGATTTCTGTATGGTTGCTTGTGTCCAGGACGTGGTGGATAAATGGTATGGTCACTCTTCAAACTGTTGGCTCTATCTATCCTCAGAGCAAGCAGGAGCTATCGCCCAAGGCCCACTCTTTATCAGGTGATGGCCCCGTCGATGGTGGTGGAAGCCAGGAGGGGGCACCACTGAGCACGCCACCTCGTAGTAGCAGTACCGGAAGCAGCCGGCCACTGTCTAAATGGAGTGACCTGCGCGCTGGCAGCAGCAGCAGCAACAGTGCCCAACACTCGGTTCGCAGCTTGATTGAGTCCATTGAGAATGCCACGAAGCAAGCAAAAGGTAAGCAGACCCTTAAAAATGGTACAATCACCTCTAAAACATATGCTTGCTACGGTGTACAGCAACTGGGAGACTTTTCATAAACACTGAAGACAGATCTGTTACAGCTTAACTTTAAGGGGGGACACTGCTATTAAAATAATGTTCATGATGTTTTCCATCAATATTCATGTAACTTTCCATTCCTGCTAAGATTTTTGTGCTGATTTCAAATATGCATTATCTTTCCAATAGGCCATTTAGTTCTGAAGATAAATGAAATTCATTGTTCATCATTTGCAATAGAAAAAAAAAACGCGCTACAAAAATTCATATTGACACATGCCTAAGTACAGTAGAACCCCGCTGTTACGTTCCTCACTGCTGCGTTTTCCCGGCTGCTACGTCGTTTTCATCCGGTCCCGGCATAGCTTCCATAGGATCCAATGTATAAGGAACCCCGCGGTTACGTAGTAGCTGTGAAAACGTTCCCGCACGATGCGTCGCCACCCGAACCCGCCTGGGCTAAAGTGGACAACCGCTCCAACCGCCATTTTGGCTTTTGACGAGTTTTGACCGGGCTTGGCCGCGCTTGGCTATGGAACTTTCTGCAAGAAGCCGCACGCCAGTTCGAGAGGCTGCTACTAGGTGGCCATTCGTGAAAAATGCTCTCACTATTATCACTGTGATTACGGTCACCGCATGGTTTGTTGGACGAGTCAACTCACGGAGGAAGGAAACTCAGGAGAGGCCCTGACGTCACTCTTTGTGACGTCAGCGCCTCTGAAGGGAAGGGCTCTGAAGGGAAGCTGGAAGTTGGCGTTGCTCCGCCTATCGGGCCAGCTCTCCTCTCTTGTTTACATTTCTCGCGAAACCACGCCGCGCTGCACACAGCCAGGCTGCTCGGACGCGCTCGCTCCGCAGCAAGACTAAACAATCGTTACCACGTTAGCATGATTACGCCAAAGAGGGCAAAATTTCCCGCGGATATTCCTTCGTCTGTTGCCATTGCCGTGGCGCAGTGACGATGAGGAGCACGAGCCGCATGATGCCGGGGAGTTGCTAAATCCTAGCTTTGGAAAAGTGGTCGCGGCTCTGGACCTCCTCCGCAGGTACGTCGCACCTCACAGCGAGGCTGACAGTAATGCGGCCTTCCAGGCTGGCTATTGAGAAACGTGTGGTGATTTCTAGCGAGCGAAAGAAACTGCAAGCCACCATTCTAGACTTTTTTAAGTCTAAAGCGCACTCTGTGGAAATAAATTGTCTATAGTTGAAGCTGCACTTCTTTCATTCATTTTCGGAGCTTTCCTCACTGTTGCGTTTTCCCGGCTGTTACGTTTTTTTTCCTCGGTCCGGTGAAAAACGTATGAACGGGGTTTCACTGTACTAGAAAACATAAGGAACACAATGGTAGGAATACATTTTTAATAAATCAAATATTAGTAATTTTATAGCAATTCAGTCTTCACTGTTCTAATTGTGGGTACCCTACTCTCTGATCTAAAGCAAAATTGAAAAATTTTAAAGCATAAATTCCAAAATCTATTCCTACCATTGTGTACTTTGCACACTCAGCTACAAGTGACAACAAAAATTATGGCTCTACCTGCCTTGAAGGCAGAGAGATCGCTGTCGCAAATCAGCAAGAAGTCAAAAGTCAGTGTTTTAAGAAAATGAGAAAAAAGGAATACATTCACTTTTAATCAATAGTGCAGAAATAATTTTACAATATTTAGCAGTCAAAGTGGCTAAAAGCGACCACGAATGTAGTCGCTCTGACCACGGCCATTCAAATGTGGCAAAAACACCGTTTAGCTCCGTTCGCCGATTCTCGATGGTTTGCATCGCGCGCGCGCAGCAAAGTTGTCGTTCACGCGGGTCGAGCTCCACGCTGACGTGATATCGCCACAGCACTCGCACGTGATAACGATCTTTATTACCGTTCGCTTTTGCCTACTGCGACGCTACCGCTGCATACCTTGCACTTGACAAACAACATCAGTGCGTTCACGGAGTCCTACTGATGATAGCGAAGCCTGCCTTGGCGTTGACTGGTGTGGCTGGAACGCCGTTGGCACGAGTGAGCAAATCCAACATCCGCTTTGTTGCTGGCGTTGACGCAAGAACTTGAAGTTTTTTTGAGCATTCATCTCCCTCTGCAACAAATCCGCACGCTGCAACACTGCATTGTCTGTGGGGATGTGCGACTCTCACACGTCCCCTGATATGTTGTTTTCCCGCACGGCACGTATCCTGTAATCTGGCTTTGCCGCGTGGTCTGGCGCCCACGGCGGTCGGAGTGGTTGACGCGCAGTACGAGAGAGGGCGCGAGTGTTGCGCTGCTAACGCCGCCGACAGGCGGGGGTTACTTGGGCGCCGAAAGACAAGGCGCTTCCTCTTTGGTTCGGGACAGCAAGCAGTGCGGACGTGCTGTGCCGCGCGTGCACCGAACCATGCTTCTGCAAGACCGTCTCGCGTGGCCGCCTTCGAACGCGCCACTGTTCGCGTGACCGTACACGCGAACGACCAGGCGTTGGGATCCAGCATGGGGCGAACATATTCGCTCGCTATCCGGTCGCGGTGAGTCGGACTTCCAAATTTGTCGCGCGCCCATCGGCATGTTTTGTGGATAGCAACTCGGCTAGCAGGCATTGATCTACGAAAGGTGCAATAAATGCCCTTGTAATTGTTTGCACTACTGTGTTGTCGTTCCTTTGTCCCAAGAGTACGGGTGTGAGAGACCCCACATGTCACGCCGAACGCGGCCGCTGTCCATAATGATTTCACTCATTTCCGAGCTGGCTAGGCCTACTTCGGCATCGTCCTTGGCTTCGACATCATTTGCGGTTGGCGGCGAACTATTCTCAATGCTTTCTGAAGGAATGTAGCACTTCTGAAAGTTATAAGCTGATCGCTTCTTCTTTTTGCCGAACTTGTACTTCGTGGCAAACTTCCCTGGTGGATTGGACATAGTTGGGCACTTGTCACAAACCTACGACTGAGAACGAGATGCATCGTCTCGTCGCCTGCGGATTGGAGCAGACGACGGGAACCTCACGCAGCCAACCGCAGCACGCGTTCGTACTTTTTTTTCTCCCCATGTTTCAATGTCACTGGCGTGCCGACGGAGTCACTTTAGGCAGGAAATATAAAGAAGGAAGGCTCCTCTTTCCAACGAGACCAAGATGGCTGCGATTGCGTGCATAGAAAAAGAGCTACGCGCCGTGATAAAAAAGGGCTGTTAATTTGTGGAATTCAGCTCACAGTGATGTTATGAATTGATATAGCAGACAAAATACTCTTCCGTGAGATTCGAAACTTGGTGAATTAAAGGAATATTAGCTGTAAATATTGAAAATTTCATTTTCAAAAAATCAATTCTCTTGCTATTTTTTTCACCGCAAAGAGCCAGGTCCCCCGTTAAGAAATGCAGGCTTTTAAAGGGGCAAGCAGTGAAGGCTTTGGAAGAAAGATATTAGCTAGCACATTCAAGTACACCAACCAGCAATCACCAGCACGCTCCACAGGAAAGACTAAAAGCTTCCTGAGGCGTTTTCAGGTTAAGCGGTAGTGACAGCACGTACATGGGCTACATACGTGCAAAATAAACCAGTTGGAAGTCAGCCCTCTTCTCATCTGTTTTATTGTCAAAGCTGTACAGTCTGCGTGGCGCTAGCTGTAATCATGTACTGCCATGCTCAATGCGAGTTCCAACATGCAAGCTCATTGCTGGAGGGGCTTAGAGAGTGTATGCCATAGCCAACACAAAAAGGATTGGTGAACTGAATGCCATTTCAATCGCTGGTAGCACCTTGTTTGCAAGAAAATTGGCAGCTGTAATTTCTTTCTGTGAAACAAAAAAGCGGCATGTATGCTACATTGCAACTCGTACTGAGCATGATAGTACAATGTCTGACTGCAACTCTTTCAACTGAAACCTGCAGGGCAGGCAAGCCATTGAGATTTCAGTAGCAGGCATTGTGAGTGGACCCTAGGTGTCATTCCACCTGACACTTTTGAATAAAGGGGGAAATGTTGTGGGCTCTTTAACTACTTTTGCGTGCATTGACTATTCTTTGGAACCTGTGTATTTCTTTATGATCTGTCATTGAGCAGGACCACAATGTGCAGACAGTTTCCAAGCGCAGGTTACTGTACGGACAGAAATCAGATGATCAAAAAGTAGAAAGAAATTTACTTCGGGGGTTTGACCTGTTGACATGTCCATCAATTTTTTATCTTTAAATTTAAGGCACAGCAAGCGTAAATTTGAATGCAAATGTAAGATTGTTCGACATAAGCTTTCTTCAATTTGTCAAATGCGAGGCAGAAGTACTTTTACTCATATATTCTGACTTCAAAGGTACTGAGTCAGTTAGGTTACTTTGTCTTGGATGTTTTGGAACCCTCCTGATGTTTATGTACTGTCGAACCAAGCTATAGAGAACTCGCAAAAAAACTCCTATCGGTTCGATATAGGGCATAATTCGATATGGGCCTGCTAAAGAATTGTACATCACAAAAGCACATACCATTTATAAAATCACTTTATTGATGAAACTAGCTTAGTGTCGCATGAAATAGTCCTGTATTTTTTTCTGCTTGGGCAATTTCAATGCCTATAATGCACTCACTTCTCCACATTGTCTGATGAGTAGGAGCAGCTGAGGCCACAACCTTCCACATTCGCGCAGGAGCACTGGACTAGCGCGAGTGCACCAATCACCTCGGAGGATGTGGGCAAAGGACCGTTGTTGCTTTCCTCATTGTGGCAACCTTCACTTGTGCTTGGTACAATGTCGGCAATGTAGTCTTCGTTTTCGGGCTCTCCCGTGGTCGCGACACTATCATCTGCACTCACAAGCTCGTCGACTGTCGATTTTTCAACAGCTTCCGGAAATTCTGACAGCTCGCTCCAAACTTCGGGAACACTGGCAACGGCTTCGTTGCACTCATCAGAATTTACACTCATCACCGGGCCCGCGGAAGCCGGTACATCTGAAGCAATTTGGCATGAACGACTTTACACGGCTGTGCGGACGCATCGGGCGCCACGAGCACCAGGTCAAGATTTTGTCTGCTTTAGTCCTAATCTCCCCTTTATCTTCAATATTGTGCTGCTGAGCGTGATCCTCGGTATCTCGCACGCTGTGAGGGGACATCCAACTTCTTACCGTGTTCTGCTCGATTTACGATTTATGTAAATACGTTCCTGTTACGTATGTTTTTCCGGCGCCAACATGCGCAATCAAGAACACAAAAATTGACCCAATACAGTTAGGCTCATATTTTACCGGTTAATACATTCCCACAAAATACAGTCAACGACCAATTTTTCGGACCCTCTAGGGAACGTAAAAACGTCCGAAAATTCAGGCAGTCCGAAAAAATGAATGCATGCAAAAAAACGCACCTTTTTTTTTTTTCTCGGATCTAGAGGTAAAGGGCAAAGCAACAGGATTCCAAAACCCTGCCACAGCATCAGTGAAGTGGCCATAAAAAGAGGCGTTCAAAAACTCTGTATGCAGCCTCTGTATGTACAGTCAAACCTGGCTATATCGAACTCTCAAAAAAACGCCCATCAGTTCGATATAGAGCATAATTCGATATAAGCCTGCTAAATAATTGGATGTCATAAAAGCACATACCATTTATAAAATCACTTTATTGAAGAAACTAGCTTAGTTTCGCATAAATTAGTCCTGCATTTTCTTCTGCTCGGGCAATTTCGCTGCCTGCGGCGCACGTACTTCCCCACGTTGTCTAAGGAGTCGGAGCAGCTGAGGCCGCAACCTTCCGCATTCGCGCAGAAGCACCGGACTAATGCGAGTGCACCAATCACTTCGGAGGATGTGGGCAAAGGAGTGTAGTTGCTTTCCTCAACGTGCCTACTTTCATTTGTGCTCGGTACGATGTCGGCGATGTAGTCTTCGTTTCCAGGCTCTCCCGTGGTCGCGACACCATAATCTGCACTGACAAACTCGTCCGCCGTTGATTCGAATGTTCCGGAAATTTTGACAGCTCGCTCCAAACTTCGGCAACATCGGCAACGGCTTTGTCGCATTCATCAGAATTTACATTCATCACCGAGCACGCGGAAACCGGCACGTATGAAGAACCCCTCGTACACGGCCGTGCGTACGCGTCGGGCGCCACGGGCACCGGGTTGCGAGTCGGGTCACTTTAGCCCTAACCGTGCCGAGAGTGCTCCTCGGAATCTTGCACGCTGCGGGGCCATCCAACTTCTCATCGCGTTCGACGCGATTTATGATTTCGAGCTTCACGACGAAAGGCGAATTCTGCTGCTTCATCACGGCAACACTGCGGGAGAAGTCCCACAAGGCGCAAACACGATAAACCAGAAAACCAGCCTGACAACTCGCACTTTCGCCATCTTGCACGAAGAGAGCACAAGAGCCTCTGATTGGCTGTCTGAGCAAGCGCTGTAGGCGGGCCAGGATCATTTTTTTGCTGGGGAGTGTCGATAGATAGTGATCTAAAGAAAGGAAGGACGCTTGATTCTACAACCCGTGAGGGAACACGGCGAAGCGTCGTCAGGGGAGAGAGAGTGGGAAGTGAAAGATGAGAGAGAGAAAGAGGGAGGATGTGGCCTAATAGACTCCACTATGCGCGACAGGGGGAGTGTCGACGGCTCGCCCGAACAGCCCGAGGCAGCGCGGTCACGGTAGGGAGAGCGGTTGGATGGAGCCGCACCGCCGGGTTTCCCCGCTACCGCGAGGGAAAGCTAACTTCTGGGGGCACTTTTCCGCCGTTTGACGGTTCGATATATCGGGAGTCACTGCAATATTTGTTCGATGTAAGCGTAATTTTTGCTATATATACTCATTGTAACTATACCGTGACCAGAAATTGTTCGATATACAGAATAATTCTATGTAAACGGGTTCGATATAGTCGGGTTCGACTGTACATGTGCATCGTCGGGCAGCCGGTGTTATTGCTGCAGTGGCTTGGAGAACTTGTTGATTGTTGTTTGGACGGCGTTCCGGTTGCATGCGATCATATTCGCCTCGATCTGAGCAAGGTTCATGTCAGCACTGTACACCGATGAAAGAGTCAACAGTGCTCACGTCAAGTCGGCGCTTGTAGGCGGCACAGGCATTAGCTCCTCATTTTCAACATCGGAGTCTTCTGAATCCCCCACAACCTGACAGGCTATTTCCTCGTCAGTCAGTTCTGCACAGAAGGCGAGCTCGTTGTCAGCGTCAAGAAACTATTCAAAAGTTATTTCCGTGGGTATGGAAACCCCAGCAGGGCGGAGGTCGTTGATCACGTCGTCCGACGGTACTGCTTTTCGCGCTTCGATGCCATCGGCGAGGATGACGAAGACAGAGTGGGGGCCATCGAAGGCAAGCGAAATCCTCAAGTTGCAAACAGTGGAGTTTGCTAAGCACCTAGGCCTAACGTCGCAGAGCACACTTGACACAACAGCACAACCACACACCGCGCTAGCCAAAACGTGGCCTGTGCAAACAAACCATGACGCTGCTCCGGAAACTCCGCTGGAGGTGGAAGTGCGGCGATGAACATAGCCAGCGTGGCCAGACCAAATCGGTGTGTGACAGCTGGATTCGGCTAGTTGTGGTTCAAAGCAGTGATATGCTTCGGCTGCAAGTCGATTTCCTTCGCAAGGGCGCTGCGCGAGGAGCCAAAGGACCTTCCGTCGCGTCAAAAAGTCAGGAAAATTGGACGGTGGGGGGTTCGAGCGTCCGAAACTTCAGATGTCCTTATACATTGATTCTATGGGGCTCGTGGCAGTGCCGCGAAGACGTCCAAAATATCAGGCATGTCTGAAAATTCAGACGTTGACTGTACGATTTTCTGGCACCAGTGTTCAGTACGTCACCAAACTGTGATCATATGATACGTTTTCTGGCCGCTAGATCGCATTTAAACATGAAAATGCATGAGGCGCGCGTGATCGAGCACGGTATATTGCACAGCACAGTATCACGTTCCGGTTCAGTAGCATCCGGTGTCGCCCTCTTAAAACACCACTCAATAAGAAAACAAAACGCACCTCAGGCAGCCGGAGTACCACCAGCTCGATGCACGTTGGCGTCTCGTCTCGTGCCGCAATGATCCGCATGACGCTTCGCATTACGTAGATGTCAACAATAGTTGAGTCTGTCATATTTTAAAGCGAAGCTTTCTTTGCCTCTTCTTTTGACTTTCCCGCTGCTGCTGCTGCTGTGGCTGCTGCGTTCTGCGGCACACCGCGTCGGGGGGGGGGGGGGGGGGGGGAGTTGTTCAGAGCATGTGTATACATGGCAGGAGCGAGTCAGAGAGGAAAGGTGACGCGAAACTCGTTTTCACCCCACCGCATCGAATGTGCATAGTGTTCTCTGAGGCTCCCTGGGCATCGCCACATTAGCGTCGTGACAGCTGTAATTATCCGTGAGGCCCCTCAGAAGCATTGCAGGACATGCAGCGCTTCCTTTTCTACTAACCTGCGAGTCCAGAGGGGACAGATAGAACTGTAGAGGGAGGAGAAGAGACAGTTCTCATACAAGGGAGGGGGTGGGGGAGGGTGGCGTGAGAAGGCAAGGAAGCTCACTACTATACGACAGAAGTTGTGGGGAAATTGGATAAGCTTAAGTTCAAGGTACGGTACGGTGTGTTGCTACTATTTCTGAAAAATAAACACCATGCAAATATGTCAAGTGGACAAACTACGCAGGGCGTGCAGAAGCAGAGTTGCACTAATTAAAACACACCGCAGGGTCCAGGTGACACTATGGAAGTGGTCGACCATCAAATCAACACTTTCGTGCCCGCCGTGGTAGCTGTGCGGCTATGGCATTGCTAGAGGTCGGTGATTGGATCCCAACCACGGCAGCCACATTTCGACGGGGGCGAAATAAAAAACGCACATGCAGTTAGATTTTGGGGCGCGTTAGAAACATCACAGCATCGAAATTCGGAGTTCACCACTACGGCTTGCCTCATAATCTGATTGCGGCTTTGGCACGTACAGCCCCATAATCCAGTTCAAGTTTAATACTTCTGCCATGATGCGATGTGCCATGCGAGGCAATGACAATGCTCAACCCTCTCAGAGGTTATGAAATATGGGGCACAACAACACCACAAGCAAACACCTCTCCCTGTGTGTTCTGTGTACTACGCAGACAAACAGCAGTGGTGCACGCAAGGTAATGTTTACATCAACATACCGCTCTAGTGTTAGACTAAACATTGAAGAAATTAAGCTTTAGCTGGTCAACGTCACCACTAATTATTGTCATTCAAAGCATACAGCATGGAAAGATTTGCTTAGATCAATTCCCACAGTGCGAGGGATCTGCATAATTTTTAATTTACTGCGGATTGTACGTTCCCGGTTAGTGCGTCTTTTCTCGTGGCTTTTCCCAAAATGTATGAAAGGGGTTCTACTGTATTTTCTTGGCACGAAACAAGCGTTGCGAGGTTTCTGGAATGTTATTTAGACAGTCCACATCGACTTAGTATTTGCCTGTAGTGTCCATTTAAATGTCCAAACTGTGGCAGCAAATGCATCGTTGCATGGCGGTCTAGCTTTTGGAGTCTTTTCATAGACATGGAGTCACCATGTCAAATTCCTGCAGTTTTTTATGCACAGTGCGATTCTTTTTTTATTACTTTATTGGTCTGATTCCTGGCTAGCAGCTCAATGCATTTAGGGTGGTGGACTGCGTGTGAATAAAGGTCAAGTTGAAAGCAGCGAAGATAAAACAAATAAAAAGTTACGAAGGAAGATTTGGCATACAAATAAGACAAGTCACACATGGCGTCAAAGAGCAAACGTATAGCACGTTCCACTGGCTTGAAAGAAATGTAGAAAGAAGCAGAATGATTTTTGTTGGTTAGACTATCAGGGTACATAAACAAATAGCTGTTTTTTTTGCAGCCAGTCAGCATGGGCAAGTCAATAACGTTATGAGGGGCATTCAATAGTGTGGGGATGCGTGACTCTCACGCCTCCCCTGAGATCTAGTTTTCCCGCATGGCTCGTCTCCTGCAGGGCGGCTTCGCCCGTCGCGTGGCCTGGCGCCCGCGGCGGTTGGAGTGGTTGAAGCGCAGTGCGAGAGATGCCGCTAGTGTTGCGCTGCGGCGGGGTTACTTAGGCGCGGGAAAGAAAGGCGCTGGGCTTTTCCCGGCGGGTCGGCTAACAGCGAGGACGTCCCGCGCGCCGACCTATGCTTCTGCGAGACCGCCTCGCGTGGCCGCCTTCGAACGCGCCACGATTCGCGTGACCATACACGCGAAGGACCAGGCGTTGGGATCCAGCATGGGGCGAACATATTCGCCCGCTTCCGGTCGCGGTGAGTCGGACTTCTAGATTTGTCGCGCGCCCATCGGCATGTTTTGCGGATAGCAACTCGGCTAGCAGGCATTGATTTATGAAAGGTGCAATAAATGCCCTTGTGATCGTTTGCACTACTGTACTGTCGTTCCTTTGTCCCAAGAGTACGGGAGGAGAGACCCCACAATAGATATTTCCCCTTATCACAATTCTTGCTGGCTGAGGGGCATGAAAGTTGGCAAATTTATTGCTCTTTCTTTTAAAGTTTGCGCTAAGAAATTCTGAAACTGAAATTTAATATTGTTTGTGTTCCAAATATTGAACTATATCAAGCTTATGAATAAAATGTAATTTGCTGCAATTGGATGTTTAAATCGTGCATACTGTTAACGTCCGATTTTTCGGACTCCCTAAAGACCGCGATCAAGTCAGAAAATTCAGGCAGTTTGGAAAAATGAATGCATTATTTTTACCGCTCCCAAGGCCTCAAATCGCCACAGGCACATCTGAAATAGTTGTAAAGGCCTGCCAGTACATTTATTAGGCGTGTTGGTTCTCGTAGTGTGGTAGGAGATGGCAGGTACACGCGTCTATAATTAGGGAATGCATACCGTGTCCCGTGACAATTGCCCTATCACACTCATAGTATGCTTCACCTTCTAACACTGTTGTATTGAGGCGAAGCTGACTTTCGGAAACTGGCATCATGCAGCGCGTCGTGCTTTCCGAGCTTCGGAGCCATTGGCGAGTACTACAAAGGCGAAGTCTGTGCCATTGCTAACAGCGGCGAATTGTTTCAACGAGAAAGACGGCACTGAACAGCAAGGAGCTTGATAGCGAGCGTCGAAGCAGCTAGGCCTAACATTGCCGCGGTGGTGGCTGTGGCTGCCAGCGGATCTGCGTGCGAGAGTGCCTGTTGGAAGTGGCGAGATAATCAAAATGGCGGTGGTGGTGGCTTCGGTTAATGCTGTTGCGCACCTGTGGTCATGGGGAAAGGTCTGTAAAATTGGACGGCGAAGTTTCTTTGTGTCCAAAATTTCAGACGTTCTTATACATTGACTTCGCAGCACTGCCACATTGAGTGGCAGTGCTGCGAAGGCGTCCGAGTTATTGGACATGTCCGAAAAATTGGGCGTCGGGAAAATCGGTCGTTGACTTAATTGGGTTCCTGAACGTCAAGTAAAATTTTTGGTTGGCGTGCAGTAATTTTGTAACATGCCTATACACTGTAAAAGTCTTGTGCTAGAGAAAACAGAAAGATAGTGGCCTTTGATGTTGCATGGTTTCTTGCTTGTTTTCATAGGTATTGAGCAATTTTTTGCTTTTCATATCTTATCTGATGCTTAAATTTTCTTGCAATTATTCAGCAAAGCTTGATTTTAGCCAGGCTGATGTTTTGCTGTTTTACCTGCATTAGTTAAAGCACTAAGAAAAATAAAGAAAGCACCATCTGCTATTTTAGCAATGGTAGCAAAGCAGCTGTTAGTATTACTTTTGCTTTCATATTTGAAATTTACTGGATCTTATTCACTGGAACCAAGTGGAATGATATGATGTTGTTGTGAGGCCTTTTTGAAGCTGTGTCTATCACTGGATGAGATATTGTGACATTCCCCTCACAACCTTACCTTTAGCTGATGTGCAAAGTAGTAGTTTGATCCCTAATGCCCTTCTGTTGTGGTCGTTTCCTCCGGCACATTGTAGGTCCAAGTAGCAGGAGTTCCTCCACCAGCAGTCTCAACAGTCTGGCCTCTGATTCGAGGTCAGCAGTTGCAGCAGCAAATGCACTGCTTCTGGGAAATGCTGGCGACATCTTGGCTAAGGTGAGGAATTGCTACGTTATGTGACCGAGTATGTTTTCTACAAATTCACTCGTTGCTTTAACCTTGAGAGTGCACAAAGCACTCACCGTACTACAATGTTTACCATGTTTGTGGCATGCTTTGTGGGTTATAATCACATTGGTACTTGCTGGCTGGATCCGCAGCAGTGGATCAGTGGCTATGGCGTTCAGCTGCTGAGCACGAAGCCATGGGTTCGATACCTGGCCATGGTGGCTAAATTTTAGTGGGGGTGAAATGCAAAATATTCGTGTACTTATATAGATTTAAGTGCACACTTAAAGCCTCCAAGTGCAGATTCAGGACATTAAACCTAATAATTTAGTTTGCTGGATGGGCCCAACACACTTATGTACATTGGCAAATTTGCTGCACATCATTTATTGCTGCCTGGAGAGGCAGTTCTGTGAAAGTTAGGTGCAAGCAATCTTACCTACCTGAAATAAAATTGTGTGGTGACTGTTCATACCAGAAATTAGCATAATATTAGCTGACCCAATTATTAGTACTCCAAGCAGTGCACTCTCGGGTATATCATGAAGCACTATCGAAGCTCCATGCGGGTGTGTGTGGACAGCATTTTATCATAGTCTGCATCAACTGCAGCAGTCATTATCCCGTTTCATCATAGCGTTTGAAGAGACTGGTTAGGTTGCAAGTTTACTTCAACAGCTAACAGGATAGTGTCAATTTTCGCAGCCTATCATGCCCATTTTTTTAAGTATCGCTAAGCCAGGGCTGTACTTTCTAACTCAGAACGCTGGTTCCAATGCAAATACTCAGTGTGTCATGTAAAAAAAAATTAAAAATCCATGCAACACCATGCTGCCTGAACTATAACATTCCCACATTTTTTAGCGGCGCTCCATCCTGCTATATTATAACAAGCCACTTAGTGGACATAGAATCCCATAAAAGAAGGAAGCCCTGAACGTGCAACATAAAACACCTCAGAGCTTAATTGTGCACATGCAGAACTCATCTCTTGATGCATTTTGATGTTGATACGATTAGCATTGAAGCAATGTAGAGATGCTGTATTGGCACCGCTACCTGTCATGTGAAACATGTACTGCTGCCAGGCACCTCTTGCGCACTTGCCTCTGCACATGCAGCACCATCTAGGGGTCACATTGTGAAGTTTGTGTGTGGCCTCCAAAATGTGTGGTACACCAGTTTGTGTGAACACAGAGTAACATGTTATGTATGAAGAGCTTACGGCAGCTAGTCTCCTCTCGCACCATCTAGTGGCATTGCTAAGAAGCCCGTGCGTGGCCTCCAAGATGTGTAGTGCACCGGTGTGTGTGAATGTTGAGAATTGTTCCCTTGCTGCCTGTGCACATTCGTAACGGATCGCAATATGTGTCGGGTTGCTGTGCTTGAGGAACCCATATGACATTGGATGTATAATTTTTAAAAATAATTTAGAAATGGCCAGGTCTTAAAAACGAAATTATAGAGTTTACTACTGTAACTCTGCAATAAAAAACCATATCAAAATTCTGTAAATGGCACCTAATTATGCATATAAAGTGGAGAAAAGATATGTATTGTGCACCGCTTTGAAATATACCACAAGTTTGTGAGAAGGAATTTTGCAACACCTTTGCAAACATTGTAACAAATTCATGTAAGCTGTAAATTCATATATCAAATTTCTCTAAATGCTATTAATGAATGCAACTTGCAGAACTCAACACAGCTCAGACCACGTTTAATGTAACTGCTTATATTGCAGGACCAGTTATAATTTGGCCTTTTCTGGCTCACTTTATCTTTCCATAGAACTCAATAGAGAGTTTTAGTGTGTCTGGTATTCAGGTAAATGACGACAATCATGTTTATTTTCGCTTCATTACGGTGTAATGATGTGAAGGGGCGTGTGGAAACAGCAGTCATTTTGACAGCTTGACAAGGCTGCAGGCCCCAGCATAGGCGATTACACCAATGGCAAACACAAGCAGACTGTGCATTTTGGTGAATGAGCAGAGGTGAAAATGGGAACAGCCATAGAGTTTCTAAATAAATACCCTAGAGAGAAATGTGGCGCTAGTGTCTATGGGGTTCTCATGAGCGTTGCCTCAACCTACATGGGAATGATGGGAAGTACAGGCTTCGGATTGACTTCGATCTTTAGACTAGTGGCGTTTGCTTGCAGCGCGGTAAACAAAGCTATACTCAAATATTATGACGTAAAATCTAATTTTATTTCTTTAGTATGTTATATAATGTACAACACACTACATAAACTTTGTTTGACTTTGAGATGGAAGCATGGTTTACTATGATTTGCTACTAGGACACACCAGGGTATGCATACTCGTGCGATTCTGTTCCCGATTTAATGCCAAAGAATAATTATTAATTTATTTTTGCAACAGCAATAACAACCGTGCATGTACTTATATAAGAATACTCATCAAGTATTTATGGAAATAAAAATGTTGTATTGTGAGAAAGTGTTGCGCCCTTAAGCAGAATGCTACAAGTGTCGTCTGCTACGACGCCTGCTCGCTGCAAACGCGAGACTTTTCTTGCAGACCACAGGCACTTGCGAACTCTCTCGCTCTTTCGAAAGGCTGCGTCGGCTGTCACAATTGCTGAACGTGTTCAAGTACTTTTAAACACATCTGCTGCAGTGCTAGCTAGGACGCTATTGGCCTCCTACGAGTATTTCGTCATCACATGTTATATTGACGTACCGCTTCCGAAGCGTTATGGCGTGGCTTTGCACTTACCCATTTTGCGACACTAGACTACAGCCAGGGAGCAGCAACCTTTCCTACCACAAGTAAGTTTGTGTTCTCAAAGTCCTAAAGCATTTCAATGAGCCCATTAACAAGCAATGCATAATGAAGCTCTCAATAAAATTTGATTGTCAAGCCACTAGAAGTACAACTGTCTTGTGTCAGTAGTGCCTTCTTTTTCCCATTCTGAAGTTTCATAAAGCACGTAACGCTACAGTGTTAACCTAACACACTTAACAAACCAAGGTCCAAACGATCAAAACATGTTCTTTCAACGTTTAAGATGCCGTCGCTTTCTCGTCAGGGCTTCGACGCCACACCGCAACACAAACATCGTCCCAGTCGCTGGCCCAACGCGCTATTGCCACTGCGAGCAACATAACAAAGGCAGAGAGCTTTGCGTTGCGCTGTCCCACTGCAGGTTATGGCGATTGCGCTTGGAGCGAAACCAGAACTGCCAAAAAATACTTGTAGACTAGTTTGCCAGTCAATAGAACGCCAATCCGAAGCCTGTACTTCCCATCATTCCCATGATGGTTGAACGATCGCAGCGCCAGATTTCCCTCTAGGTATACTAATATGAAACTCTATGGGAACAGCCTGCATGGTGCAGCCACCTGGTGGTGCAGAGCTCAACTAGACAAACACAGGTAATATTGCAGTAAGCAAGTGTATTTTGCTTTGCTTCTGGGGTAGATTTTTGGGCAGCGACACAATTATGCCACTGCCGAAAATTTACACCAGCAGCAAAGCAGATTACACTTCATTACTGCAATGTTAGCTCTGTGTTTTTCTGATTGAGCTCTGCACCACCAGGTGGCTGCAGCATTGTGCAGTCCATTCACATTTGCACCTTCTCTCATCCGGTAAAAAATCCAGTCTGCTTGCATTTACCTGAATACGGAACACGCTACAACTCTCCAATGTATA
The DNA here is from genome assembly GCF_050947875.1 of Dermacentor variabilis. Lineage (NCBI taxonomy): Eukaryota > Metazoa > Arthropoda > Arachnida > Ixodida > Ixodidae > Dermacentor > Dermacentor variabilis. The sequence continues at coordinate 16,985,666 of NC_134570.1, forward strand.
AACATACTACTTGTAGTGCACTCGCATGAGACGAAATACCGGTTATAATGCGTGCGGCTGGCAGAAAGTCACGCGGACAAGTGAGGCAGCAAGCACACTTTTTAACAAGGTGCGCCTGCCAAGTGGAGATGTACGAGGGCGACGTGAGTAGGAGGGGGAGATAGCAAGCGAGCGAGTGAACAAGAAACAGAGGAGGAGCACAGGGGTTGCCTAGGCGATAAAGCATGTTGCTCTGGCTGCGTCTCAACAGTGCAAAGGTCCACACCGAATGCATACACATGCATTGCACTTTGGCTCTTCAGTTTATGTGTGAAAACTAAATAAAGTTGCAGACTGATTTTTAGGTACATGGTCAAGGTCGGCCAAATGTCTGAACTATCGGGCAGACCGTGGTATTGAGCTGGAGTGGCAATATCAATTTGTTTTTTACACCTTTAATGCAGAAAAATCGGTCAGAACCGGGAGTGTGTTTCATATTCGCCTAACACGGTGCGCGTCGTCACGATGTGCATCATCGCCAAGTGCTGATACAGTAGACTTCCGTTAATTCGACCTTGACGAACCAATAAAATTGATCAAATTATCCCGCAGGTAGAATTAAACAACATCTAAGAAAAACACCACTATGTACCACTGATTCATCCAGTATTTGCTGATTCTAGCATGCCCCTGAATCAAATAAGTGCCCACTTTCTATGTATCTTAAGTAGATAACTAATGTAGAAATGACGTTAAAGCTCGTAAACAAAGTTGAAATTTAGCACTCACCCAATATCTTAACAAAAGAATCGGTTAAGGGTCTAATAGGTTTGCACAATGGCAGCTAGTTTCTAGAAGTCAGCTTAGCCACATGATTTTTAAAGTCAGCTTCGTCGCAATAAACCCGTGTTGTGCAGTAGGGCATGCAAACTAAGAATTGGAATCTTCAATAAAAACAACCGACCCTGGGCAGTCCCATATGGCGAAAATATAGACTCTGAAAGAGTTAAGTCCACATGAGGGTATATGTGATTTTTTCCTGACTCCGGGAATGGGTAGATTCACCACAGGTCTTGACGCTGCTTTTGCCATAGTAAAGACTGGGGGAAGGATGCTCTCATGACACGAAAGATTCCGAAAAAGTGCTGTAGAATGTGAATGGTCCATAGAGGGTGACGTTCATGGCGGGTCAATAGTTGCAGATATACCCTTAAAGGTTTGCAGGAGAGATGAGCGCCTATAGGAGGCACACATGCTTCCGCAGTCATGCCCTTTATCGAAGTGCAGCATGGCAGACAGACATGTTCTCAGTGCCTGAGCTTGTAAGCTCTGCAGTGTACGTAGGCAGGAGGGGCGAATGTTTGTAATAATCGGTAAACTTTATTGTAGGTAGCCTACTAAAAGCCATTCATATGGATGGAGCAATGATCTTTCTGACAGGCCCCACTTCATGCCTGCTATATATTTAAGCATGTGTATGAAGCTGCTTAATTTGGACTTGAGCATCAACACTTGCTTATATCAGGACAAGTTTCAGTCAATCATCACTCCTAGAAATCTGTGGTATGTCACGTACATTATGTCTGTGCCGTTAATCATAAATTGGTAGTGGTGCATTGCCTTGCGAGTAAATGCAAGGGCCACGCACTTCGCAGGTGCCAAATATAGACCTCGCTGTGGCGAATACATTGAGGTGACCGACACTGCACGTTGCAGTCTTGCACGAAGTTTGTGGGGTTCTCTCACCCGTGCTCTCGGTACTGTGGGGTCTCTCACACCGGTGCTCTTGGGACAAAGGAACGACAACACAGTAGTGCAATCACAAGGGCATTTATTGCACCTTTCATAGATCAATGCCTGCTAGCCGACTTGCTATCCACAACACATGCCGATGGGCGCGCGACAAATCTAGAAGTCCGACTCACTGCGACTGGAAAACGAGCGAATATGTTCGCCCCATGCTGGATCCCAACGCCTGGTTGTTCGCGTGTACGGTCACGCCAATGGTGGCACGTTCGAAGGCAGGCCACGCGAGGCGGTCTCGCAGAAGCATAGGTTGGCATGCGCGCGCGGGACGTCCTCGCTGTTAGCCAATCCGCCGGGAAAGAGGGAGCGCCTTGTCTCCTGGCGCCCAAGTAACCTCGCCTGTCGGCGGCGTTAGCAGCGCAACACTCGCGGCATCTCTCGCACTGCGCCCCAACCACATCGACCGCCGCAGGCATCACGCAGGCCACGCGGCGAAGCCGGAATACAGGAGACGCGCTATGCGGGAAAAACATCAGGGGAGGCGCGGGGGTCGCGCATCCCCACATCCCCCCAACCTTAAATCACTTCTTATTCCGGCGAAACATGTGACACGGTCTAACATTAACCTGTGCTTCGCGAACAAGATAGAACATGCAACAGAGGACGCGCCGAAGAAATGTCCACACGCTGTCCATAACATGCGAGCCGACATTGTCCTTGGCTGCACCGCTGGCGGCCGCAGGTCACGGCAGCAGCTTTGCAGGCTCGACGGCACAATGCCAGGCCAGGACTCCGGAAACGACGACGCAGTAGTCGGTACGAGCAAGTCAGCGCCCTGCTGGGAAGAGCCGCCGTAGCTGTTGGTGACCGCCGGCTCTTTTGTCCGCCGCCGAGGGTTCTGAGCTGGATGCAGGAGGTCGCCGAAGTCGCTGCGCCGAACTGGCCACAGCATCACCATCGCCCGGGGTGGCTCGATCGTAGTTTGGGGCAGCAGCGCAGACGATGTGCAGGTGACAGCAAGCCAGGGGTGACTCCAATCACGCTGCGTACATTCAACACACTCGGCAAACACTAAAGTAGTGCAAGGGAGAGGAATTATGCATGCGCATCGCCCACGTGGTACGATGTTCAACTCGGCTAGCAAAAGATCGGGCAGCTACTCGGATGCTAAGTTCATGTGAACGAAGCTCGCTTCCTTGAGTCGAACGAGTAATTTCAATTCGCGTGAGGCTAAACAAAATGAGGGAAGCAAATTGCAACACCTCAACGCCACGGTCCACCAGGTTGTGTCTCTCCACGTGCGACAGGCAGCTTCGTAAAGCCTTAGGCCTAAAGCGTCGCTACCCTGACAACAACCGGCATCCAAAAACAACACCCAAAATGAGCACAAAACAGGCAGCCGCGAGGAGACGTCAGCTCTGTGAGGTGGTCCTACTCCGCTCGGTGCACACAGCATCCGAGTTGACGGTGCCCACCGTCCTAGACGGTGTCGGAGCGCCCGGTGCCAGGCCGCAATACCAGTCAGCCCATAGTGGCACCCGTGGCCCGCGGCCACCCGGCTCCCAGAGCCGCGACTTCATCAGAGTCAAAGAGATAGGAGACGCTATTTACATGAGAAATTCAGACCACCCACGAGGCTTCCGTACTCACTCGCTTCAGGCTTGCCAATGCTCCGCGGGCGCTAAGCCTCGCTCTCCCTGGATGCAGACCACCTGGCTCTTGTACCAACGAATGTCATTAAAGAAAACACTTGCGAAAAGGCTTAGCATGTTGACAAGTTCAAACGCACTACAGCAACCGTCGCCTCTCTCAAGAAAGCACGCCGCCGACGCTAGCGATCAAAATTCACGCTAGGCCTAGGCTTCGGTTCAAACAAAGGTCTCGAACGAAGCAAAACTGTTAAAACTATCGTTCGATGCCCCAAGAGCCCCATGTTGGGCCGCCAGATGTGGGGTCTCTCACAACGGTGCTCTTGGGACAAAGGAACGACAACACAGTAGTGCAAACAATCACAAGGGCATTTATTGCACCTTTCATAGATCAATGCCTGCTAGCCGAGTTGCTATCCACAACACATGCCGATGGGCGCGCGACAAATCTAGAAGTCAGACTCGCTGCGACCGGAAAACGAGCGAATATGTTCGCCCCATGCTGGATCCCAACGCCTGGTCGTTCGCGTGTACGGTCACGCCAACGGTGGCGCGTTCGAAGGCAGGCCACGCGAGGCGGTCTCGCAGAAGCATAGGTTGGCGTGCGCGCGCGGGGCGTCCTCGCTGTTAGCCGATCCACCGGGAAAGAGGGAGCGCCTTGTCTCCCGGCGCCCAAGTAACCTCGCCTGTCGGCGGCGTTAGCAGCGCAACACTCGCGCCATCTCTCGCACTGCGCCCCAACCACATCGACCGCCGCGGGCATCACGCAGGCCACGCAGCGAAGCCGGAATACAGGAGACGCGCTATGCGAGAAAAACATCAGGGGAGGCGCGAGGGTCGCGCATCCCCACAGGACATAGGAACGACAACACAGTAGTGCAAACAATCACAAGGGCAGTTATTGCACCTTTCATGAATCAATGCCTGCTAGCCCAGTTGCTATCCACAAAACATGCCAATGGGCGCGCGACAAATCTAGAAGTCCAACTCACCGCGACCGGATAGCGAGCGAATATGTTCGCCCCATGCTTGATCCCAACGCCTGGTCGTTCGCGCGTACTACGGTCACGTGAACAGTGGCGCGTTCGAAGGCAGGTCACGTGAAGCGGTCTCGCAGAAGCATGGATCGGTGCCTGCGCGCGACGTCCACGCCGCTTGACGATCTCGAACGAAAAAGAGCAAGCGCCTTGTCTTTCGACGCCCAAGTAACCCCGCCTGTCGGCGGCGTTAGCAGCGCAACACTCGCGCCCTCTCTCATACTGCGCGTCAACCACTCCGACCGCCACGGGCGCCAGGCCACGCGGTGAAGCCGTATTACAGGAGACGCGCCGTGCGAGAAAACAACATATCAGGGGACGCGTGAGAGTCGCGCATCCCCGCAAGTTGTGGTCGCGAAACATCAGAAGCCCATAAGCAGATATCGTCCACGTATAGGTTCATGGTGGTAGTCTCTGGCACTATATCGGCGAGTCCAATAAAGGTTATATTGAACAGCGTAGGTCTGAGTACGCCTCCTTGAAGAACACCATGGCTGATTGGATGACGACTGGTCTCCCCATTTGTCGTCATAATTATGGTCCAGCCTGTAAGGTAGTTCATTAACCAGCGAAACATCCTACCTCCAATTCCTAGCGCCTCAAGTTTGTCAAGAATGGCGTCATGCAACATTTTGTCATATGCACCTTTGACGTCCAAAAAGATTGCTCCTGAGAAGTCGACACTTCTTATCCTGCTTGACAGTTGATACCAAGTCAATTACACTGTCAACGGAGGATCTTCCTTTGCAAAAACACATGATCATGTGTGGGTAAAGGGTGTACTTTTCGAGAAACCACTCTAGCCTCGTCAGCACCATTCTCTCCATGATCTTGCCCACGTGGCTTTCTAGGGCAGTAGGTCTGTAGGAAGGTATCGCATGAGGTGTCTTGCCAGGCTTCAGATGCACTACAATACAACTGGTTTTATATTTCTCTGGCACAGTGCCTAAGCTCCACGATGCATTGAAGAGGGAGAGGAGAACAATGCCGCGCGCCTTTCTCCAGAAAACGCAGAGCAGCATATGTTATGCTATCTGGTCCAGTCGCCTATGATCTTCGAGATGAAGCCAGTGTAGCGCCTAGTTCTTGAATTGTGGACATGATGTCAAGACGGTTGTATGTGGATGGTAGGGCTTGTCGGTAGGGTGTTGAATATGGACCAGAAGCTATAGCCACAGTCATTTTGCAGTAGTCTTCTGCAACCTTCACCTGGCTTCTACATTGTAGCACTGCCAGAGCCCGAAATGGGTACTTTTCTTGAGGGGGAAATCATAAGCTGTGCATTACCTGCCATATTTTACAAAGTGGTTTGTGAGGATCAAGGGAAGTATAAAATCCTCTCCAGCGCTTGGTTCCCAGTTTGTCAAGGTACCGACAGGCATGTAGTTGAGCTCGGCGACAGATAGTACGGTCTGAGGTAGATTTCATTCTCTGGTATTTCGTCTTGGTGCGGTGACGCACAGCTCATAGTTTTTCATATTCGATGTCGATAGAGCTTCTAGGTACCGATATGTGTATGAATTTTGTGGTGTCATGAGGAGCTGTGGTAATAATACTTTCTAGATCAGGCAGTGAAGATTGGTCTGAGCAAGCGTTGTCTGCCAATGCCTGATAGTCTTTACAGTTAGTATAACGAACACAAGGTGGAGGAGCTGGAAGGAATCATTGCAGTTGTACATATGTAGGCATGTGGTCGCTACCATGTGTCTCCAGATCTGTACACTAGGTTGTTGAAGGTAGAAGGCTTCTGGACATGAATGCAAGGTCTAAGGAGCTGCTATTTTCCACGCCTCAGAGAAATGTAGGGCAACCATCATTAATGGTTGCCAAACCTTCGTTATGTGTGTAGTTTGCTAATTCTTCACCCCATCTATTCATAGTAAAATAGCCCCATAATGGGTGGTGGGCGTTAAAGTCTCCGATGATTATATGTGGTCCAGGGCACATTTGGACGACAAAACTCAGATGCAGGCGATAAAATCTCTCTTTGGGTGGTATGTAGCCTTCAATGATCGAAATTGTGCGCTTGCTTATGTCTTACTGTCACACAGATGTATTCACTAGAAGCGTGTTTCGTGACCATATGTTGGGTGTATACCATGTCACGATGGATGCCCAACAGAACTTTGCTTCTGGAAATATCTTACCATGGCCAAAGTTGTAAATATCCTGTTAGTTGGAAGGGAGATGGAATGTTGGATTCGCAAACAACAACAAAAGGAAACTGATACTTGAATATGCATTGTCAAAAATCTGAAAGGTGCCCCCGCAGACTACAGGCATTCCACTGCATAACAACAGATTGATGCATGCACTCTTCAGAAGAACAAGTTCTTGCTCATAGTGCCATATTGAGATACTACCCTAGAGCCACGAGAATTGGCGCTAGGGTATCCATAATTTGTAATGCAGCCAACGCTGACGGCGTGCACAGACTAGAAAGCACATCACACATCGTATTCATCAGTTGTTGAAGCATGCTTTGGACCTTGGCCCCATCAAGCTTATCAGCAGGACACATTGTAAAACTTTCGTCTGCGTGATCCTTCTGAGGACCTATTAATGGAAGGGAAGGCCAGACAACCTCTGCAGAACCTTGCACGGGGCCAGTCACTGCGGGCATTCTAGCCACCTTTGATATACCAGCAGCGATCGCTCGGTCTTTCCATATGTTTCCCAATTCTGTTAACGTTTGTGTGGACAAGATGCAGGTCGCTTGTTGAGGCTCCAGTTCATGTGGTTTGGTTGTACTGCTGGCGTGCTTGTGCTTTTGCCGTGAGCGGCATTGCCATCGGCGCACTGATGGAGCTGCCTCTCTGCAGGAAGAATTATCTCTCGCCATCTTCTTGAGTATCCTTGTTTCATGTACAATTTTTGGACACAACTTCGAGGTCGCGGCGTGTGATCCAGCACAGTTGGGACACTTTGGTGCATCCACTTGATAGTCTTCGATTTGGTAACTCCCACCACATCGTTGACATGTCATGATGTTCTTGCAGACTGCACTCACGTGACCGATCTGCTGGCATCTGTGACACTGTGGAGGCTTTGGCACGTATGGCCGCACAGGATGCCTCACATAACCCATTTTTACAAACGCTGGTAAAGAAGCTGAGTCAAAGACTAGCCTAATGCAACATGACTTCGAAGCGATGAACATTCAATATCCGAACTGTTGAGGTCACAAGTTTGGTGATATTCTCATCCCTGATTTGAGAGTCCACGTCAGAGATCATGCCAGTTGAGGTATCTTTCCCATACACTTTGAAAGGATGTACCGGAATGCTACCAAGTGTCTGAACTATCTTCAAATTCTCAAGTACGGTTGCATTTGTCGCATCAACCATAAATACGTTCTTGCGGTTGTTGATGCGAACTTCATTTATCTGGCCTGGTGCTATGCAGTCAAAGAATTCTGTTAAGAATTGCCTATTAAGACTGTTCAGGTTGTCACTTGTTGATGTAGCCATGTATCCTATCGTAAAGGGCTGGGTGTCCTCAGTTGTCACTATACTATCACTTTCACAAGATTTCACGTGACTCGTCACTGGATGTATTTAAGTATATTGCTGACGGCGTTCATCGCACACAGATAATGCCGAGTCACACTAAATCATTAACAGAAGTGATAGTATGTCTGAAATTGATCTTCCAAGAATACCGCTTCAGCTCGATGCTTTCCGTCTACTCATTCCATTTTGTAAGCGCGCAGACAGACTTGCTAGGCATGCTGTTTGCTTCTTAAATGCACATGAGCACATTGTGCTTATGTGCATGATCTCGGGACTAATCACCAATGAGTGTCGAACTTCCGGCAGCGGTTTGCAGCCCCCCGCTATGCCTACCTCACCAGTGCTTCACCAGGCCTCACCAGCACTGCTTTGCTGAACGTCGGTGAACAAGGTTATCTATGTTGAAGGTTTGTCCCAAGTCGACATGGTCTATTCGCAGCGTCTGTATGACTCCCAGGAAGCCAAGAAATCTTGTGGCCAGCAAAAGCAAGAGTATAGTCGACAAACTCAATAGCGCTAACTTCATGGAGAAACACCTCTAAGAGTTGTCTTAGTATTCGTAAGCACTGTGCGACTTGCTCATCTACACACAGCCTGGTGTCATTGTTAATGTTATAAAACTTCATTCAACCAGTATATATGGCAGTGCTGCGGCGACATGAACTGCTGTGCATGGTGGTACAGTGGAAACAGGTTTTATTGAACTCGCAAAAATACGCCCATCAGTTCTGCATAGGGCATAATTCGATATGAGCCTGCTAAAGAATTGGGCGTCATAAAAGCACATACCATTTATTAAAGCACTTTATTGATGAAACTAGCTTAGTTTTGCATAAAATAGTCCTGTATTTTCTTCTGCTTGGGCAATTTCACTGCCTGCGATGCACACGCTTCTACACATTGTCTAAAGAGTCGGAGAAGCTGAGGCCGCAACCTTCCACATTCACGCAGAAGCACCAGACTAGTGCGAGTGCACCAATCACCTCGGATGACGTCGGCAAAGGATCGTCGTTGCTTTCCTTCATTGCGCTCACTATGACTTGTGCTCGGTACGATGTCGGCAATGTAGTCTTCATTTTCGGGCTCTCCCGTGGTCACGACACCATCGCCCACAAACTCATGACCGTTCACAAGCTCATCGCCCGTTGATCCGTCAACGGCTTTCGTAAATTCTGACAGCTCGCTCCAAACTTTGGCGACAGCGGCAACGGCTTCGTCGCACTCATCAGAATCATCAGAGTTGCCACCTGGCATGCAGCAGCCAGCATGTCTGAAGAAATTTCAGATGACCCACTTGCATACAGCCGCCTCGATGTCACCATGCGTAAGCGTCTGGCTTCATGGGCATTGGGTCACGAGTTTGTCTGCCTTAGCCCTAATCTTCGCCTTATTCTTCCTTCAAGGTTGTGTTGAGAGTGCTCCTCGGAATCCCACACGCTGGCGGTGACAACCGACTTCTCACCGCGTTCGAATTGATTCAGGATTTCGAGCTTCACGCCGAAAAGCTAATTTTGTCACTTTGCGCTAGCCATCACGGCACCACTGCAGGAGAAGGCCCGTGAGGCGCTAACACAATGAACCAAAAAAGCAGTGAGACCACTCGCACTTCCACTATCTTGCGTGACGAGGGCACAAGAGCCTCTGATTGGCTGTCTGAGCAAGCGCTGCGGGCGGGCCAGGATCATTTTTTGCAGGGGGGTGCCGATGGCTCGCATGACGCGGCGCCATCACGGTAGGCAGAGCGGGTGGATGGAGCCCGTTCCGCCGGGTTTCCCCACCGCCACGAGGGAAAGCTAACTTCTGGGGGCACACTTGCACTGCTTGACGTTCTATATATCGGGAGTCGCTGCTATCTTTGTTCGATGTGAGTAATTTTTGCTATATATACTCATTGTAACTATAGTGTGTTCACAAATTGTTCGATATGCAGGATAATTCGATGTAAACGAGTTATATATTGTAGGGTTCGACTGTACAAGATGAATTGATGACACAAACTCTTGCCGCTGGTGATGCCAGGTGCGCTGATGATGTTCCACTCATTATAAGCCCGTTATCACTCTTTAGCACCTTATTCATCTGTGTCAAACCATTAACAACTGTGGTCAACCATACTCCTACAGTGGCTGCGTATGGCGCAGTTGCGTGGGCCTGTATTCTTGCCGCTTAGTTCGTGTTGAAGTGAGACGTGCGGGCCCTATCTTGAAAACGATCTGCGATGCGGACACATTGCGCCGAGTGGTGATAGCATCCTGTGCACTGTGTTCTCGCCGCTTAGTTTACGTTTAGGCATAAGGCAGCACAAAGGTGAATTTGCTTACTGCTGAGGGCCCTATGTTGAAAGCAATATTATGAATGGACGATTTTCCTCGTTGAGTAGGGATAGAAATGCTTAGGCATTCAAAATCAATCCAGGCAACTTTCAGTGGTTGGAACTTCAGTCACCTTCATACACTGGTTAGACTGATATTAGAATAATCAAGCAGGTGCAAAAATCAGTCTGACTAAACAAATTCTAATTTTTGACATGTTTTGGCTATGAGCCAAAACATGTCAAAACATCTCGTTCTGCATGTTATGGCAATGAAACTTACTCACCAAAACTGAAACTGTCCATTATGCACATTTTAAGTTTTATATTCGTTCATTTCAAATGCTCGGAAAACTTTGAATACTTTGAATTCTAAAATTTAAGTTGAAGTGAATATCGCATAGCATAATATTATGAAATATTGAATATTCACATGATCTTACAGTAATCACATCAAAAACATATTTTCTCGCACTAGCAGTTGCTCGACCTTCCACTCTTGCTGGGGAAAAGATCCGCTGTATTATTTACTACCAATGTACTCCTGAACATGTTCTTGCAATCTTGCAGATGCAACAGCATAGTATATCATTGTTTACATCAACCCAGGTGCATAAGGGGAGCGTTAGCTTGGGGGCTCCTATCTAAATACATGGGAACAGGGAAATAGGTTTTCTCAGCAACCACTGCACCAAAATTGATGAGGTTTGTTGCCTTTAAAAGAACAAAGTGATAATTTAGTGACTGTTGAGAGTGAAATTTTGATTTAGGCCTGCAGTTTTTAATGAACATTGTCGAAAATTGCAAATTTTCAGAAAATGAAACTATGAAGTTTACAAATCTGTTGCTCTGCAATGAAATATCATGTTGCAATTCTGTAAAATGCATATAATAGTAATCTAAAGTAGACAAAATTAATATTGACACGTGTGCTTATCTTTATCGGGCGACCCCGTTTCGTCGCCTAACAAATGTTATCGCACAGCGCGGGACGCGCCTGCATGTATCTGAAGTTTCTGGAAAGTTATTGATGCCTCTATCCGCTTTCTGTTGTCGCCGAACCTTACGTTATCTGATTTCATCGCCTGACCCGAGTGGTGTAGAACTTTGTGGAAGGCACGCGGGTCCCAACGATTAGTCTGGAACATTCGACGATTGATATATAAAAGTCGACGCGCTTGACCCGTTGATCAGATTTTCGACGATCGCCGACTGTGTTCGCCGCTCTCGTTGTGCTTTAAGTGTAGACAAGGTGACAAGAAGGCAGTACGTAGATTTCTTGGTATGTGTGCCTACTACAGGCGATTTGTCAAGGACTTTTCGCGCATCGCTGAGCCGCTGACACTGCTAACTAAATGTGACGTCGAGTTCAAGTCGGAAATGCCGCAGGCCGACACATTTCAAGAACTCAAACGACGCATGCAGTCGCCGCCCGTACTTGCGCACTTCGGCAAGCGCGCCGATACAGAAATACACACTGACGCTAGTAGCCTAGGCCTTGGTGCCGTCCTAGTCCAGAGAAAAGATGGACATGAACACGTGATAGCTTATGCTAGCCGGTCATTGTCAAAAGCGGAAGGCAATTATTCTACAACCGAAAAGGTATGCCTTGTCATCATTTGGGCTACAGCGAAATTTCACCCTTACCTATATGGCAGGCCATTCAAAGTGGTCAGCGATCATCACGCGTTGTGTTGGCTAGCTAAATTAAAGGACCCTTCAGGACGGCTGGCACGGTGGAGCCTCAGACTACAAGAATACGACATCACTGTAACGTAGAAGTCCGGACGAAAACACTCAGATGCCGATTGCCTATCACGCGCCCCCATTGACCCGCCGCTGCAAGATGACGAGGATGACGACGCCTTCCTTGGAATAATAAGCGCGGAAGACTTCGCCGAACAGCAAAGAGGAGACCCGGAGCTAAAAGCCCCAGTCGAGTATTTGGAAGGTCACACCGACGTTGTCCCTAGGGCATTTAAGCGTCGATTGTCTTTGTTCACGCTTCAAAACAACCTACTTGTGAAAAGAACTTCTCACCAGTCAGCGCCAACTACCTTCTTGTTGTTCCATCGGCGCTGCGTCCAGAAGTACTGCATGCCCTACATGACGATCCGACCGCTGGGCACCTCGGTTTCTCCCGGACGCTATCGAGGATAGAAGAAAGGTATTATTGGCCGCACCTAACCGCCGGTGTCGCCCGTTATGTCAAGACATGCCGAGACTGTCAGCGACGCAAAACACCACCGACAAGGCCAGTGGGATTACTACAGCCGATCAAGCCTCCTTACCGACCTTTTCAGCAGATCGGGATGGACTTGTTGGGACGGTTTCCGACATCAACTTCCGAAAATAAGTGGATCGTCGTGGCGACGGACTATCTCACTCGCTTCGCTGAAACTAAAGCTCTACCGAAAGGCAGCGCAGCCGAAGTGGCGAAATTTTTCGTCGAGAACATCCTGTTGCGACATGGTGCTCCACAAGTCCTCATCACCGACAGAAGAACGGCTTTTACAGCAGAGCTCACGCAAGCCATTCTGCAATACAGCCAGACAAGTGACAGGAGGACAACTGCCTACCATCCGCAGACGAATGGTCTCACGGAGCGCCTGAAGAAGACCCTCGCCGACATGCTAGCAATGTACGTCGACGTCGAGCACAAGACGTGGGATGCGGTCCTGCCGTACGTAACATTCGCTTACAACACGGCGGTGCAAGAAACAACACAGATCACGCCATTTAAGCTGGTTTACGGCAGGAACCCAGCGACGACGCTCGACGCCATGCTACCGCACGTCAGTGACGAGGAAAATCTTGACGTCGCTACCTATCTCCAGCGCGGCGAAGAAGCCCGACAGCTCGCCCGCCTGCGGATCAAGAACCAGCAGAGGCGCGACAGCCGACACTACAACCTCCGACAACGCTTCGAGTACTAGCCCGGCGACCGTGTTGGTATGGACCCCAATACGCCGACGAGGACTCAGTGAGAAGCTACTGCGATGCCATTTCGGACCCTACAAGGTGATCCGACGTATTGGCGCACTGGACTATGAGGTCGTGCCAGACGGCGTTTCGCATTCACAGCGGGGCCGCGCACGATCTGAAGTGGTCCACGTGGTGCGCCTTAAACCATTTTACGGACGCTGACGAACTTTCTTATTTTGTTGTTTTCTTTCCTACGAGTGCTTTTCTTTATTACTTCCGTTTGTTTGCAGCATCAGGTCGATGCTTTTTAAGAGGGGGGTAATGACACGTGCACTTACCTTTATCGGGCGACCCTGCTTCGTCGCCTAACAAACGTTATCGCACAGCGCGGGACGCACCTGCATGTATCCGAAGTTTCTGGAAAGTTATCGATGCTTCTATCCGCTTTCTGTTGTCGCCGAACCTTACGTATCTGATTTCATCGCCTGACGCGAATGGTGTAGAACTTTGTGGAAGGCACGCGGGTCCCAACGATTAGTCAGGAACATTCGACGATTGATGTATAAAAGCCGACGCGCTTGACCCGTTGATCAGATTTTCGACGATCGCCGACTGCGTTCGCCGCTCTCGTTGTGCTTTAAGTGTAGCCTGTTTTGTGGGCAGAGGTTCGCCCAATAAAAGCTAGTTTTGCCTTTCACAGTATTGCTACTGTGTTCTTTGACGTCACGACCACGTGACAATATATTATATGTCGCTCCTAACTTCACCACTAATAGGCAAGTAGGACTTTTGCAAAGCCCTTGTAAACATTCTACAAAATCACGTAAGATATAAATTCATATATCAAGTTTGTCTGCTTCAGAAGATCTAGCTGATGCAGAATACAGAACAGTACAGTAGAATTCGATGGCTACGTTTTTCAAGAGACCGCGAAAAAAATGTAACAACTAAAAAAACATAACAGTGAGGAAGGCCGCAAATTGCCACAGCAACATCGGAAACAGCTCTGAACGGCTGCCACCACAGTTGTGAGACGTCTAGGTGCACATACTGTGACCAAAAACGAAACGGTGCAAGCATTATTAAGCGATATGTAGATGTTCTGTGACAAGGGCCCCTTTCCACTCCTAATATGCCTCATTGCAATATTTTTCGTATGCATCACCACATAACACGGCTCTATTGCGGCAAAGTTGTCAAGAGAGAGCTGGTGATTATGCACCCTTGCCGTTCCCAAAATATACGCAGCCTTGTGCTCAGTTCCTGGTAAGTCTTAATCGGTGCACACTTCTTCAGAGGCTTCGCCAAGCCTACACCAACTTCTCTGTGCATCTTTTCTCCAGATATGCTTGTACAAGCTGTGGAGATGGGTTTGCACAAGGCTCACCCTACGAGCGACGGTCAGGAAAGGGCACGACGCTCCTCCACTCCGCAGTGCACAAAGGCACTACGGCAGGGTTCGTTGACTCTCTGACATGGCGCAGAGAAGGCTGCAGAGTCAGATCGCCAACAAATGCGGGTTTATTCACCCAAGATACAGCACAGTGCGACGGTCACGGCAGTTATGCGCAAAGGCTCAATGCAAGACCGATTGAGTATGTGCACCAGCTGCGCTAGGGTTAACCAGTAAGCGGTCCACCAAGCGCAAGAACAAGAAGTCGCGGGAGCAAAGGTTCCATGTAACCAACTCGTTGCGGGCCTGTGAGTATCTGCTGCAACTATAAGGCATTCAGCGGAAAAGAGCTCAGGTGGAGAGGGTTCCCGGGGGCCACCACTCGGGAGGCCAATCAGAGCGCGTCCCGGTGACACTTCCTCGCGTGGTGATTCGAGCTGGGGAGAGAGAAACATGGTTTGTGCGGGAAATTAGCTCCGGCGTGCTAGCCGTGTCTGCCATGTTGCTGTTATTGCGTCGGTTCCCGGAGATCGAGCTAAGCACAATGCGTGAGCTGGGGGACGAGACGCGGGAAGGCACCTCGATCCCCACAAAGCTAGGTTGCTTATTGCAAACTTTGGTAGCTTGATGCAACGTGATTTATAGCATAGCAACGTGAAAGAGCAAATTTCTCTCTGCACTGCTAAATTTATGCAACTGCCGCAATTAAACGCAACATCAGATGCAGGAACATTACACAATGGCGACTGATCAAGGTGAACATAATACATGGGAGTCAATGGGATTTAGGTAGGGATCATGAAAATGCAATGCAACTGCTGGGAAAATGCAAGAGCGAGGAACGTATCAACGGAGTTCCGCTGTCCTTGTTCTTGGTGCAGATTTACGGATTTGTAAACTTCGTGCTTCAATTGTTTTTTAAACCTACCAATTTTTTGCAATTTCCTGTAAGAACTTCCAGGCCCTAAAGGAATATTCTATCTAAGTCATGAGAATATAACTTTTTTCTGAAGTTTCACAAATTTCATTCAGGTGGTTCAGCAGTTTTCTCATAAAAGCATTTCTGCATTTTACATGTATTTGAATTGGCAAATTGGAGATGACCCAATATAAATCTTCTCCTTGATGAGTTTTCTTGGAAAAGTTCGTAATTTTAATTTTTATATATTTATATCCCTTATGGCCCATGTGGATTTCCACTTAATGGCTGTGAGAGGCATTTACCTTCTTCAAAGCTTTGCTGATCTTTTGTCAGCCAAAATTATTTTGCATAGTGCCATAGCTGTTAAAAATAAGCTAGGGTTGTTTGATCGAGGTAGTGTTTCTAGTAAATTGTGTAAAATATTGTTATATTTGTGTCTCCCTAAGCATGCATGTTTACTTGCAGAGCCCGTTCAAGGTTCCTGAGAAAGTACGCCTCGCACAACGCCCTTCACCGCAACAGGCTAGCCAGCGCTCTGACTGTGCTGGGGACAGCACTGCTGACATGCCAACGCGCACAGAGCCTGACAAGACGCACCCAGTCTCCATCCTAGCCCACAAGCTGGAGCCCATTCGCAGAAACAGCTGCAGGTACGCTTGCCAGTCACTTCTCTGCAAGCCTTGCTTAGGGACTGAAAGGGGCACTGCAACACTTTTTGACCACCATAAGAAAATGTTTGCAATCTGTAGATAATGCTGCTGTAAACAAGCAGAACAAATATTATTATGTTGCATAAGCTGCGAGCACACAATCTTGCATTAAAGATTCCTGTGTCTCTCCTGCAGCATCGTGCTATTACGCTCCATCTATGCCTTTATAGAACTAGGGAGGGCCCATAAACACCAGCCATTGGGTGATTCTTCATGACCATGACTTACCTTGAAGCAAAAGATACTGCAAGCATGCACAACGCTCCAGTCTTCTAGCAGATGGGGAAGCTGTGGTGCTTAACCTGTCCCACCCGGCCTGTCACCTCCTTTGTCACACTCTGGCTCCTTTTTCAAACAACAGCCTTGAAGGGTTACAATAAAAGCACAAAACAAAGAAGTAATACAGTAAAACCTCATTAAACCTTACCCGCTTAAATAGTAGTTTCGTTTTAAAAGTAGTAAAGTCAAATCCTCGACTCAGCGGCCATTGAACATAACGTGTTTTGTATCCGCATAAACCGTACCAGCTTATTGCGTACGTATCGGTTAGCACGTAGTGTTTCCGCTCTTCATTGTGCAACCATGGCGGTGGGTCGTCTCCATCGGGCGACCTGGCAGAACAACATGCCTCAGAGATCGGAACAACGGCCTCCAAGGGCCCTGTGCGTTTGCATGTGAAGCCACATCAACATCAACATAATTTAGGTGGCATGCCAGAGAGCGTTGCGACAACGCGCAAGCGGGGACTCGCGTCATGCCGAAGCTCGGATAAAAAAGATGCCAGATGCTCAGCATAGAAGAAAAATTATACATCATTCATGCTATCGAACGTGACACGAAGTCAGAGCTGGCACGCGACAGGGATCTACTGTTGACTACGGTGTGTGGCATTTGGAATGCGAAGAAGTTGCTCAGCAGCGCTGCTGCGACCAGGAAGAGGTGTTGGCTACGAGGTTCGACTTTTCGCCATCGTAGCCTCTGTTGTTGCCAAAGTGTCGGCTGGCAACTGTGATGAGGACGACATGGAAAGCGACAGCACTGGCGATTCAGGCCCGACAGTGGCAGAAGCTGTGAGTTACGTCAGCCTCATGAATGCAGTTGTTGCGAGGAGAACAGCACCCCGCAATGAAAAAGGTAACCCGTGACTTCCACAGTGCTACCGCTCGCGTGCACGGAGAATATGTAATGCCAACGAGGAATTTGCCATGCGAGTGTTTGCCGAGAAGACGGGGCTCACTGAAAAGCTGCCTCGCAGTTTCAGTAAGTTTCAATCCACTGTCGTCGCTGCTAGGCCGCAGCGGTATCAAACGAAAATAACACTTTTGTCGCGCAAACTGAATAAATACTGAATGTTTTTTCCCTCTTTCATCGTACTGTGTCTTAGTTCCATTTTTGACAGGTAAGTGGTCTATCTCATGCTATTTCGGTTAAACAGTACTACCGTTTAGTACATACTTTATCGGAGGTCCGGCCAACTGCGGTTTAACGAGGTTTCACTGTAGTAAAAAAGGAACAATAGCCAGAGCTGAGGAGGAATGGGGAAAGTAAGCATGCTATTTTGATCTTATGTCCTTCCCAAAAATTTGTGCGGAAATGCATTTCTTGAAAGGAATAGCACCCATTCCAACGTGTTCTCAGTTTTGAAGAAACAATGCTAAAAGCCCTCTTTAACCCCTTTTGTGACATGAACGAGCTGTGTTTGCGCGCATGTTTCTGGAATAAATGGCCAAGGATGAACTCTGCTCATCTACAACATTTTTAATTTTGTTGCAATTTATCATTTCTAGTCAATGGTACATATTCTTTTATGCTACTGTGAAGCTTCACTTTTGAAAGAAATGGTGGAAAGTTGTATAAATAAGCACTTGAAATATTGTTTACATTACTTTTCATAAAGATTCAGCAGTAAAACAAATTGGCCATTTTTGGTTAGGATTTGGGAAGGTAGCATCGCACAGAAATGACTGGGGATGTCTTGGTTTATGCACTGTAAATACTGTATCTTTGTGTGTATAACCCACACACACACAAAAAAAGAAGTAACAGTAAACTTGGGATGTGAGTTATAAGCAAATTTCGCCTTGAGGTGTGACTTCATGGCAGCATGCTGTCAAAGTATGCATTCTGCAAGGCATTGCGTCACCATTGTGAAGCTGCATATAAATCATGTGGCCTTGGAGCAAGACTGGCTACAGCATTTGCATTGTAATGATGTACAGTCAACGTCTGATTTTTTGGACTCTCTAGGGTCTGTGGGAATGTCCAAAAACTTGGGCGTTCAAAAAAAAAATATGATTGCATGCCTTTGTCTTCAAGGGCTCAAATCACCGCAGCCATGTCCGAAATAGCTTTAGAGGCCGGCCAGTACACTTATTATACATCTTGATGCTCATAGTCTACTGTGACTGGAGATGATAGGCAAGAGCATATACAATTTGTTTATAATACATTTATTAATAACACATGTCTCGTGGCAGGGGCCCCTTCGAACTCTTGGTACGCTTTACTGCAATAATTTGCGTATGCTTGACCTTGTATTCTGTATTGCGGCGAAGCAGACTTTTGGGAACCGGCATTAAGCAAAGCTTTAAATTCCTGCCATGTTTTCTGTACTTAACGCCATCGGTGAGGATAACGAAAGCATAGTCGGTGCCATTGCCGATAACATTGAAGCCTTTAAATGAAAAAAATAAAACAGCACCAAACAGTAGGAAGCTTGATAGTGAATGTGAAAAGCATCTAGGTTTAACGACAGCACAAAACTGCTACAGCTGCCAGTGCATCGACATGCGAGAGCACTGGTTCATGGCTGCAAGATAACGAAAATGATGATGATGGTGGCTTCAATTAATGATGGTTCAGCCCTGTGGTCAGGACAAAAAGTACAAAAATGACCAACCCTTCCCCTACCGGAAAATGGGGGTAAGCAAAGCTTGTCCTGCGTGCACCTGACCTTTAGCTCGGTTAAGTAACTTACAGGTAATGGTGCCGGATTGCTTTTGCCTCCCGCTCCCTCAGCTCGGGATGTTCTCATTGCTGTCGGATTGCCTGGCTCAGGTGGCTCTAACAGCTGGATTGATGTCCGAACGGCGAGCCCTTTCACGAGCGAGTTCTCGCTGCCGCTCTTTGAACGCTGTGTGTTCTTTCTTTGGAGGAACGCACAATGCGTGGGCGTCCCATCTGTTTTTCGAGACTGAACTGAACGGAAACGAAGCCGGCGGCAGTGTGTGCAAAACCTTTCCTGCTTTCCCTCCCTGACGGAAGCAAAATGGCTCTGATTGGTTGCGTGTGTGGCGTGAGTGCATGCCTATGCAGCTAGAATCCTTGCTAATGACTCGCACTCCGGCGCCGACGCAGCTGTCAACTCGCCATACTGCCCTTTCTCGCAGCTGCTCTGCTCTGAGAGCCACTTTTTTTTTTTTTTCGTGTTCACGACAATTCCACTTGTGAGACAATACAAGCTTCGCTTAACGTATCAGGAGTTGAAAAGTTTGAATGTCAGAAATTTCAGACATCCTTTTAGTACATTGATTCTATGGGGTACGTGGCGGTGCCGTGATGGCGTCGCAAGTTATCAGGCAGGTATGTGATGGTGCTGTGATGGCTGTATTGATGTGATGGTGATGTGAGAGTGGCTGTATTGGCTGAACATGGCCTCGAAGATGTTGCGGATCTCAGGGGCCGTAACTTACAAATGTTTGCTTATTTCTACTCACTCTAGATGGCGCCATCGGTGTAATAAAAACTTTTGTCGTACGTGTTTTTCACTCTGAATGAAGATGGAGATAGAAAGGAAACGACAGTTGGCCGTAATGGCTGTTTTATCCGAATTGGATGGTGACGAGTACTTGTTTCATCGAAAGAGGTCTTGTTGGCAAAAGGACTATAGACAAGAATGGCACCATGAGCGGCGCTGCTGCGCCAGTGTTGAGAGCGCCGCATGCGGGGCAAAATTCAACTAGCGGGTGGTACGCGTCTCCGATCTCTCGTTCGCACCTCCTT
The DNA here is from genome assembly GCF_050947875.1 of Dermacentor variabilis. NCBI lineage: Eukaryota > Metazoa > Arthropoda > Arachnida > Ixodida > Ixodidae > Dermacentor > Dermacentor variabilis. The sequence continues at coordinate 17,005,852 of NC_134570.1, forward strand.
GATTGCCTCTTGCACTGCGCGTGTTTGGGCACATTTTGTACCGCGTGTGGTGTGTGCCTATGTGTGTGTGCGTGGACGTTTTATTCGAAGGATGATGTACAGTCTGTTTCACACATAGGGGAAAACTCTGAGCGCATTGCATCACAGCAGCTTGCGCAGGCTCAGGTGCTCGAGGGGCGCAGTCTTGAACGGCGTCGTCTGCTACGACGGCGCGCGCTGGCCGCATTGTCGGGAAGCGTTCTCCTGTCAGTTGCAGTGCGCGGATCTCATCGTTACTGTGTGAAATGAGCCGGTATTCTTTACTAAGCATTGTGCGACGCCCACTGTTACGCCTCGAAGGTAAGTTCATCGCTGGAAGGTGTAGGGCAGTCATAGATGACGTACTGATTCCATACGTTCTTGACGGTCCGTTCCTGGGAGGTGACTATATATTCTAACACGATAGGCCACCGATCCACGCTGCTCGTGTTGTGCAAGAACTGCTGAAAGAGCAGGCCGTCACTCCCTTGGAGTGGCCGCCTCAATCTCAGGGCGCCAACATCATTTAGAATGTTTGGGGCGCTTTGAAAGTATCGCTAGCGCACCATCCCCTCTATCAGTCGCCCGAGGATAGGCTTTGATCCACCATCGTCAGCGACTGAGACTTGCTGTGAATGAACACATCCCTGATCAAGTCACTCTACACTTCACTGCCTTTCAGGATGAGTGCTGTCATCGCTGCCGCTGGGGACATGACGAGATACTAATTAACTGAAGTTCAGAGCGTGACGTGTCCGATTCCCCGCCAGCGGGCAGGGTCTGTCTGGTGTAGTGAATGATTGTCGAGAAAAATCACTTCCAGCTTATTGTCTTAACCTAAAATATTCCTTTACTCGTATCCATTTGTTTCATCGTGTTCGACCCCCATAGTTATCATTGTTGAGTGCTTTGTTTTCCTTTTGAGTCAAATAACGACTGAGCATGTTGCGCGCACACCTTGTTGCGTCTTGTCGCTGCTTATTACGGTAGCACACACAGTGAAGAAATATACGTGCACGCGCTCAGTACCCCGGCCTTTCGAAAGAACAAATGAAGCATGCTGTCAAAAGAGGTTTGTGGAACTCCATTATCGCCAATGAAGGCTCAGAGTTTGGCGTCGTACGTTTAGTAAAGAATAAAAGTCATTCTTGCAGTTTCTCAAAAAATGTTTGCTAGAAATCCGTGTTCTGATGGCGACAACGGACTTCCATTGACACTGTGCGAAAATAAACAAAATATATTGCTGCATAGCACAAGTACGACATGCGCACACAACTTTAACTAGTACGTCCCGTACAATATAGAACAGAGGCAGCAATGTAAATAGCTTGGCCATTTTTTTAACAGTGCTCAAGAGACTGAAGTTGAAAGTATTAATCATTTCTGCTTCAGCAATGCCGGCGCGACCAAGACCCGGGCGTGTATCGTCCAGTAACTCAATCGATCGGTGCAGTGCTGATGCAGGATTGAACTCCGGTGGTTTCCATTCTTGAAGAAGTGGTTTCCATTCTTGGGAAGTGCACACACAAACGAAACACGAGAAGGAAGGCAGGACAAGCGCTGGTCGAACAACTGAAAGATTTTACGTGAATAAAAGGATTATATACCGAGTAATAATTAAATTCATGTGGGTTACATATAAAAACCGTCATACACTCGGGAGTGATCAATGAACCAGCTCGCTTCATTTGCCAGTTGTTTACTTCATTCGGTGTACTGCAGTAATCCATGTCCGTCGTCTGCTTTTTTCGTACCATTTTCTTGTGAATTGGCAGAATTTCACTGGTGGCATCAACCCTTTCGTGTTTACATTGCTGTCGTGACAGTTAACAGCACAATAATTTCTGGTCATCTGAAGATGCGCCGTCGCAAACGAGACGTTTCGTGCGCAGCGCGATCGTGAAGGGAAGCGGCAGTGGAAACCTACACCCGTGGGAGGTGAAATCGTTCCGCCAGGGGAGAAACAAACGCTGTTGTCTAGGATGAAACTTGGCATGCGGACGTCCATATTGCCAACAAGCATCTTGGTATGCAAACCATTTGTACCGAGAGCTGTTGGTCAGTGACATTGAGGAATACCAGAGGCTGTTTCGGGTGACAAGAGAGCAGTTTCTTCAGTTGCTACCAAATCGTCTCTTTTGCTCTCGTGTCCACGTAATCGGTGAGAGTCATGTCCCACAACGTTGGGAACTGCTCCACAAGATGCAAGAAGAAGAAAGTTGCCTCGTCGCTCAAGTTCATTGCAGTCACTATTGTGCAAGTGGAAGTGCAAGTGCAAGTGGAATGGTGTCAACAGCTGTGAAGCTGTTTGAGAAAGATCCCAAAGCTGCGCTTGTTGCCAGACTGTAGAGCATGCTAGGCTAAATCCGCAGCATTCGACCCCCAGAATACGGATGCAAAAAATAGTTCGGCATTTTCCGTCCGTGGGGGTCGCGAACAACGTACAGATGGCATGAATCCGTGACACATAGTCACGTGATGCGCCGTCCGTTGCGGAAAAGACTGATTTAGTCTGTCGTGTGTATCAACCGTAAGAGTCGACGACAAGGAGCGAGTTCTTTGTCAAAAGGGCTCCAGGGCCGCTATTTTCTAGCGATGCCTTATGCCTTATTCTATGCTATTCTTATCATCCACCACACACGGTGGCCTGATCCCGTTGATAATGTGGGCAGACCGTCGCTCTGACCATTGGCCAAGTGCGAAAAGCCTGAAAAAGCATAGAATCTGAAAAGGCATCGCTACAAAATACTGGCCCTGGACACTGTCGCCACACAATCTTAACCAACTCTTCCTCCATTGCACCCGTTCTCATTTGCTCGCACAATGACATTTCTTGGGAAAGTTCCTCGAGCAGGCAGTGTCTTCCTTTTAATTATCATATAAGGAGGGAGTTTATGCCCATCAGCTGTGCAGCACAGCACCACACCTGTGCACCACAGCACCACACCTGTGCACCACAGCACCACCTTCTCCTCCTTGGCACCCTTTTCATTCACGGTGTACGCCACTGGCATATCAAAATACACAGCCGTCTGGTCGGCGTTGCCGATTTGCCCAAGGTTGTAGCCTGCCGCTTCTCTCTTTCTCAGCACGTAGCGCTGAAAAGCTATCAGCTTTTCTTCGAAATCGCTTGGCAGCTTCTGGGTGATTGAAGTGCGATGTCGGAGGCTGAAGCCGAAGTGCTTCATGAATTTCTGTAGCTAGCCTCGGCTGGCCTTAAAATCCTTTGGCGTTAGGCCTCGCTCCCTCGAAAGTTCCCTAGCTTTCGCTTGGAGCACTTCTGTTGTCACTGGAAGGGCAGCTGCTCTCTGCGTCCGAACAAAGTCGGCCAAAGCTGTCTCCACTTCGTGGTGAGGGCCTTTCTTTGGTCCGCTAAATGCCATCCTCGTTACGGCACACGTGAAAAGCTGCTGTCGTTGTCCCCTCCAATGACGGACGTCTTTCTCGTTGACGCCGAAGTCCTGCCCGGCTTGAAGGTTCGACGATGCCTCTGCGGCTATCACAACTTTTCGCTTGAAAGCAGCGCTGTAGTGGCACCTCCTGCTTGGTGCCATCGCGATAACACCACGCCGCACACCGATACGGCCGACACGACACAAGTCAAAGTGGCGACCTCGCTTGTGCACAGTTGGCTACTGGCACGGCTAGTAGCGGCTGCGATACTGACTTTTCTAGATGGCGCTAGCTATGCACCGTATTTAGCAGTTTCAGTGAAAAACTGGCGCGTTTTTTAAAATCCTCGAATCTAAGCCGACCCTAGAGTTTGGAATATGATTATTTGAAAAAAACTATGGGCCTAGATTCAAATAAATACGGTATTTCATACCTGCTTAGCACTGTAAGTGTAGGAAAAAAATTTATGGAGCTACAGAAGTAGAGCTACTCTGGATCTGTCTGTTTCAACGCAACTTTCTGTGTTCCTATTGTCGCCGGCTAGATACCTGTCCAGTTTAAATATTTTTCCATGCAAATTTATATAATAGGAAAGAAGTGAATAGTTACAATGACAGTACAGGTGAATTTCATTGATTCCAATTCTGTGGGGACCGAAAATAGGTTTGAATGAAGTGCTTTTGGGAACATTACTACTGTATGGAACCTGTATTAAACCTGCATCCTGGTTATTACATGACGAGATTAATTGTGTTTAAACCATCGATTACTCATCATATTGTAAAACTATGGCTTGCACCCTTGCAGTGACTTGTCATTTGAAAAGAAGGATCCGCTTGCATCACTGGTCAAGGGTGGAGGATCAAAGCGCAATGCCTTGCTCAAGTGGTGCCAAAACAAGACCATGGGCTACAAGGTGAGCTGGCGGCCACTTCTTTTGTTCTTTCATACACTGTCTATTTAAAGTTGCAATGTTGTAGACCGCAATATTAATGCATCTGTGCATCTCCTACGCTCTCTTCATTACCAAAACAACTGTATGTGGCATTCGCACTGTGCACCCCAGTGCCAAATCAGCCAATGCTCACCAATTGGTGTCAAATGAATGCACATCTTTCACCATACCTCTCTATATGATTAACGGGACCATTCCTTCTGTATAAATTATCTGAATTTCTTTAAAACAATGGCTGCCAAATTAACAAATTTCACTGTATTGCTGAAGAATCAACGTCCTACCAGCCCTGCCTTCTTTGTGAACAGCCCCTTGATGGACATATGACAGGATTGATCAACTTGATTTGGGTGCTCACGAAAAGCAAAAGTTACAGGCATGGAACTCATCCTAGGAACTCCAACTGTAATTCATCATGCAGCTTTAATTCCAAAGTCCTGTCAACTTGTGCTTCCTTTCCTTTCCACCAGGGCATAGACATCACCAACTTCAGTAGCAGCTGGAATGATGGACTGGCCTTCTGCGCTCTCCTGCACACCTACCTGGGGGACAAGGTCCCCTACGACCAGCTTGATAGCAAGGACAAGGTGAGCATCAGTGGCCACAGCTTTCCACAGCAGCAGACACTGCCAGATGAGCAAGGACAGGCTAGAACGGCCAGTGCCTACATGGTAGTATTGCTGTGTGTCGCGCAAGTGTTATGCAGTCTGGAATACCCATAGTCGCAGTTACCCACATGGCATGGGGTATAAATTGCCTGCCAACTCTCCTAAATTTTTCATAAAATTTAATAATTTGGTTTTGTTGTATGATTTTACAAATGTTGTGTCATGGCTTGCAAAATATAAATTCTGTTCATGCAAAGGTGTTTCAATTGTGTTCAAATATTGGGCAGAGAAAGATTGCAAAATATGCAGACAAAAAGAAAATGTGATAGTACCTGTGCCGCCCTCTTATAGTAGCGCAAGGCACCACATGCAGAGGGGTACTACTTGCTACAAACAACTTTATTAAGAAACGTTCCTGGAACAGGCCCATTCAACAGTTAGATTCAGATACTTCACCTACATGGACTAGAGCACTTGTGTGCCTTGTAATGGGATCTGCCAGAGAATATTAACAAGCTTCTTTGCCTCTGAACCTAGACTTATGACAGCATCTGGGCGAGCTTGATACGCTTCATTCTAAAAAAAAAGTTTTCACCCTTTGGGGTGTATGCTACCCCCAAAGTATAGTCGTCATCTGTCTCATTTACATTGTTTTTTTTTTCTTGAAAGCTCTGTAGCGCTACACTTTCCTGTCAAGTATGCATTGTCATGCTGATAATGCGCGTGTCACTCGTGACCGGGCACACAGCACTACAGAAAAGAAAGGCACACAAGACGAATGACGAATATAGTTTGGGGAGAAGATAAGTCTGAAAACAATGCAAGCTTTTTTTTACAGTGTTGATATGTCCTCTAACTGCAAGTATAGCTGATGATATATTAAAGGCAACTGTTGATTTAGTATAGCACGGTTTCTTTTGTATTCAAAGTTTATGTCCATAAATAACCAGTTTTTATTTCATTTAGCTCACACATTCATGAATTTGGAAGTGTGATTGATTAAATAATTAAAAGGTTTAGCATACATTTCTTTTTTATCAGCCCCCAGTAGTCCCTAAGCGTACCCTATCCTAGTAGTCACTGAGGGCCTCTTCAATTTGTGGTCCTAAACTTCACAAGAATGCCTGAGGCACTGATTTTGCCCAATGAGCATTGGTGTATAGGATACCTTGCACAGCCTTTGGCTGCTGGGATGGCAAATTGAAGGGAGGCTTGCTTGCTAGCGCTATCACTTGGGCATTGTTGTTAGCCTTACTTTGTTAGCCTTACTTACTGCAAGCCTTTTTGCAGGCGTCATTGCGCTTTTCATGCTCTCTTTATTTTCCTTCTTTTCAGAGGAGAAACTTCAGCATTGCATTTGAAGCAGCAGAATCAGCTGGGATTCCAAGCACTTTGGTGAGTGCTGAGCTTTTGTGCCATCCTTAGTGTCCAGATAATCTGGGCGAACATGCATCTATTCTGCAGAAGAGTAGGCATTTGGGCTGGTTGGTTCATGATTACGGAGCGATTGGTCTCATAAAAGCCTTCTCCCTTTTTCCTTTGCGCACTCAAAGATAGTCAAGCGCGGTATTGCAAGGTCTTGAATGAAGGCGGCCCTCATCAGGTCTTGTGACCACCAAGTGGATGCAAGCTTCGAAAAGCAAGTAGCCAGGCTGAAGCTCGCAGGTTTCCCGGTACTGCTTTTAACCAGCATCGCTGAAAGCCTCGCAACAAGCCTTAAAAGAAAGCAATTGACAGCTGCTCAATCTGAGAATTGCTCACGGCAGATGGTTGCGGTTATCCCATATGTGCACCACATTGCGCATAATTTTAAAAAGGTTGTCAGCAGGGCAGGCGTTAGGTTGCTGTTCACTGCCCGAAATAAGTTAGGTAGCCTGTGCCATCAAGTCAATCGGGTGACCGAGAACAACAAAAAAAAGTTGTAAAAAGCAGCACAGACAGAAATTTATTGGTGACTGTTGTGACTGTGTGGTGTATAAGATTCCCCTTTCATGCAAGCGTTTTTATATCGGCCAAATGGGGCGGTGCATCAATGACCGCATGCGCGAGCACTCAAAGTTCAAAAACGAGCTAAAGATAGTCTTTGGACAGCCTTTGGCTGTTGGGATGGCAAATTGAAGGGAGGCTTGCTTGCTAGCGCTATCAAAGCACTCAAACAAAGTTCAAGAACGAGCTAAAGATAGTCAGTTATTACTGCATTGCAATGAATGCAGCTGCAAGCCGTCTTTTAAAGATGTGACCTATCTGTCAAAATACCGCGATGACTGCGCACGTCTTAAGGCCGAAGCTTTCCGCATTCATGTTAGCGGCGAAGAATGTGTAAGCCTTCCCTCTATTTCTCTCCTTCCGTAGGAGATTGCCTTCCTATCGCATTAATTGCAATTTTTCCCCCCTGCGCATGCCCAATTCTGTTGATTCTGTGGTTTGAGATAGCAGCGGAGTATATATATGCTGACTGAAAGAATAAAGACACTTTGGCTGTTAGTCAGCACTGTTGTCCATGTCCCTCTGCTCGTCCTGTTCTTTAGCACTGTTTTTGTTGCTCGTAATGTATCTATTCCCCTCTACACATGACTAGCTATGGACACTTTTGGACAGCTTGTCCAAAAGTGTCTCAAAAGAAGTGCATTGTTTAATTTGAAGAAGTTATATGCAAACCTGACTTGATCTATTAAAACTCTGGTTTTTGCAATACAGTCGACAACCAATAATCCGGACTCAACGGGGAACACAAATAAGTCCCAACTATCGAATGTCCAAAGAAACGAATGAATCCAAAAAACAGATATTATTTATGTTTTAAGGCCCCTGTGCAAGGAAGAAGTGGTCGATTCATTTCCGCACGCACTTCCGCTTAGGTGCAATCAAATCCACCTGTATTTATGCCAGTTTTGTGTTGTCTCTGTGCGTCAGCATATATCGTGTGGTATAGCCCCTCAACCTTCTCCAGTAACTGGGGTAGCCTCGCCATAGCTATGTTGAATAACGTCGGCGAGAGCACCGACCCCTGAGGTGTCCCCACTCCGGTAACTTTAATGTCTGTTGACCGATATGGGCCCATTCCCACTGTAGCTACACGGTCCTTGAGAAAGGCTCGCACGTAATTGTACATACGGGAGCCACAGTGGGAGTGGGCCAGGTTCTCAAGGATGAGACCATGGGAAACGTTATCGAAAGCTTCTTTGACATGAAGCGCCAAAAGAGCTCTCGTCTGAGCCCTGATGGAGGGGTCCTCTTTTATCTGAAGAAGAACATCGTGAGCGGACAAATGGGGGCGAAATCCAAACTGTGTGTGGGAAAAGAAATTTTGCATCTCCAAGAAAGGTTGAAGCCGTTTTAGGATTACATACTCAAGCAGCTTTCCGATGCACGATGTGAGGGAAATCGGCCGTAAATTTTGGATCGACAGGGGTTTTCCGGGCTTGAGCATGAAAGTGATCTCGGCACGTCGCCATTCTAGAGGCAGAATGCCGGCGTGCTAGTGCTGATTGTACATAGCACAGAGCGTTTCCAGGTCCTCATCCGGGAGATTTCGCAGTAGAGTATAACGTATTCCGTCCTCTCCGGGTGCGGTGTTCCTATGAATGTCTGCGAGTGCGGCTTTGATTTCCTGGACAGTTATGTCAGTGCCTAGCGGGTCACTTTCTTCTCTACAGTCAACGACAGATTTTTCGGACCCTCTAGGGAACGTAAAAACGTCCGAAAATTCAGGCAGTCCGAAAAAATGAATGCATGCGAAAAAACACACCCTTTTTCTTTTTTTCTCAGATCTAGAGGTAAAGGGCGAAGTAACAGGCTTCCGAAACCCTGCCACAGCATCAGTGAAGTGGCTATAAAAAGAGGCGTTCAAAAACTCTGTATGCAGCCGACTGCCGGTTTATTATGCACATGTGCATTGTCGGGCAGCCGGTGTTATTGCTGCAGTGGCTTGAAGAACTTGATTGTTGTTTTGACGGCGTTCCGGTTGCATGCGATCATATTCGCCTCGATCTGAGCAAGGGTCATGTCAGCACTGTACACCGATGAAAGAGTCAACAGTGCTCGCGTCAACTCGGCGCTGTAGGCGGCGCAGGCATTGGCTCCTCATTTTCAACATCGGAGTCATCTGAATCCCCCACAATCTGACGGACTATTTCCTCGTCAGTCAATTCTGCGCGGAAGTCGAGCTCGTTGTCAGCGTCAACAAACTGTTCAAAAGTTATTTCCGTGGGTATGGAAACCCCAGCAGAGCGGAGGTCGTTGATCACGTCATCCGACGGTACTGTTTTCCGCGCTTCGATGCCATCGGCGAGGACGACGAAGACGGAGTGGGCGCCATCGAAGGCAAGCGAAATCCTCAAGTTGCGAACAGTGGAGTTCGCTGACGAGCGTCGAAGCACCTAGGCCTAGCGTCGCAGAGCACACTTGACACAACGGCACAACCATACACCACGCTAGCCAAAACGTGGCCTGCGCAAACAAACAAACAAAATGGCGCCGCTCCGGAAACTCTGCCGGAGGCGGAAGTGCGGCGATGAACATAGCCAGCGTGGCCAGACCAAATCAGTGTGTGACGGCTAGATTCGGCTAGGTGTGGTTCAAAGCGGTGATAGGCTTCGGCTGAAAGTGGATTTCCTTCGCAAGGGCGCTGCGCGAGGAGCCAAAAGACCTTCCGTCCGTCAAAAAGTCCGGAAAATTGCACGGCGGGGGGTTCGAGCGTCCGAAACTTCAGATGTCCTTATACATTGATTCTATGGGGCTCGTGGCGGTGCCGCAAGAACGTCCGAAATATCAGGCATGTCCGAAAATTTGGGCGTCCGAAAATTCAGTCGTTGACTGTATACAGATAGTCCGGATAGCTTGGCTTAGAGCCACGGGAGAGATACCTTTGTACAAGGACCTTCAAGAGCTGGTCTCCGTCTTGCAAGGATTGCCCACGTTCTCGCGGTGCCCAGCGTACCACTTAGCTTACCACAAAACGTTTGCCAGTTAGCACTGGTTAGCTGGTCTGCGTATTCCTGGGCTGCTCTCGTAATTTGGGATATTCTGTAGCGCAATTTTCGATTGAACTTTTGCCGCTTCCATCGCTTCGTGAGACCTCGGCGCGCGTCCCACAGATGTAGGAGATGCGGGTCAACCTCGGGGGTCTCTGTCGTCGTGGTTATGCGGCTAGTCGTTTTGTTTAGATCATTGCGTAAATCACTGAGCCAACTGGCATAATTTTTGGGGCTTTCATCTCCTGTGGCTCGACCCTTACGGATTACGCGAAGTTTGGTCCAATTTGTAATGCAAATTTTCTTTACAGGGCGTTTGTAACTTGTGTGATTGATGCGGATGATGAGAATGTGGTGATCGCTACCCAGCGTCTCGCCAGTGTTCAGCCACTCGCCCTGGACCCCCCTCGTGAAAGTGAGATCCGGGCAAGTGTCTCTCTCGACGCTATTTCCCTGGCGAACTAGGCTGGGTATGATCTGTTATGAGGGTGAATCGGTGATTATGTGTGAGGTCCCAAAGCCGAGTGCCCTTTGGTGTGTTACTGCGATAGCCCCAGGCCACGTGTGCGGCATTGAAGTCACCGCGCACTACGGACACCAGGCCCAACTTGATGAGTTCCAAGAGTAGATACTGAAAATTGTCCCACCGAGCCCGAGGTGCACTGTATACATTTAAGATGTACAGGCTATTTTGTCTCGTGTCCGCGGGGACAACCTCAATGATTTGATGAGGGATATCTGACGTGAGAGTAGTGTGGGTATAGGTGAGTTTCCTGGACACAAGCGCGCACACTTTCGCCTCGTCCGAGCCCCTAATGGCCTCGTAGCCACTGATAGTTACAAGGGTGGTGCCCGGCTCTTGGAGAAGTATGGTGTCCGGCGGTTCTGACGATGCGGCAACGTACTGTTGCAGCGAGCCCCGTTTAGATCGGTACACCCTGCAATTCCATTGCCACATCGTCAGTCCCGCCGTTCTATTTTGCATTTGCATTGCAGGCGCCATCATTCTGTAGCTGGGCTGGGCGAACGTACGGGTGAGTGCGCTCGCTTGTCGCTAGTGACGGCGCTGAGGTAGGTGTAGCGCGTGCGACTAGTGAGGATGAGGAGGAGGATGATTTAGGGGGAAGGGGTTGTGCCGTGAGCTCTCTCACGCTCTGCTTGAGTTCGTTAGTAATTTCATGTAGCATTGGTTTCAGCACGGACGTTTGGAAGTCTACAAAGGCGGCTCGGATCATTTCCTTAACCTCCGTGAGAATGCTTTCTCACATCTCCTGTATAGCTCGGTGCAATTCTCGTCGAAGCTCCTGCTGGAGGTCGCGGCACAATGCAGTTGTGAACTGGGGAGGGATCTTCGCGCGAGGCGCCTGGGATTGGGATTGGGTTTGTGATAGGGACTGAGGTTCGGATGAGTGTGAGGGAGATTTGAGCAGTGAAGGTGGCGGGCCCTCCGCCCAACTTACCCCTTTAGGTCCGGCTGGCCCTTCGGGTGCTGCTAATGGTAGCTGTTGCGGTAGTGGTGGTGGCTTCTTTTTGGCCGGTGGTGGTGCCACTGGTGGTGGTGACGACGGTGGTGATGAGGATGATGATGAAGATGATGGCGGTACCCACTCGCGGTTCTTAGAACACTCGCAGGGGCCTCGGCTCCGAGATCGTGACCGGGATCGAGACCGAGATCGGGAACGGGACCGCGATCGGCTTCGTCGCTCTCTAGATTGGGCCAGAGGACGATGCTGTTGCCGTTTTTGTTTCTCGAGTTCCTGGCGCACTTGTTGCTTGTTGGGTGGCTTTCGTGCCCGGCCCGGACAGCTGGGATCGGTTGTCGGATGATCCCCTTTGCACGTCAGGCACCGGGGCTGGCACTGGTGAGGTTCGGTGGTGGATGGGTTTTCAGTCCCACATGTGGTGCAGCGCTTGATGCTTGGCGTGGGGCAGACGTCCGCACGGTGGCCCACTGTGAGGCATACGCTGCATACCTGGGCCCTCGGCGTGTGTATGTAGCATCGGTACTCGGCCCCATAATACCTAACGTAGCGCGGTACCCTGAGGCCAGCAAATGTTATGATGGCCGTGGTCGTTCACCCCATCATGCGAGCATGGAGGATTTCCACCCCAGGTGCCATCAGGTGGTCTAAAAGTTCGGTTGATGTAGTCCCTGTGTCGGGACCCGTGATGACTCCTTTGCAGGAATTATCGGGGGAGGCGATGTATGTTGAGATGGGGTAGCGATGCGGGCCAAGTGCAAGCGATGTCATCTTGTTAAGGCTGGTCGCTATTCTTTCACTTGGCATGCTGATGAGGGCGATGTTTTGGGCACGTTGAACACATAGGTGAAGTTCGTCGACCTCTTGTTCCTTGAGGCGCGCCTCGATGCCGACGGCGCGAGTGAGAGTGTGGCGAGGCCACTCACCGAATGCGAGACCGTTTCTCGGGCGCAGGATGACTTTAAAATCGTCAATGGGCAGAGGTGGGGGCCTCTGGGGTCGTCGTGGTACAGTTTGGTTCGAATGCTGCGTCTCTTGGCGGCGGGCTGCTGGGTCAGACTTATCGTCGGCGCGGCGTCTCCGCCGGCCGCGAGCAGTGAGCCATGATCCATCCGGCGGGTCTTCTGGATATCCTTCTGTTGCTGAATCGTCGCCGTTGGTAGCTTCCACATCCATGATAGTGGTCAACGGGTTTTCGCGGTGTTGGACAAGGTCGGCTCTCCCTGGACGCCAATCCTGACCACGCTGAGGCTTAGCTCGAGCACTGCGGCTCAGAGACGCCGCGAGCGTCCCTGCTGCATCGGTGGTGATCTTGACGTCGTCGTGGAAGGTTGCAGGTAGCATCCGTTGTCGTGCTCAGAATAGGGCCAAGAAGCGAGGAAGAACGCGTGAGACGCTGTAGCGTCTGCTGCTGATGCAGGAGCTCCAAACCACACGTCCGCACACGACGGTAGCTCCGAGTCTTGTAGAGATTATTCGGCCCCAGGAAGCGACCCAGGAAAGCGACGATGACGTTGAAGGCGAGCCGCAACCTAAGGCTGCCGATGTAGCTGCGGGCCTTGCTCTTGCGGAGCGCTTCTTTGCCGCTGAAGGTAACGCGGAAAAAGCGCTCCACCACATCTACAGCCTGCAGAACTTGCTTTCAGCAGCGCGATTCGGCAAGAAGAAGCAAAGCAAGATGACCGACTATTTTTCTTAGAGAAAATACTCGATTTCGCCACAACTAAAGTGCTGTTTTTTGTGTTTTGTGCTTAATTGGAAGTTCGTTTAATTCAAAGTTTTTTGCGGTCCCCGTGAACTTCGTATTAACGGGAGTCGACTGTATTTTGAACACAGCGATGTGATGCGCCTCTGCAAGTGCGCTTCTCCTAATAGAGACACAGTCACTGCTTGCCTTATCAGAAATATTTATTGCTGACAAATTTGAAACTACAGTGTTTGGCAGATGCTGTCAAGCAAGAGATTGAATCTGAAGGACGGTACATGCTGTGGAGGAAAAATGAGCATGGTAGGTGTCTCAGTCTTGCCCGCTGCCAAATGGTTGGCTCGTGCGGGCTGCAGCCTTTTGTTATCAGCAACAGCCTTTTGTTATCAGCAACAGCCACTCTGCTTCAAGAGTGCAAAAGGCCTTCCTGTCCGATACAGGCTCCCCAAGAAAGAGCAGGTGACACTTGATCTTTTCACTGACTGGCGCTGGGCATGGGATGCTGAACTGGAGGTGCTATGCCGCCAGGTTCATCTTTTTGTAGACGAAGGCTTTCCGCAAATGGCATTTTAAGACTCCACGAGCAGCCAAAATAAATACAACCCCAACCTGTATGGATCTTTACATTCAGATTAATTTAACAAAACCACAACACACCACATCGACATGTCGCAGGAAGACCATTGTAGCAATGACGTGCAAGATTCATCGCTGTGGAATTTGCGGGTCCGCACTGAACTTGTTTCATTCATGCTCGCATGGTTACACGTGAGTGAGAACAAACTCTGATGTCCTGCCAGCTGAAAGCCATTTTCTAAACTGCGTGTGTGTATTGTCAGCAGTCACCGACGCAAGGGCCAGTGGGCAAGGGCCAAAAATGAAGAGGTTTCATGGCTGCGAGGCACCGGAGTGCTGAGCAGCATGCAAGAAGAGATGCAGAGACATTTTAGACTGCAGCTCTTAGGCGGCCGTTCCTACGGCAACCGTTTGTGTAACCGAGCAAACGAGAAAGGATGAAAGAGCGAATGTGATGCATAGGAGGGGATAACAGACGAGAGGAGGAAAACGGAGGAGGAGTAGGATGATGCAGAGAAACCGTGAGGTGGAAAGCAAAGGAGGAGGGTATGGCAAAAGTGTGACATGAAATGCATAGTGTGGTGACGATGACTACAAGATAGTGCAGGAGTAGCACCCATTGTCTGGGAGGTCCGTCTGGGGCGCCTTCTGTGAATCGCGCCCATGCATCACCCACGCACGGTCTCTCGCGATCTTCAGATTAGCGTGGCAGTCACCCCACACTTCACTCCATTTTCAATATGCCGCACGAGACAGATTGTCCGCACCACCCAATATCTTGCGAAATCTAAGAACATATACAGCTGTGCTCAAGTTTTGCATTAGGGAGTATCATAATCTTTGGTAAATTTTTTAGGATGATTGAGAAGTGAAGACAACTTGTTCTAGCAGAAAGTTGGTTCCGAAGCTCAACACAACAGTCTGGTGTGATGATCAGCTGTTTAAACAACATATTGGTGGTATTGCTGCAGACATGCGGCTGGGCACGTTCCACATGTGATTTGATTGCAGCACACTGATTGCGGCATGGCACGTATCTATGCAGGCTAGTTTGGCTAGTTCCATTTCTACCCTTTCCCGAATAAAAAAATTACGGCAGAACCAATCTCACGATAATTGCCGATGGTACAGTGAAACCTCGTTAAACCATAGTTGGCCGGAGCTCGGAAAAAGTACATACTAAACGGTAGTACCGTTTAACCGAAATAGCATGAAATCGCCCACTTACCTGTCGAAAACAGAACTCGGAGAGAGTGCAATGTGAGGGGAAAAAACATTCAGTATTTATTCAGTTCGCGTGACAAAACTGTTATTTTCGTTTGATACCGCTGCGGCCTAGCACGACGACAGTGGCCTCAAACTTACTGAAGCTGCGTGCAAGCTTTTCAGCCAGGCGCCCCTTCTCGGCAAACACTCGCATGGCAGATTCCTCATTGGCATTACATACAGTCGCTGACCGTTTATTCGGACCTCACGGGGACTGCGGAAATGTCCGAATAAACAGGTGTCCGAAAAAGCAGATTAAGAAAAAAAAAAGAAAGAAATCCTTTATTTCCACGCGCTTATTCGGGCTTGGCAGTAGGCTTGAAGAAATCGTGAATGCGCCGTTGCATGCTGTTCTGTTTACGCGCAATCAAATAAGCCTGAATCTCGGAGAGGGTCGTACGGTCACTATAGGCGGCCGAAAGCACAGTCACTGCTTGTACTAGCTCTGCATGCGACGGCAGTGTAGCACATGGTGCGTCATCTTCCGACTCGGAGTCATTGTCCAGCAGTGCAGCAAAAACCTGACGAATGAGCTCACGGTCATCGAGTTCTGCACATGTCAGTACAGCATGTCACCACCTGTAAAACTGTCAAATGCAACGGTGTCCGGAATCGCAATGCAACTGCTGCGCAGGTCCCCGCAGAACATTTTCGGCGTCAGTAGGGAGCACATCGGAAGGCGACAAATCCTAGCCCTCCCAGCGCAGTCTGCGCAGGCACTGTCGGCGCCATTAGACACTTGATGCAATGTTTCCTTATGCCGCGTTGGATCACCGCAACAACGACACAGCACACAAAGCAAACACCACCACGCCGTCACGCCGACACCGGTCGCACAAACAAAAAACGTAGCTACTTGCAGCGTTGTGCACGAAGAAACAAACAAATCAGCTGCTGGATTGTCTTGACATGGCTTGCTAAGCTGAGACCAGAACTGCTGTAGCAACTCTATTGAACCAGGCAGAAACAATGATGATGAGCGGGGATTTCCAGTAGCGCCACTTCGTGGGGCAGCAAGGAGGTTCCGTTCAAAACAAAAATGGCGCTCAGCTAGTCGAACCATGCACCGGTCAGAGTCGATGCATGGTGCTCTTGATCGAGTTGGCTCAAGGAGTGTCCGAAAAACCAGACGAGAGGTTGCAAGGTGTCCGAACTTTCGGCAGTTGTTGTACATTATGGTCTATGGGGAGAATGGCGGTGCCGCGAAGCAGACCGAATAATCGAGCATGTCAGAATTTTTGGAGTCCGGAAAATCAGTCAGCGACTGTATTCTCCATGTACGCACGCAGTAGTGCTGCAGAAGTCCCGGGGCGCCTTTTTCATTGCCGGGTGCTGGAGTTTGGAATAATTTTCGTTTGGAATAGAGTTATCGCGCCCCTGTTCTCGTCGCGATAATTGCATTCATGAGGCTGACGTAATGCGCAGCTTATGCCACTGTCGGGTCTGAATCGCCCGCGCTGTCGCTTTTCGTGTCGTCCTCATCACTATCGCTAGTCGACACTTTGGCAACAACGGCAAAAAGTCGAACCTCGTAGCAGACATTTCTTCGCGGTCGCAGCAGCGCTGCCGAGCAACTTTTTCGCATTCCAAATGCCACACACTGTAGTCAACAGCAGATCCCTGTCGCATGCCAGCGCCAACTTCTTCGTGTCACGTTCGATAGCACGGACGATGTCTAATTTTTCTTCTATGCTGAGCACCCGGCGTCTTTTTTATCCGAGCTCCGGTATGACGCGAGTCCTCACTTGCATGATGCCATAACGCTCTCTGACATGGTGTCAAAATATGTTGATGTTGATGTGGCTTCACGCGCAAATGCACAGGGCGCTTGGAGGCCGTTGTTGCAATCTCTGAGGCTTGTTGTTCTGCTGGGCTGCTCAATGAAGATGACGCACCGCCGTGTTTGCACAATGAAAAGTTGAAACAGTATGTTTTAACCAATGTGTATGCAAAAAGCTGGTACGGTTTATGTGGATACAAAACACATTATGTTCAATGGCCGCTGAGTCTGGGATTTGACTTTACTACTTTTAAAACGAAACTACTGTTTAAGCGGGTACGGTTTAACAAGGTTTTACTGTAATGTGATTAGCAATCAAACAATGTAGCAACACACCATATGGCAGAAGTCACATTTATTTAAAATCTGTACTCATTCTGAGGCTTCCATTGCTTCGGCTATATGCGACATGCGTTGTCTCTAGTTAACGGCCCACTTTACAAGGGCACTCGCTTGCCAAAATCACCCATGAGCATGACGCCATGATGATGACTATATAACAACGATACAGTGACACTGGAATGATGAAGAAGGAATGACCACTGCATGACACTGACAGGATGACGATTCTGAAATGATTACGATGTTAAAACGATGACAGTATGATGACGATGGCATGATAACGACAGTGACAACCAGATCATGAAGCTAGAATGACGACGATGGCATAAGCCTAATGGTATGACAACAGATGCATGACATGACTGTCTGACTAGGCAGTGATGATGATGGCATAATCACAATTCAACAACTACAGTAACATTACGACAGCATAACGAAACAGGATGACGTCAGTGAAATGAAGGCCATATGATGACAGCACGATGGCCATGTGAAGAAGTTTCTGAAGGGATGACGATGGTAAAATCACAGTATGATAGCAATGGGGCATGACAACAGACAAAGTATTTACTAAGGTAATTGCAAATAGAATCAGGAACACCTTAGACTTCTGTCAACCAAAGGACCAGGCAGGATTCCGTAAAGGCTACTCAACAATAGACCATATTCACACTATCAATCAAGTGATAGAGAAATGTGCAGAATATAAGCAACCGTTGTATATAGCTTTCATTGATTACGAGAAAGCGTTTGATTCAGTCGAAACCTCAGCAGTCATGGAGGCATTACGGAATCAGGGTGTAGATGAGCCATATGTAAAAATACTGGAAGATATCTATAGCGGCTCCACAGCCACCGTAGTCCTCCATAAAGCAAGCAACAAAATCCCAATAAAGAAAGGCGTCAGGCAGGGAGATACGATATCTCCAATGCTATTCACAGCGTGCTTACAGGAGGTATTCAGAGACCTGGATTGGGAAGAATTGGGGATAAGAGTTAATGGAGAATACCTTAGTAACTTGCGATTCGCTGATGATATTGCCTTGCTTAGTAACTCAGGGGACCAATTGCAATGCATGCTCACTGACCTGGAGAGGCAAAGCAGAAGAGTGGGTCTAAAAATTAATATGCAGAAAACTAAAGTAATGCTTAACAGTCTCGGGAGAGAACAGCAATTTACAGTAGGCAGCGAGGCACTGGAAATCGTAAGGGAATACATCTACTTAGGGCAGGTAGTGACGGCGGATCCGGATCATGAGACGGAAATAATCAGAAGAATAAGAATGGGCTGGAGTGCGTTTGGCAGGCATTCCCAAATCATGAACAGCAGGTTGCCGTTATCCCTCAAGAGAAAAGTATATAATAGCTGTGTCTTACCAGTACTCACCTACGGGGCAGAAACCTGGAGGCTTACGAAAAGGGTTCTACTCAAATTGAGGACGATGCAACGAGCTATGGAAAGAAGAATGATAGGTGTAACGTTAAGGGATAAGAAAAGAGCAGATTGGGTGAGGGAACAAACGCGAGTTAATGACATCTTAGTTGAAATCAAGAAAAAGAAATGGGCATGGGCAGGACATGTAATGAGGAGGGAAGATAACCGATGGTCATTAAGGGTTACGGACTGGATCCCAAGGGAAGGGAAGCGTAGCAGAGGGCGGCAGAAAGTTAGGTGGGCGGATGAGATTAAGAAGTTTGCAGGGACGGCATGGCCACAATTAGTACATGACCGGGGTTGTTGGAGAAGTATGGGAGAGGCCTTTGCCCTGCAGTGGGCGTAACCAGGCTGATGATGATGATGATGATGACAACAGTGGTATGACGACGCCCATGTGATGACAGTGGTGTGATGGGGGCGGCATGACAAGAGTCAGATCTGACAATGAATGGTCTGATGTAAGGACCACGACAGCATGACAACTGTATGACAACAACATAATGACATATGGAATGACAGTAGGATGATGATTAGTGTATGATGACGATGGGATTGAAGACTGTTTGACGAAGACGGCATGATGGTAGCATGTTGGCAACATGAGAAGAGTCGGATGAAAAAGCTGGAGTGACGATGATTCAACGACCACGACTGCGTCACGCCGATGGTATTACAATGAATGCATGGCAACTGCTGGAATGACGATGATTCAACGACCATGATGGCATCATGACCATCAGTGCATGAGTAAAAGCTTGTTAATTCAAACCGCAAGGGGAAGCCACCTCAATTCGAATTAACGAAAGTTCAAACTAACGAATGTGAAGAAGAACAGCAGAAAACTGTGATTGGGAAGCAGTAGGGCATGTCAACATTTTTTTTTTTTAATTTGGTGATTGCAGTTTGCCTTTTTTCTTTGAAGGTGACAGATTTTTGCTCTGTCAAGCGAATCTGGTGGAAGGCCTCCCCTTTGCCTTCTTTGTAACTGAAGAAGAGACGGGTGGCATTCTATTTGGCCATGACTTCCGCAGCAGAGGGCTGCACTGGTGCTTCGTCCTCCTCTTCGTCACTGGCACTGACAGGTTCTGAGCTTCTTAGCTGAGAAATTGTCTTCATCTGTAAGTGCACCACACACTACTGCACTCGATGTCCACATCAATGCAGTCCGCAAAGCAGACGTCTTCCAAAACATCTGCCATGGGGGCGGTGACGCCATGTTTGAGTGCAGATGACTCGTTAGCTTACATTGCTTCCATGCCGAAGCTGCAGTGGCGATTGCAATTTGCTTTTGTAACCACTGTCATTTGCTCCCAAGCACACACAACCATATGTAGCGCACTTGGGAGCATCACTCGATAGTTGTTGCATAAAATAACTTGTTGCAACATGTGGGGCCGATAAAAGGATTTAAAAATTTTGACGATACCCTGGTGAGTGCACCACACACTACTGCACTCGATGTCCACATCAATGCAGTCCGCAAAGCAGACGTCTTCCAAAACGTCTGCCATGGGGGCAGTGATGCCATGTTTGAGTGCAGATGACTCGTTAGCTTGCATTGCTTCCATGCCGAAGCTGCAGTGGCGATTGCAATTTGCTTTCGTAACCACTGTCATTTGCTCCCAAGCACACACAACCATGTGTAGCGCACTCAGGAGCATCACTCGGTAATTGTTGCATAAAATAACTTTTTGCAACATGTGGGGCCGATAAAAGGATTTTAAAATTTTGACGATACCCTGGTCCATGGGCTGCAGCGCCGTTGTTGTGTTTGCTGGAAGGAAGACCAGCCCAATGGCCTTTGTCTCAACCTCGACCTTATGAGCCAAACAGTTTTCTACAAGAAGCAGGACTTTGCAGCCACAGTGTTCGAACTTCTTGTCGATCTTCGTTAGCCACTGTGCGAACAATTCCCTTGCCATCCAGGCCTTTCTGTTGGCTGCATAGTCCGCTGGGAGGGACCAGGTGTTCTTGAAGCAATGAGAACTTCTTGATTTGCCAGTCACGAACAGTGGCAACTTTTCAGTCCCAATCATATTCACTGCAACCATCACAGTTATTCTTTCTTTACTTCTTTTCCCTCCCGTGCACTTGTCGGCTTTATACTGTAGCCTTGAAGCACCAAGGAGTGCCAAACTTCACACGTCTCCATGTTCATGGCCTTCGTTTCTCCCAACATAGCATGGAAAACAAGGTTGTAACACTTGCGAAAATGGTGCAGCCATCCATCTGAAGCAGTGAAGTGAAGCTGCAGAGTGAAATCCAATGCCTTCACCAGTATGAAGGGCTGCTCAGTGGTATGTCCTGCGCATGCGTTTCCTTAATCCAAATGAGAAGTGTTTCTCGAGGTTGCGATACTTTGCGATCTGCAACCTCTTTCTTTCGCTGGCAACTTCTGCCTCTAAGGTGCCTTCAATAGCCCTCTTATTTTTTGTGTAAATGGATAGCATGTTTTTTGGTATTGCTTGCTTCTTTGTGATTTCTTGCTTCGACAAAAGTCCAGCGTCCACTTCCTGCAGTCTTGCAGTCCACTTTTCTCTTGGGAGTGCTTTGGCACGGCGGGCGGGCGGGCTGAAAACGCCTGAAGTAGGAAAAGAGTGCTAATCACATTAAAAATGTGCCGAAAGCACATTGACATACGCGAGCCGCACTGCAGTCGTGCATTTGTGTGGCAGGGATTTTCAGGGTTAGTGGTAAAGACCATTCCGTTCCACAACGCAACTTGCAGCATTAGTTGGCAAAGAATAGGTCAAATTTTGTTCATTTGACACGCCCTTGGAGAAGCAAATCAGTAAGTTCTCACTTTTCAGTCTCAAAAAACTGTCAGAGACATGTGAAAATCTTGGATAAGGTTCAGATGATATATTTTATATTTCAAATTATGAATATGTCAAACTATATTGCAATCCAATTCAAGTTCGATATATCCGGGATCGACTGTACTGCTTTCTGGATTAAGATACCATAACCTTCAAACCGACAGACTCAGAAGGTTGTAACAGGCAACCGAAGTAATTAGAAGTGACTTGGGGAAATCGAACTTAGCCCCACTTGTTATATAGGCAGCCCTTGGTATAACGAACACAGACGTCACAAATTATCAGATATAACGAAGTAAGTCTGAAATGTCTCTTGCTTATAAATCAACATGCAACAAATATGTGCTCGTAACGAATACTGGATATAGCGAAGGTATTCTTGCGTAGAATGCAACTTCATTACAATGTGTTTCAACTCTGTAAGCAGAACTGGTCACTCCATTTCCCGATTAAATTTTTGAAAGTGCATTCATTGCTATCATGCACACTGCACTGTGCCAACTCGAGGGTGCTTAATGTTCTTCCAGAATGTCAATGAACTTATCTGCCTGGAGCGCCCGGACTGGCAGTCAATCATGGCTTATGTGACGTCCATCTACAAACACTTTGAGACCTGAGAGACTGGAAAGGATCACAGCCGTTGTAGTACTTCTGCCAAAGGATTGCACACGCACATTGACAGTGGACACTTGGTCCAAATTTTAGTGGTGTTAAACTGTGTTCTTGTTTGCTGCTTCTCCAGTACAAGTTTACATTTGCATGTCAGTGTTTTGGCAAAGGAACATGCAAACTGCTGCCATGTTCCATGTTCAGAGTTCGGTGTCACAGCATTTCTTGAGCTCTTTTGTATCGTGGTGTCAGTTCTGACGGATAGCCCAGTAAGTGCTCTCCAAGACCAGTGTTGAGAATGTGTGTGGCAATCTTTAATATTGTTCTCAGAATCGCTCAAATTGTCCATTTTGATAAAAACGCCAAAGAAAGCATTTTGGCTGTTTATTTTATTCTCAGGATTAGTGCCAGTGCTGTAGGGACACGCATGCCCAATTTTATTTCGTGAGCATTGTAGAATGTGATCTATATCCACTTAATGCCCAATTGCAGTTACAACTTGAAAGTGCAAAGGGACTCTACCTATTTTGCTGTTTCGTTGGCAGGGAGCTTTCATTGTTGTTCTTTTCAAAGTATTTTGTTCCATTTCATTTTTCCTGACCATGAGAGAGTGGCCGCATGAAACATAGCTGGTGCGGCTCACATCCAGTATTCACTGCCTTCGCGGGTAGGACATAAGAGCAGCTGTTGTTTCACGTAATTCATACCACATAATTTTTAACTTGCATTTTGTGTATGTTTGCCTCACTGGCATGAAGTTTACAACTCTTGTGTGTGTGTGTGTGTGCATGTCGGTTAGACGTGCTGCTTTTCTGCCCTCACACTTTATTTTTGTTTGTGTTATGCATTGCTTGCATATACAGGCAGCCTGCATCATTGTCACATGCTTCATCTATTTATGAGACCATCCTTATTATTATTGATAATTCTGCTGCTTATAAAATTATAAATGTTGGTGTCACATGTACTGCTATACCTTGAATGTCGCTACTGCAATGCTGGTGTGATGCTGATGTCATTGACATTACTTGCGATCTATGAAATATTCAAGTGTCAGTAAGGCTGATTTGTTTGGTTATTGTTGTAAAATCAGTGAACTTATTCAATGCAAGTCTGTAAAAAGCAGTTCTATATTTTATGCAGCTGCTAAAACCCCATTTCTTAATTTTTTCTTCTCTTTTTCCTAACGTTGCGACTCTATCTTTATTTTGAGGAAAAATAGTTATCGATAGTTTTCTAGTCTTGCAGTGTTTACTTTGTTTACTGTTGGTCATTGCTTTCTTTGTTTATTCATTATTCAAAGACCTGTGAATTTTGGGGAAGCACATTGTTGTGAAAATGTCAAAAAGGAGAAGATGAAAAGCTGCTCAAGGCCACCATGAGAAGCACCTTCATGGCACTCCTGATTTCAGTGCATGATGGTGTTTTTATTGCTTTACACGCTGCACGACATTGGCAGCAGTCCATTGAAGATGAGCTTAAGATTAACTTTTTTTGCTTAAATACACATGTGTAAACAAACATAAAAATACCTGTGTACATGCAGCAGTGCAAGAGGAATGTTTTGATCGCTGAAAGAAGGGAATAGTCCCAAACTGTTGATTTCTTGGCCATATTAAACTGTAGGCACCTAACACAGCTATCGCTATGGTTAGGGAGCTTGTGAAACAGTTTTATTTTGTAGCTCCTTAGTTCGAACAACTGTTCCTGTTTCAAAATTTTTTCATACATACGGAAGCATGAAAATTATTTGTAAAGACATCCGAGAAATGATTCCCTGGTTAAGTTCTTTTGTTTACTTTCCTGTCTACAATGTCGTAGAGGTTGAAAGATCAGCTGTCGGCTACACCGCTGTTTTTGAGTGTAGCTTGATAAATCTCCGGTTTATCATAAAGTGTGTGTCGTGCTGTAGTTGGCAAAGAACAGTTCAGGGGCTTCATTGATGACATTCTGAAGTTAATGTGGTATTTTTTATAATTTGTCATCAGTGACACAAGGTTGTCAGCTCACCACTGTGGGAACACTAACTCGTGGCTTCTTAAGCCCTTTGCCACAGTAGCAGGACAGATTAACTGAACATGACATTTAGCAGCTGTGCGTATATGCACCATGGGTCCATTTTGAAAAATATCTGGGAAATCATAAACGCTCCTGTGAACCAGATCACATTTTGGAGGATTACGTAGCCCTTGGGGAAGATTTCAGATGCAAGCAACAATGTGGACATTATATTTTGAATTTCGTTGACTCACACGAGTAAGTTTGTTGATCACAGGCACAGTTATAACTGATAGAGAAATGCAGATGATAGTGTAACAGTAGTGAATTCCCATTTTCTGCTAGTTTTTATGGAAGAAAGTTTAGCTAATATAAAAATTTTGCTATAAAGGGTCATAATTGTTCTTGTAACTTGTTTTCAATGGACTCAAATTGGAGCTGGTACATGCATAATAAGGCTTTGTAATAGCACATGTTCCCCTTGGTGCACTATTTCCAGTGCGTAATGTAAATGAGGGGTGTTCAGAAGACTGTGGCTGCTGCTGGCATTCATTAATAAGACAAGCGATACCGCACATGTCATCACCATAAAAAAATGTAGCCATTTCCATGCTTCCCTTTTTAGAATGAGATGTAACAATCATTTGTCGCTTTGCTGCATTGAAATTGCATTGGATTACATTCTGGGAGGTGATATATTGGAATAATGCTCTAAATGGCGCAAAACCAGTGTTTTTTGGGGGTTTCTCAGAATTGGCAAACATTTTACTGGCAGACGCTTCACCATGCATTTAGGTTAAAACTGAAAAGCTCAGTTATATCTTCAACCCAGTGCACTTTGACTGAAGAAGGTTATAGTTAAACAAGTATCAGAGGAGTGTTCTGCTGTGCTGTCTTGAACTGAAGTGGTCACATTCAGGTGTACTTTTGCTTGTGTTGACGCTCTTTTGAGGCCCATTGTCCCAGGGCTGTTATCTTGTGGTCTAGTCATGTGTGGAAATTTTTGTGTATACATCTCTCATCATATGCATAGTCAACAGAACCATTATTTTCTTTTTTTTTTTTAATGCTGCCAACTCATCAGGGTGTCCCTTATGAAGACAGGTGCACATTTTTTACAGCACTCTTCCCCTCAAAAAAAAGAAAAAAAAGGGCGAGCATTTCTTATTGTGTGTTGTTGGGATGCTATGGCAGTGTTACCAGCTCTTTCAAAGCATCAAATTTCACTATCAGCCCTTCAGGAAGAGTTGGTAATAGCAAGGTGCCTGGTATACAGGTAGTGCTTCCAATGTCCTTTCTGTATTATTATATTGTTTGTGGCAGAGCCTGAGTTCATTTTTATTACTGTGTTTTGCTACAGAGAATGTTGTGGGACTACATGAGTGTGTTGTTCAAACAAGGGTGCGTATCAAATGGCAAATGCCTTGACTGTAGCAGTAGTTTGAGTGCTCTGGCTGCCTTAGTAAGCAGTTACAGCCAGCATTCAAGTCTCGGAGAAGATTAAGAGCCATTCTGCACAGATTTAGCATGTCTGCACAACCCACACACACAGTAACCTTTCTTTTTCTGTATGACAAAAAAAAAAAAAAAAAAAAGCTGCATGCCCAGGAAGTTGTGGTTACCTGCCAGCATTACTGCTGCCATCATAAAATTTGCTGCTTTTTCCAAGCAGTTTTTTTGTGAGAGTTGAAAACAGTTCAGGCAGTACACATAGTGGCATTATTTTAGTTTTAAAGAATTTGTGGAAGTGCATGAGTAGCTGTGCTTAGCTTCTTGACGTTCACCTCACAGCTTGTTTTATTGTACAATGAGGGAAATTGAAGCATCTTATAAAGGAAAGAACAGAATTGCAGAAATATATGGTACTTAGTGTGAAGTTTGATGGGCTCTTAATTAAGCCTCTTACTGGGAACAAGAGTAATTGTCCTGCCTTATGTGCATTTTGTCTGATTTCTACAACTATCCTTTAGGAAAAGTATTTACCTCATACCTCGAGAGTGCACAGTCCATGTGCCATTGTTTTCGTTCCTTTCAGTATATATATATTTTTTTACTGCAGTTAAAGTGTTTCAACTCATGTTTATGCTGCCTAGATGGCTATTGTGGTGGGGTGTTTTCTTTCATTTCTTTTTCTGATGTATAAGGTTTGGTGCAACTTGTGATCTAGTCACCTAAGGGACTACGAAACATTCTTTTTTTTTTGTAATCATTGAAGCTCCTTTATAATAGAAAATTTTATATTAAAGGGCAACTCTGGCATTTTTTAATGATGTTAGGATGTTGCCATCTTCAAATGGCATTGACAGTCCTGTCATCAGCAGGGTGGTTCAATTTGCTTAGAAATTCATCAATAATTTTAAATAGGCAATAAATGAGATACTGAAACCGAAACGAGTAGGTGCTTTGCGGGATGTCACAATGAGTCACTGATGTCATATCCTACACTACCATAATGTAAACATGCAGAATGCGTGCTAAACGCACAGTACATGTGACGCTAATGCCAAAGAAGAACTCTTGATGGTGTCTGGCTACACAGGGAGCTTTTACAGAGTTTCTGAACTAGACAGCGGCGATTAAAGCGACGATTTCAGCGATAGTGGCAGTGTAGTCTCTGATGTCACAAACACAAGGTGGCCAGTAGAAAGTCATGAATTGAAAACGCAACCAATCTTTAAAATTCAATTTTTTGGTCTTTAAAATTCAATAATATTCCATTGAGATCAGTGGACATAAAAAAATCGCCGGAGTTGCCCTTTAAGGAGACACAAGCATTGGGGCCCTCTATCAAAGATTCTCTAATAGGTGTGACTTTACTGACAAATAATTGACCATTTCTTGTTGCAATTATTGTTTCATACTTTAGTATAGTTAAATCGGTCACAGAGCCAACCTTTGAGCTTATGTCCTAATGATTTTCTCCTGCTTCGTAAAACTAAATGTGCCAGGTCTAATGGCGACATGAAAAATTAGGTGTATCCTCAAATTGCTGCACAGGATCACGAATCCTCAGCAGCCTTATGCCTCATAAGCATTGAACATGATCGGGATGGACTTATATGTCCCCATGTCACTGTATTTACACTGGAAAATGTTTATCTTGCAAGGCACCTTACTGCATGCCAAGTTGTAGCAAATGCCTGGGAGGATTGCCGAGCCTGTAATCGGAGTAAGCTTTGGTGTACAAGTGGGTTTTGCCTGCATAAACGCAGGATATAGTTGTACCAATGATACCAGGTGAGCTGTATGACATTCATCATGAACCACAGGTATTTTCACAGTTCCAAGTGTTTGCTTGTTGTGTTCATTGGAACCAATTGGCCATCTAGGCCTGCTGATGTCAGTTCATTGGTCCAACCAATATCAGGCTACTTGGACTTGGCAATGTTAGATAGCCTGTGATAATTGTGCACCCGTAGGTAAAAGTATATGGATCATAGGCTCGTGCAAAAAACTAGAGCTATTTGCATTTCAGACGCACAAGCTGAAATTGACCGAGTGCACTGGAAAGTTTACAATGCCCAGTTCTGACCAATCCTCAGTTTCAAGTTAAATTCATAGACAGGGAAGAAAATCACCTTTATTGCGGAATTGCTGGTCTGATAGTTTTGCTTAGCGGAGTATGATCCCAGTTTCCATCAGCCATTTGAATACAATTTACTAATACAAACCACATACTTGTCCTTACCACACATGCAAATTCTGTTTCTGAGTGCTCAAGTTAACAGTATTCTTTTTCATTTTGTCTGAAGCAAACTTAGGAATATTCACAATTCTGAAGTTTTGCTGGTGACGCTATTATGACATGGCTTCAACTGTACAGTTGTTTGTAAAAAACTGCACACCTATTTTCACCATTAGTATTAGCAAATGCAGTTCTTTATTTCTTATCTGTGCTGCCTACACTTTGATTGTTCTACAAGCTGTTCGGCTTGATTTGTGGTGGCCACTTTTGTCAAACTTGGCATAGCAGCTAAGACTGGGTAGGACATGATCTCAGTGCAACTTCTACAGTTATACCAGAAGACATGAATAAGCTTTAAACACGCACTCAGATTTCACTTGTGTCAAAAATAACCATGCTTTGGACATGGTTGAACAGCTTTTCGGGTAGATGAACATATAAAGTGAGCTTCACGGTTTGGTTCGTTTTCTGGAATCTGCAAAAGGATAGACAGTTGGGCGAGTTGATACGGTAACATGATCTTGGCTTGTAGCGCGAAGTGAACACGGACACAGAAAGGAGCAGACAGGACGAGCGCTCATCCTGTCTGCTCCTTTCTGTGTCCATGTTCACTTCGCGCTACAAGCCATGATCATGTTTCTGGAATCTGGACATTTGTAGAAAAAGTGCACTGTTGCTAATCTTAGAAAAAAAAAAGGCTGTTTAAGGCAGTTTAACTATAACTTGGATAACAAGAGATAAATTAATGTAACCAATAATATGGCTTTAGGATATGTCTGGATGACCAGTGGCTCTTCAAGACATATATACCAGTAATTTAAAGGCATGAAAACTATGTAGAGGATCGATGTAATTTTTTTTTTTACATGGTAGCGTTATTTATAGAAGTTAATTGCTTGTGTCAAATGGTGTGCGCTTGCGAGGCTGTTAACGTGTGCCACAGCAGGGAAGCCATGATGTTGAGCAGAGTGGACGGTGGAGCTAGCCCTTTATTAGGCAGAGATGACCACAATAATTGCAGCTGGGCTGAGTGGCCTGGATGCATTCTCTTCTTTCCAGTGGCTGGTGCTTGAAGTGAGATTGATCGTGTGCTAGATGTGCATCTGCTTTTCGCTGTATTTAGGAGCCCTGCCAAGGTGTGCACCTAGCTTGTGCAAAAAGGTATTATACCTATATTTCTCATGAAATTTGAAGTGACAGATGGCAGCCAGTAGGATAATTACTTTCATTAGAAAGATGTTCCAAAGATTGTCATCCTGCTTTGTCTTGTGTTCTTGTTCGTGCATTATTTTTGTACTTATAAACATGTTTTGTGTGTGCAGGCTCTTATACCAATATTTGTAGAAAAAGCATGGGTTCTTTGGCTCAAGAAAATTCGTGGGCCTTTTTTCTTTTTTGTACATTTGATAAGTGTGCACAGTTTGCTGTGTACATTAGTGCTTTATAAGAACAGACTGGAGGATTGTACTCTGCAAGTTGTGTAACCATTTGTACAGTTTCTTATTGTCAGCTTTTTATACTTAAATGTGTGATAAACTGAATTATAGTGCGTGAAGGTTTGATAAAGACATACCACATGAATATTATGGTCTGCTGGCCTCATTAAAAAAAAATTGCATGCTCAGCCGTATAGTTGTGTGCGTGCAACCTCGCTCGGCAGGTTGCTTTTTTCCCCCTGCAAGAAATCAAGGTTACAGAATTCTGGGATGACGGTGATGCTCCATTTTCCAGGTATAACGCGAAAGAGGAGTTTAGACGCCTTAAAGAACAAAAAAAAAAGAAAAACGCGAACTCGGGATAAGCAATAAAGTCGCATGCGTGCCTTAGACTAAGGCATGCATGCCTTAGAAACGGCCTTAGAATAAGGCCGTTTGGCTTGGCCCTGCTGGCGCAGTAGCCGATTGCGACATCTCGAAGCGTTCTGGCGCGAGAATCCACGTGCCGAGGCGAGTGCCCCAATGCTCGCGCGGCAGAATAGCTGCGCTTGCGCAGTGTGGCCGCAGGGACGCGCATCGCCGCACTGGATCGGGTCGCGAGAGCTCGAACCCTTTCCGCCGTCGCCCCCTATTCCCCCCCGTAGCGGTTGAGTATGCGCTAATCACGGACTGTCCCCCGACGTTCCTCCCGTTTTCTGCGGCTTTGGTTGCCGGAGCAACGCAAGTCTCGAGGGTCAGAATTGGGGCATGTGTTGGGAAAAGGTGGAAATACGTTACATTTTGTGCATAGTCCTGGTTCTTATTGTCACGAGTTAGAAAAATCGCTTGTACATCGTGGTTGAGTTTCTAGCGCGCGCGCTTGTTTCTACGCGAAAAAAACTGATGCAAAGTAGAAAATGCACTTTGAAAGAGCGGGAAAGTAAAATACGCGCACGGACTCTCTTCATACTTACGCATTGTATGGGAGATAAAAGAAATTCAATTTATCTTTCTAGCCAAAAACAAACAAAAAGGAAAGTGACAAACTGGTTTTTGACAGAAACATTAAAAATGGGCCTTTTCTGGGTAACCTCCTTCATGTTCTTCGTAACAACAAATTCCTCGGGATTCTTTCTGCGAGTACTTTGCCACTTTCTGAAGGTCCAGCAAAATATAAAGTCCTATTAATATTGTCACAAGCTGTCATGAACCACGCCTGCCGCGCAGACAGATGAAAGAAAGAAGAGGACGACGTTAGCCAAGCTGCCGCGAGACCGCTCTTCAACAACCGCGCCTATCAACCAGCTTCATCCGGTTTTGCATTAAACACCTCGTGTGTAACATTTGGTGGAGGTGCGGGGTAACTCCCACGACCTACAACGGAGCCACCAGCACAAGAGCTACGCCGAAGCCGTCGTCCTCTTCTTTCTTTCATCTGTCTGCGCGGCAGGCGTGGTTCATGACAGCTTGCGACAATTTAAGATTTAAGAAATTTAAGATTGTAGGGACACCCCATGGGATTGTCCTTACCTGAACATGCCCTATATTGGTATTGCGGAACGTATACGTGCTAACATCGTTTAAGTATATAACATAGGACGGGCGCTCGACGTACCGTATGAAGACACGTCGCTAGAAAAAATACAGACGTGTCATCACCACTCGTGCACGTTAGCCGAGTGCACGCTGATCGGTGATAAGTTTTTCGCCCACGCTGTGTCGGTTCTATGCGGTCACTGCGTAGTAGAATCGGTCCATTTCCAGCGCACGCGTCCTCTGAACGTATTTAATCAACGCCACTATTAGAATGGGATTGGTGCAGTGTAATCAGACGCAAGCGGTTATCGCTTGGCCAGTGAGTTTTCATTTCCCTGCCCGACCAGTCTCTTTCCTCCTTGACCGCTGCCAATACATCTCCTTGGTTATATTGAAGGCAATAGACAGTTTTCGTTAAGCGTGTTTAGCGTAATAGCGGTATATATCGAAGTGCGCATGCACAAAACGCTAAACGACTCGGACAGTTTAGCACACGGACACTCGGGCTCAACGTTACCATCTGCGTGGTTTACGAAGTTTACTTAGAAAATGGCGGTGGTTCCGGCCGCCCGCTTCGAACTGAATTTGGCGTTGTTTTCGTCGAATTCACTTCGTGGCAAGTGACTGTATACGGCTTTCGCTTAGTGTCAGGCCGCTTCGAGTATTTTGGATAACCTTGAGTTTTCGAGATCGCTTCTCGTTTCGAACGCGTCCAAGCCTAACAAGAGAAACTTACTAAAAGGGTATCATAAGAAGCCAACAAACACCGACACCGAGGACAACATAGCGGAAATTACTTGTGCTTAATAAATGATATAAACAAACGATAAATTATTGGAAATGAAAGTGGATGAAAAAACAAATTGCCGCAGGTGGAGACCGAACCCACAAGCTTCGCATTTCGCGTGCGATGCTCTACCAATTGAGCTATACCGCGGCGCTGTTTCCCCATCCACTTTCTTGGGTATTTGTTTCATAGTAGAACCCTCGGAGTGTTAGTCAGCGCCACCAGTGGTGGCGCTGGCTAACAAGGGCTTCAAAGGGCTTCAAAGAGGTCAGTGATTCCTTAATCGACCGCAGGGCAGATATCGTAACATTCTAACATCTCTAATGGATGGATGGATGTTATGAGCGTCCCCTTTGGAACGGGGCGGTGGGTTGCGCCACCAAGCTCTTGCTACTATGCTGCCTAATATCCTACCTAGGTTAACCAATAAAAAAAAAAAGACTATGAACTACCACGTCCAAATTTTCTGATCCCCTATTGCGAACTGTGCTTTTGTACGTCTCCGTCTTTTGTCGTTTCCCTACTTCCACCAATCCTCTAATCGCCTCTTAATAATGTCTATTGCGGACCTGTTTGCTTTACCACTGCTCCCGCTGAACCCAAGGGCTTAAAGGAGGCCGGTGGTGCCTAAGTCGACCGCTGGGTAGACGTCTTCACATGCTAATAAGATATGCTCCGTCGTTTCCCTAGGTTTACCGCAGCAAGCACATGCTTCTTCCTCCTTCTTATATCTCGCTTTATAGGTGCGTGTTCTGAGGCATCCCGATCTCGCTTCGAAAAGTAATGAGCTTCCCTTTGAGTTATCATAAATGGTTTCTTTCCTGATTTCGTTTTTCTTCTTAATTAGTTACTCATGGCAGGTTTCTTTTCCATTGCCGCCACCCATGAGATTAATTCAGCCTCTCTGACTTTCCGCTTGACCTTCTTTGTTGCTGTGTTGCCCACCCCACAGGCCGCATACTTGCTGGTAAGCTTCCTAGTTCTTCTCCTCCACTGTGAATCAGTTTTGCCTGTACAGATACCTGAACACTCTCCCAGCCCATTTACTTTCTTTCGCGCCACCTTTCGAGATAGGCGCGACGACGGCATATGGCTTCCGAGATCGAAGGATTTCGGAGGCTATGGTAGACAGCTTGTACTATTCGCTGCAAATCACCGGACATGGAAAGTACGACTATAACGCGCTCATGGCTTTCATTGGGCTGCATCTCGCACTTTCCGGATACACGCATATATAGAATTACTTATGTGCACTATATATGCAAAATTCAAAGCCTAATGGAATAGCGTCCCGCACGTAAACTACGCTATCACGCCATACTAAAACTCAATTTCTGCTGTGCTCGTTAGCAGAACGGTAACTCTCAACCCCGCTATTACGCTGACGTTAAACTAAAACTGTGTAAAGTATTTGCTGACTTCACACGGATGTGGCATATCTGGTATCTGGCTATCTTGTAACCACTTTCAGGAAAAAAGGGAGCAACCGTATCGGCGCTAAAGAAGACAAGGTTGACCAGGTTGACCTAGTGAGCGTGAAATACGATTCGGATGAGATGCGAAATGAGCGAATATGGACATGACAAAACAAAAATATAGCGCCTGTCTCTCTCTCTCTCTGTCTCTCTCTCTCTCTCTCTCTCTCTCTATATATATATATATATATATATATATAAACACAGTATACGAGTATACCAATAATTTGTACCACCAAGCACTTCGACCTTGTCTGTGGCTTCGACACCTTCGTTGTCCTTTCTCTCTCTCTCTTTTTTTTTTGCGGCTTGATCTTTTATAGCTTTTCATAACACGAAGCTTCCAATGACCGATAAGCTGAATCGAGGGGCTTTGATTTTTTAGCAGTAGACACAACCGCATGATGCCGACAGACAAGCCAAAGAAAGCGTACGGGAAGTCAGCTGTGTTTTTTTAACTGAAATGTAGACATGATGAGGTAATGGGAAATGCAAGTGGACGCAAAAAGAACCACGCACCTTTGTATCGCTCTACGTTACTTTCCTCTCGTAGTCGGGCAGTTACCGACGGTTCAGTCTTTCCGTCCAATTCTATGCGACCACATTTATCTTCTGGTTAGGTTTTGTTTGCCGCGCGGGATGCAAAATAACTTCTTGCCTTCCTCTGTCTGATCTCGGCACGCACCCGCACAGCAACAAGGCATTTCGTTCCTTCGCATCCTAGGTCATACTGGGCTATTCAGCGAGCTCATAACGAACTAAAATAAATAATCTCCACAAACTTCGGCCATCAACATTAATGCGCGTGAGTGAAATACTGTCACAGCTCGACACACGCACTTGTATACTTTCTATCGCACCTTTGTATCGTTGTAGGTTACTTGCCTCGCATAGTCGTGTAATTACCGACGAGAAGACGCACCGCTTTCTAGGAGTGATAATAGATCGAGACCTTTCCTGGAGTCCTCATATCTCCTACCTAAAAAGGAAATTAGTCATGATAACCCACGTGCTCAGATTCCTTGCGGGAATGTCATGGGGTGCGTGTGTGAGTGCGATGCTCCAACTCTATAACGCACTGTTCCTTGGTCTGCTGCGCTATAGCTTAACAGGGCCGTCGGCAGGCCCGTAGTGAAGCCGTTTGGCGATGCTACGGCTCGCAAGATGGAGTGGTCTACACAGACGCAGCCAGACACCCTCGGGGCGACCTCATGACCGCGGTGGTAGCGGATCACAACGGAGGACTGATAGAACATACAACAATCACGGCTGGCCGAGTGGTGGAAGCGGAGGAAACCGCGATTGCCATGGCCATGCATGCGGAAGCGAATACCGTCATCAGCGACAGCAAGCAGGCCATCGGCAATTTCGTCCGTGGTAGAATTTGCAAACAGGCGTACCATGTCCTCACACGACGCCCCCTAAGCGGCTTGAAAACCCTCGTGTGGACCCCCGCTCACGCGGCTGTGCCCGGCAACGCATCGGCTCACAATTTGGCTCGAGATCTCGCGCGCCGAGCCTCGTCCGCGGATGCGGACGGCGTGAATGAGGAGGAGGGACACGAGGAACCCTGCGAGACTTATTATGAAATAGCCCATCGGTATCGCTTGAGGCGTCGCGCGCTCCCACCACTGGCCAAGCACTCGACAAAACGCAAGCGGTCGCGTCTCGGCGACTTCAGACAAATACATATCCACACCCAAAATACATTAACAAAATCACAGGGCGCAGGGAAAGCGACAAATGTAGGCTCTGTTCAGAAACAGGAACACTCACACACATAATGTGGGAATGCACCTCGCTCCCGTTCTCTCATCCCCCCGTCAGCAGCGAGACTGACTGGACAGCCTGGCTCAGTTCCGGGGACGTCGACCGACAACTTGAACTGGTGGACTGGGCGGAAAAGGCCAAGCAGGCCCAGGGCCTTACTTGAGCCCTAACCCTCAGCCACGTCCCTCTTTACCCTTCCCCCTATCAATAAAGTTTATCTACTCCTCCTCCTCCTGTACTGGGTGGGACTGGTAAGACCAACCTCCGTGCCCTCCAGTCTGTACAAGCTCAAGCTCTGCGAATTTGCCTTGGTCTTCCTAGATGTGCATCCACGGCAGCAACAATAGCCATCGCGCATGACCACCCCATCAATACGTATCTTCAAGTCGACACTTTAAGGATGCATATCAGGCACTTCACCCGACTTCCATCGCATCATCTCGCCTCCCTTCCTGCCGCTCAACCTCGTTCGGCGTTTAGCAAGGTTATTCCCGCCAACCATGGAACTTTACCGTCAAACTTCACGCCTGCAGCACGACCATCTCAACCGCTGTAGTGCCTCCATCCACTCCAGGCTCTTCTTGTTATTCCCGGTGTCAAAAAGAAAACGGAGATGTCAACTTTCGCCCTCAAACAAACAGTGCTTTCAATGCTACATGACAACCACAGAGGACGCATCCACGTTTACACGGACGGTTCTGTCTCCTCTAAAAGTTCAGCTGGAGCAGTGGTGATTCCCGCAGTGTGTGTCACCCTCAAGTTCAAGACATCTCACATTACATCATCGACGGCTGCAGAACTCGCAGCTATCCTTGCTGCTCTGGAGTTTATAGGTCCCAAATCACCACATTCATGGTCCATCTTTTGTGATTCAAAAGCAGCTTTCCAGTGTCTGCTGTCCCCTTTCAACCACGGACCAAATGCGCAATTAGTCGCAGACATCCGACTACTCCACCATTACGCAATCGACAAGGGACGCATCATCATGTACCAGTGGATACCGGGTCACTGCGGAATTTCGGGAAATGACAGTGCGGATGACGCTGTCATGTCGGCCCATGATGGGGCCCAGATTGTACCCATATCGCTGTCAAGGACAGATGCAGCCACAAGTCTTCGCTCCCTCGCCCGCGAGCTTACGCAGAATCTGTGGAACACTAGTGAATTCACGAACGCCCGCCTCCACAGGTTGGATCCACATCTACAACTCCGCCTACCACCAGGGTTACCACGAGCGGAAGCAAGACTTCTGTGCCGCCTGTGGCTCGGCGTGGCATTCACGAACTCCTATTCATTCCGCATTGGAATGGCCGACAGCCCTACTTGTGACACCTGCGGCTGCGAGGAAACGATTGAGCACCTCCTTTGTGACTGTCCCCGTTACAAAGTACAAAGAAAAGTGCTCGTGACCGCGCTCGAAAAACTGGACAATCGCCGCTTTACAGAGGGAAAAGCTCTTGGACACTGGTCCAGGCGGGCTTCGGCACTCAAGGCCTTAAGGGCTTTGCTGAAGTTTTTAAGGACATGCGAATTGTGCGACCGCCTTTGAATGTTGTAGCGCGTAGTTTCGCGTTACTGTGTGAATTTTCTGGTTTCCATTCTTTTTCCTCTTCCTTCTCCTTTTATTCCCTTTACCCATTTCCCCAGCACAGGGTAGCCAGCCGGTACTTACACTGGCTAACCTCCCTGTCTTTCCTCACCTTTGTCTCCTCCTCCTCCTCCTTACCGACTGTTCAAAGTCCTTCCGTCCCCCGATTCTGTGCAACTATACTTTTCTTCTGGTTAGGTTCTGGTTGCCGCGCGGGATGTAAAATAACTTCTTGCCATCTTCCGTCCGGTTTCGGCACCCAACCGCACAGCAACAAGGCATTTCGGCCCTCCCGGAACGAAATTATCGCAGCAATGTGCTTACAACAGGCGAAACAATGTGCACAACAGGCGAAACGCGCGCTCTTGGCCCGGCGCGCAGGAAATTTCATGGCGGCAAAGGGGCGGAGCAAGGTAACACGTCACCGATCAGCCTACCGCTGGGGTCGTCGGCCGGGTCAAAGCCTTTCCGTACTTTAAAATTATTGAGGGACTTTATGCGGAGGCTGCTTAGAGCGCCAACAACATGCAGCAAGGGGAAGCATGTTAAAACCTTAAACTTCGTAAAGTAGCGACACTCTCCGCCTTCGCTCCTCGTTTCTCCCCTCTTTCACGCTTCCTCCTCGGCCATGGCGCCGCCTACACCGCTCGAGTGTAGCAGACGACCTTTCGCAGAGTGAATGCACACTGTTGCGTTCTCCAGGGTAGCGTACCCCACCGCTGCCCCCAGTAGTTGCCCTCTCCAGGGTAGCGTATGCCACTGCTGCCACCAGTTGCGTTGTCCAGGGTAGCGTATCCCACCGCTGCCACCAATTGTTGCGACGCCTGTTTCTCGAAGCTCGACCGGCGTTACGATTCTGTAGCATGGCGTTGTCGGTGGGCTGCAGGCGTCCGGTAGACCATGGCGACCAGGCAAGGACGAGACGATTTCTAGTGCGAAACTTGCACGGTTTATTCAATGCTTGGTGAAAGATGAGAATGAAGTGAAAAAGTAAATTGCGGAGCCGTTTAAATAGGCCCTCTAAATTCGTAGGCGGGATCTTGCTCACGTCAACGTCACGTGACAGGCACTGAGTCTGGTTGTGGATGGGCTGCTGATCCCTGTCCCAGGTGACGTTCGCACGTGCTTCTCTGGCGGCTACACGTGCGTCGGGGATCGTAGGTAGCGTTGCCATTCTCCTAGGTGGCGTTCGCACGTGCTTCTCTGGCGCCTACACGGGTCGGGGATCGTAGGCGGCGTTGCCCTTCTCCCAGGTGGCGTTCACACGTGCTTCTCTGGCGGCTACACGTGCGTCGGGGATCGTAGGTGGCGTTACCCTTCTCCCAGGTGACGTTTGCACGTGCTTCTCTGGCGCCTACAAGTGCGTCGGGGATCGTAGGTGGCGTTACCCTTCTCCCAGGTGACGTTTGCACGTGCTTCTCTGGCGGCTACACGTGCGTCGGGGATCGTAGGTGGCGTTACCCTTCTCCCAGGTGACGTTTGCACGTGCTTCTCTGGCGCCTACAAGTGCGTCGGGGATCGTAGGTGGCGTTACCCTTCTCCCAGGTGACGTTTGCACGTGCTTCTCTGGCGGCTACACGTGCGTCGGGGATCGTAGGTGGCGTTACCCTTCTCCCAGGTGACGTTTGCACGTGCTTCTCTGGCGCCTACAAGTGCGTCGGGGATCGTAGGTGGCGTTACCCTTCTCCCAGGTGACGTTTGCACGTGCTTCTCTGGCGGCTACACGTGCGTCGGGGATCGTAGGTGGCGTTACCCTTCTCCCAGGTGACGTTCACACGTGCTTCTCTGGCGGCTACACGTGCGTCGGGGATCGTAGGTGGCGTTACCCTTCTCCCAGGTGACGTTTGCACGTGCTTCTCTGGCGCCTACAAGTGCGTCGGGGATCGTAGGTGGCGTTACCCTTCTCCCAGGTGACGTTTGCACGTGCTTCTCTGGCGGCTACACGTGCGTCGGGGATCGTAGCTCACCCGGGAGACGAAGATGAATGGGGATGAGCTCTGGCAGGGGCAAGTCCAAATCCGCAGATACGACGACGAGAGTAGCATTTGAACAACTAGGTTTATTCACTTGGTATGATACCTTAAGTTAACACTGTACAAAAATGTCTACAAACAAAACGATGTCATACCCGTCGTCGTCGGCCTGCCTGACCGCCCTGGTCTCCCGTGGTGAAGTTGCGCCGTCCGCTGCTGTCTACTTGCTCACTCTCCAAAACTACCCCAAACTATTCCTTAAATAAGTTTCGCCAGCATCCAAGGGACCGGCGGGAGGCGCAGGCTTCTCCACCAATGGGTTACTTCGTTACTCCGACCAATCAGGCAAGCCGACATCATCCAATAAGCGTCAGAGTTCAAAGGGCCAAGAAATGGTCGCGTCAACACTCCGTATACAAAAGCACTCTGACCATAACTAATCAGCTTTTGACAGCCGAGCGTGGGACCAGGACGCGTCATGTGCACGTGTGACGTTAGGCGCGGCGGCGGCGGCAGCACATGCCCGCGCCGCCGTCGCGGTTATTTGTGTACAAACGTTTCCCCCCGCGTCGAGGAGCCCACAAAATTCCCGAAAGAATAATAATATTTGGGGTTTTACGTGCCAAAACCACTTTCTGATTATGAGGCACGCTGTAGTGGAGGACTCCGGAAATTTTGACCACCTGGGGTTCTTTAACGTGCACCTAAATCTAAGCACACGGGTGTTTTCGCATTTCGCCCCCATCGAAATGCGGCCGCCGTGGCCGGGATTCAAATTCCCGAAAGAAAGCAAGTAGGCCCGCGCTATACTCTTTTCGCGACAAAGTGGTGAGTCTTTACCGCCTCGGGCGTCTGCTTGACAACATTTGAAAGTACTGTATTAAGTAGTGGCTGCCTTTGGAGGCGTGCAGCATCGTAGGCTACTGCTCGGTGCCGCGGTGCCGGACTTACGCAACGGAGCCCGGTGTCATCCTTATTCACACGTAGCCGCAGGGCAAGAAGCTGCCTGAAGTTTGGCTCGCGAAACAGAACCGGCAGACAGCCATCGGCTACAACTCGGGTATGCAGCAAGCACAGACGCGACGAAGATTTCTGCTATGGCGCCGGGACGGCGCGATGTTCGGTGAGTAGCAGAAAACGCGCACTGAGACGCTCGTCCGCTGCCCGGCTAATGCCATGATGGTTCGGTCTATGAACTTGTTGATGCTATATATTGGCAAGTTCACTGCAACGGAAAGGGAACGGCAACACACACACACAAAAAAAAGGCATGGCACATGGTCATGTTTGTATGAATTAAAGGGAAGCTGAAGAGTCTGTCGAATTCAATAAGACGCTCATATACGGATGCGGGAACCTTATAAACCATGTAGGTAAAATTTGGGTTTTTTTTTTTTTTAATTAGGAGCGACGTAATCGTCGGTTAAAATTGCGCTGTAGCTCCGCCCCCCGTCGAATGCCGCGCGCTGCTGCTGACGCTGACGATGCGAGCGGAGACCGGAAACTGCGGTGTTGTGACGTCAACTCTAGTGTTTTGTTCCTTCGCAGCCTGCGCGACCGTGCCTGACTGTGCTTGTTTCTGCGTGCGTGCCATCGTAATCTGCTTCGATCGACCCTGCATTCCTGCACGCCTTTACGACTTCGGTTACGAGTAGTGTGCGGATGGCGCACAGATGAAGGTCACTACACGTACTGCATTAACCGGGAAGCTTTTCACGTGTTTAAACCGTCTTTGTAGATTGCCGACAGCTTTGGACAGCGCACAAATGCCGACGATCGCATCCCCGCTTACGTTCCACGAGGAGGCATGCAGGAACACAACACTACAGTTGTTTGACCGGAAACGAGCTCACTATATATCGGCGAAAGATCGGCGAGATCACTAGATCGCTTTGCAAGAAACATACTCACCAAAGAGCATTTCCAACACGAGGAGATCCCAAGACTTCGCTTTCGTTCGCGTCGAAAGCACTGCTCGCACCAGCATCGTTTGCTTCTTCGAGAGGCCGGCTCTTCGCAATCGGCTCGTACATGTAGAAAGTAACGCCGAACTCCTCAGAAAAACGCAGTCTCTCTCAATTTTCCATTAACTTTAATTTTTCATTACAGCACCAAACTACCTGGCACCGCGCTTCATGTGTAGCGGCAGCGGCCGGTCACTAGAGTTGACGTCACGAGGCACCTGACCAATCACGGGCGGAAACGAGACGCGCGAGCTGGGCGTGTCCGCTGCTGCATTTTTCGTCGAAATAAAATATATTTGCGCTTTCTTTCGCTCAATTTCGATACGATATTCGAATTCGGAGGGTTGAAAACCATTATGTACACATGTTCACTCATTTTTTCTGGAAAACCTTTCAGCTTCCCTTTAATGCACTGAATTACGAAAAAGAAGCAGAAGAAAATCGCACGCTGAGAAGGCCGATAAACATACAGTGTGACGCAACTTGAGAAATAATATTGAAATGTCCAAGAATTTAGAAGACAAAAAAAAATATTGAATCATCGCGACGGTACATATCACAGTCGCCGTAGGCGTCGAAGTTCTGTAACGAACTTATTTTTGAACAGTTCTGATAGCGTCCACGCAACAGTGGTTGCTAGTGTACTGTCAGATGCTCATATGATGCGGCCTAAACCTCACGGCACGGTGCGAAAACGCGCTCACAGCGAAAGCAAAACATTGGGCGCGGACATGCATGCAGACGCGCAGTCGGTCGCTGCGAACCCGTGCGATCGCTGCATTGAGGCTTCATTCTGTTATGTTGTTTGGTTGTACAGACAGACCACTATAAGAAAATATTTCACACAGTTTAGTGTTTGCCTACCTTTCACGCAAGAAGTCGGTTCGGGAGACTACATCGCGGCGACCACGCGCAGTGGCGTTCATTGTGTGCGTACGTATTCGGTAGAGATAGCGTCTGTGAACGATTCTGTGCTTTCAATTTGCCCAATATTAATATTGTCACGTGGAGTGACGTATGAAGGACACAGTAGCAATACTGTGAAAGACGAAACTAACTTTTATGGGGCGAACCTGTGCCCACAAAAGCAGGCTACACTTAAAGAACGACGACAACGGCGAACACAGTCGGCGATCGTCAAAATCTGATCAGCGGGTCAAGCGCGTCGGCTATTATACAGCAGTCGTCGAATGTTCCAGACTAATCGTTGGGACCCGCGTGTCTTCCACAAAGTTCTACACCATTCGCGTCACGCGATGAAATCAGATAACACAAGGTTCGGCGACAACAGACAGCGGATAGAAGCATCGATAACATTCCAGAAACTTCGAATACATGCAGGCGCGTCCCGCGCTGTGCGATAACATTTGTTAGGCGGGGAAACGTGGTCGCCCGATAAAGATAGGCAAGTGCACGTGTCAATATATCGACAGTCAAAAACTTCCCTCGTTTTGAGAGTACCTACATAAATGTGCAGGAGGGCTGCCGCGTGATGTTTTTACTGAGCGCCGTAACCTACGAGGAGCGCGCCGCATGATCCATCATACTACGCAAGGGAGGCGCTTCCGACAGATGGCGACTCCGTGAGTCCTCGTCCCCAATACCTCTTAGCACTCAATATATATATAGATCATAAATCTTATTAGTGATATGTAGTTAAAAGGCATTCTCATATACACCTGCGTAGGACCTCATGCATACCTATGCGTGCAGTGCATCGTGTCACGCGTTGCAGACTGAAAAATGGACGGACGGACAAAGGTCCGTGGGAAGAAGCCCTAGAATGCTTACGCACTAATATAGGTACGCCAGGAGTCAGGCACGTACCCAGGATTTTTTTTCGGGGGGGGGGGGGGGGCACCACCTCCATCATCATCATCAGCAGCAGCAGCCTGTTTTATGTCCACTGCAGGACGAAGGCCTCTCCCTGCGATCTCCAATTACCCCTGTCCTGCGCCAACCGATTCCAACTAGCGCCCGCGAATTTCATAATTTCATCGCTCCACCTAGTGTTTTGTCGTCCTCGATTGCGTTTTCTTTCTCTTGGTACCCATTCGGTAACCCTAATGGTCCAACGGTTATCTAACCAGCGCATTACATGACCTGCCCAGCTACATTTTTTCCTCTTGATGTCAATTAGAATATCGTCTATATCAGTTCGCTCTCTGATCCAAACAGCTCTCTTTCTCTCTCTTAACGTTATGCCTAGCAATCTTCGTTCGATCGCTCTTTGCGCGGTCCTTAACTTGCTTTCAAGTCTCTGCCCCATATGTCAGCACTGGCAAAATGCACTGATTGCACACTTTACTTTTGAATAATAATGGTAAGCTTCCAGTCAGGAGCTAGCAATGTCTGCCGTATGCGATCCAACCTATTTTTATTCTGTGAATTTCCTTCTCATGATCAGGGTTCCCTGTGATTAATTGACCTAGGTAAACGTACTCCTTCACAGTCTCTAGTGGCCGACTGGCGATCCTGATCTATTTTTCCTTTACCCGGCTATTTATCATTATCTTCAGCTTCTGCATATTAATACTCAACCCCACTCTTAAACTCTCTCTTTTAAGGTCTCCAATCATTTGTTGTAACTCGTCTGCATTGTTGTTGAATAGAACAATGTCATCGGCAAACCGAAGGTTGCTGAGATATTTGCCGTCGATCTTTACTCCTAAGCCTTCCCAGTTTAATAGCTTGAATTCTTCTAAGCACGCAGTGAATAGCTTTGGAGAAATTGTGTCTCCCTGTCTGACCCCTTTCTCTATAGGTATCTCCATGCTTTTCTTGTATAGAATTAAGGTAGCTGTAGAACCTCTGTAGATATTCTTACGCGAAGGACGAGTCAGTAAGACGCAAACTATTTACAGATTATATTTACAACAACGGTTGCAGCACTGACCGGTCAGATTCACAGCGCGAGCCCAGTTCGTTCTTCCTCCTCTTTTCTGGAGTGATGGCGCCCAAGCGCCTCGTTCAAACAAACAAATACCATGAATACTTTGTTAAGCGCAAAAAGACAGACACAAGAAAGACGACAGGACAAGGCGCTAGTCGTTAAAGACTACAAGTCGTCTTTCTTGTGTCTGTCTTTTTGCGCTTAACAAAGTATTCATGGATTCGCACCAACTAGCCCGCCAACGCATTGTGCTGAAACAAATACCACACGCATGTAGCAATATTTTCCAAGCTTTTTACGTAAGCGTTCTGTACTCCTTGATTACGTAGTGCCTCTATGACTGCTGGTATCTCTACTGAATCAAATGCATTTTCGTAATCTATATAAGCCACATAGAGAGGCTTATTGTATTCTGCAGATTTCGCGATAACCTGATTGATGACATGGATGTGATCGATTGTAAAGTATCTCTTCCTGAAGCCAGCCTGTTCCCTTGGTTGACAAAATCGAGTGTTGTCCTTATTCTATTGGAGATTATTTTGGTAAATATTTTATATAATACTGGGAGCAAGCTAATGGTCCTATAATTTTTCAATTCTTTAACGTCTCCTTTCTTGTGGATTAGTATAATGTCTGCATTCTTCCAGTTTTCTGAGACCCTTACAGTCAATAGACACTTCGTATAAAGAGCCGCCAGTTTTCCAAGCATTGTGTCGCCTCCATCTTTGATTAAATCGACTGTTATTCCACCTTCTCCTCCCGCTCTTCATCGTTTCATGTCTTGCAGGGCCCTTCTGACCTCATCGCTAGTTATAGGAGAGTTTCTGTATCCTTTTCATTACTGTTTCGAAGTAAGATATC
Organism: Dermacentor variabilis; assembly: GCF_050947875.1. Taxonomy (NCBI): domain Eukaryota; kingdom Metazoa; phylum Arthropoda; class Arachnida; order Ixodida; family Ixodidae; genus Dermacentor; species Dermacentor variabilis. The sequence continues at coordinate 17,049,760 of NC_134570.1, forward strand.
GTGACTCCTCTGGGTACTGTATACAGGTCAGCTTAGAATTCTTCCGCTGCTTTTACTATATCTCGAGATTGCTGATGATATTATCCTTCTTATCTTTTAGTGCATACATCATGGTTTGTCCTATGCCAGGTTTCTTTTTTACTGATTTCACGCTGCGTTTATTTTTTACGGCTTCTTCAGTCTTTCTCATGTTATAGTTTCTAATATCAGTTATTTTCGCCTTGTTGATCAGTTTTGACAGTTCCGCGAATTGCGTTACGCTGTGCGGCCGCCAGTCCCATAAAACCGCCTAGAGCGCAGGACTCTGCGATTTTAGACGTACTGCGCTCACCGCGAAAGGTTAGAAAAACACCCACATAAGCACAGCAGAGAAGTGGCTACGTGAGGCGGTTCGACCGATAACTGCAGAAGGGTCATTCAAAACAAGTAATTGTTCTCCACTTCCGGCGGCGTTTTCTCTACTTTCTTTTTAAATAAAAAGATGTTGATCCATAAATATTCTCATAAACAACGGTTAACTTTTTTATTATTCGCTTTTGCTTGCAGTTTGGTTGTTGCCTTGGCTCTCTCCCTTAGTAGATCGCTTAATTTCTGAACTCCTTGCGATTTTTGTTTCCAGTTGCCAATTTTGCACGAAAAGTGCTATACAATTAGGGTAAAAAAGACGAATTAACGGGCGACAGTCATCTTGCTTATGGGTTTAAGGGTTATTGCAGGGTTTCATGATGGACGCTCTTTCACATTCCTTTATTTCCCGCCTTATCTAACCCATATCACGTGTATATGGTTCCGGGTATCTGCCAGCGTCGCGGCGAGCCGTAACTCAAGGAAATAATGAAGCAAAGGGAAAAGTTAAACGCAATTGGCGTTTTCTCCGGCCGCAACTCGTTCCATGAGAGTACAGACCAGCTGAGTAACAGCCGCATCCCTCTCCTGGTCACAGGATCAGCCTAAACAAAGAAGGTTAAAAGCAACAGCTATGCGCGTGACGGTTGAATAGATGGTGACAACTGAACGCATCTCGAGTTAATCGCGCGGGTGCGGAATCTATGAGAAAACTGTCCTTCACATTACAAGAGATTCCGATAACTACCGCCATCTAAAACGAGTGAAAAAGGCAGCATAATGCTGACCGATGAACAGCTGCCAAGTCTCAACATTGATCTGGCGGCGCTTTAGGAATGTGTGAGGAGTGGTGGCGTGGTTGGGGAGGGGTGGGGAGGGGTATGCCACTTGATTTCGGGAGGGGCCCGGGCCCCCCCCTCGCCCCCCCCCCCCCCCCCTGGGTACGTGCCTGCCAGGAGTACTGTATAACTACCGGGCGTATGTTGGCGCTTCCACGTTTCCAATGCGATTGCGTATCCAACGCGGTTTGCTAGCAGCAGGCGTTGCGCTGCAGGCCCCGCTCCTTCCGCAACAGTGAAATGGGGGTGGTCCAGCTAATTCTAGCAGATGCTTGCCTATCGGCCATGCCTGGTTATTCTGGCCGCCAACAGATGACGCCACAAGCAGACTTCTTGTAACTTCTTGCTGCCACTTGCTAGCGCTCTAAGCAGCCTCCACAGAGCACGGGCCACGCGGCCGCGTGTTACCTTTCATAAAGGACCACCCTGTGCATCTCTCTTGCTGCGGTGCGAAGTAAAACAGAAACATACAGACATTCGGTTTGTGTGTTTGTGACCATGCTGGTATGGTCCCTGTTGGATTGTATCTGTACGCAGACGAGAGTGTCATTATAGCTCAGTCAACCAACTACATGCATGCTATTACTTCCTTACAAGCAGTAGCGATGAAGCCTATGGACTGGCCCTCTGCTAATTTAGTCAATATTAATGCATCTAAGACAAAACTTATTTGTTTTCGCAGTCCTCTGAAAAAACTAAACATCGATTATCCGTTCGTGCTGCACAATTCAAAGTGTTCTCCATGTCTGTGTAAACATTTAAATTACGTGACTTCTGCCAGATACCTCGGTTTGTGCTTCGGCAGTGATCTTTCCTGGAACTCCCATTTAGATTGTGTCTGCAAACGACTTCGTGCAATATCATGTGTGTTGTACAGTTCGAGACATTATATGCTCCTCTCTGTTGGAAAAGTTATTGTACATGCTTTGTGCTATAGTGTATTAAGGTACTGCATAACATTATATGGTCATTGCGCAATTCGTTGGCAGACTAAGGTCAACTCTATTCTTCGTTCTAGCTTAAAAAAAAACACTGCATATGACTTATACCTTAATGACAAAAGTGACGTTTTCAAAACCTTATTTATGCCGGACTTTAATCACCTACTATTGGAAACTGTTGTGACAAGACACTTCTGGGAAAGTAACTTCAAAGTCATGTACGTTCCCACACGTTTTCTGCAGCCTGAAGATCCTTACCTCGTACCCAGCCGCTTTACAAGATATGGCAAGAAAACAAGAAACTACTATGTTCCTGTATATTTTAATAATTTATCTGAAAGGGTCTTGCGCGCTCAAACTAAATACAAGCTAAAAAATACACTCGGGCAAATTGACAATTAGTCGCCGCAGGGAAGCACTCGTTTTTCTTTTTCCTTCTTTACTTTCGTTAGAGTTTTTTTCTTTCTTTCTTTCATCTTTTTCTCCTCCTATGGACAATCTTAAAATGTGAAAAGTATGTAATTTACAATTCCTAGTGGTTTCTGCTGCCTGCCAGGCATTGCCGCTCAAGCCCTATGTGGCTTTGGCAGGCCTGATTTGTACGCTGTTTTCTTTGTAACTTTGTGCACTAAAGTATTATTATTATTATTCTTGCTATTATTATTTCTCTAAGCTTTAATCAGTCTATTCTAGCAACATATTACACAAATTACAGATGTTGGCTTGAATAATTCTCGAAGTCACGTGTCGCCACGAGCGACGTCACACTGCGGACACAACTATGGGTACGTTCGATTTGCCTGCACCACTTGAACCAGTTCGCGAGGTGCTGCACCGGCCCTGCCATTCGTTTCAGCGGTGCAGCAATGCATGGCGCCCGCAGAACCGCGACGTTCGTTTCAAAAGGTGCAGGAAAGGTGCAAGGCTGGTTCATGATTTTGCTGCACCCGCTCCACTGTCGGTGCCGACTTGGTGCAGGCATACAGGTGCGAAGCAGCGGCGCAGAAGACGACGCAGCACAGGGGTGCGAGCACCGTTAAAACCCCGCTTACGCACGTCTGATGTGTCTACGCAACTGTGGTGTGTATTTACGCCCCCGAAACCGATCATACCTGCAATTCAGGACCTCTCAAACTTACGCACTCCGTGCACATTAGTCTGACATAGCATAACGCCTACACCGCGTCTGCACCTTTGCATTCGTTTCAAGTGTTTCGCTGGGCCTGCACCTCCGGAATTGAGCTGCACAGTTTCTGAACTTCTCGTGAACCGCTGTGAACTGGTTCACAGTGGTGCAGGCGAATCGAACAGACCCTATGTAGGCACAGGGGCACGACTACGTCACCGTCTGGCCTGGAGCGCGGCGGCCGCGAGGAGAAGGGAAAACGGCGGTCGTTTTGAAATTCCAGATCTTTCCGCGGCGCGTAGCGATGTAATTATTTGCAAACACGATCGTTATCGCGAATTGTATGCTCTGCGCTTGTCAGCTCAAAATGACCAGACCTTCTGAGGGGCCCTTTATAATAACAACGCACGTTGTCACTGCCTGGGCCCGAATTTCCCAGCTTCCTCGCTCTCGCGGGTATTCAGACTGGCCTACGTTTTCCAGAACGTAGTGCGGTGCTCCCCTCCCTCGAAAAGAAAAAGAATGCGCAGCGACACATCGTTGCGCAGGTGAACAGCGCAGATTTTGTTCGTGCTGGCAAACAGGGGTCCGCCACGAACATGTGGCTCGGCGAGGCTGTGCATTTCTTTCGACCTGCCTGCGCAATGCTGAACGCGCTTTCTCCGCGGACCGGCGCGGAGAGACGGCGGTTCGATCGGAGCACGCTCAATTTGCTGGCGAAACGTCGCTCGCAGTGGCTGCCGCGGAAACGGGTGGCCACGCAGCCGATACGTCCCCTGCTGCTTGCAGCTCCACGCACCGTTGTCTTTTCCGAGCGGTCCCCCCTCCCCCCCCCCCCCCCCCCCAAGCGACAGCGCGGCTCTTTGACCCCAATTAACGTGCACTCGCGTTCAGAACTTCACGGACCGCGATACCACCGAAAAGGAGATGGTTCTTTCGCGATCAAACAGCATATTCCGAAAATTTAAAACACACAAAACATAGATAGAAAATAAAATGCAGCGTGTTGCTTACAAATTCCAGGGCAGTCGTCGTGCACGCATAAACCTCTGGCTGCTTGCAAATGGCGCCGCGTTCTGTAAACTGGCGACTACGAGCGTGTCTCACCCGACTGTACAGTTTCTCGTTACAAGCGTCGATATCGGCGGGCGGCTCGCAGAGTCCACTGCCGCGTTGTTTCCCTTTTTCCAGCGTCCCACATCAGTGTCGACTGATTTTTTTGCCCCTGGAGAAGCAGTCGCATAACTGCATCCAGTCTACTCCAATAAGACATGTAAGAGCATGCTCGGTTTCTTACCGTCGTCTCGTGGTGTGTGCGTATTCGCCGGTGTCGGACTGAATGAAGCTGTTGTACCATGCCTTTCACACTGCTACAATTTCTCGCAAATGAGCTTTCCGTGCCTGGACGAATCGCCTCATGCTTGGAATGCATTTTCCCCACCGAACAGCGTTGAAAGCATCGGAGTGCAACAGAGGCCCCAGCACACACAAGTCCCCCGATGGCGCAGGGTGAGCCTCGGCTGCGCATCGTGGCGGACTATCGGTGAGGGAAACACGCGAGCGTGCGGTTCAGACTGCTCCCTCCAAGCCAGTGGCTTGGCCAGAAATTTCGTCCGGGGGGGGCTCACATTGCAGCTCGGCCTCCTCCTAAGAGGAAACATTAGGTCGGATGCTCCTATCTAAATACATGTAGAAGGAGAATTCGTTTTTCTCGGCAACCACTGCATCAAATTTGGTGAAGTTTGTTGCATTTAAAAGAAAAAATTAAATTCTAGTGACTGTTTGTTTCGAATTTTCGATTTAGGTCGTCAATATTTTATTGAAAAGTGGAAAAATCAAAAATTTTCAGAAAGCGATACAATGAAGTTTACAACTCTGTAAATCCGCAATGAAAATTGATATCACAATGCTGTGAACTGCACATAATAGTACATCTACAGCGGACAAAATTGATATGTTACGCATGAGTCTAAAAAAATTAAGTATTATGTAAATACGGCTCTTGCAGAACCCTTGTACATAACATAACAAATTCACGTAAGATACAAATAGACATATCGAATTTGACCGCTTTGAATGGTGTAATGGATGCTGTTTACAGAATCGCTATATCTGTTCTTGACGCAAAGCTATTAATTTGTAAACTTCGTCCTTCTATTTTTCTTCGAAGTTTCGAATTTTTCAAAATATTTTAAGCAATGTTCCGGCCCTAAATCGAAATTCCGCTTCCAACAGACACTGGAATTTAAACTTACTCTCTCAAATGCAACCAATTTCATTAAAAGCGATTCAGGAGTTATCTCAGGAAAGCGTTTCTGCGTTTTACATGTATCTGAATAGGCCGCGTTGGAGTTGGGCCCCAGCTAAAGCTTCCTCTTAAACAATTAGCCTACGGATCAAATACATGAATAATAATTGCATTGTCATTGCCAAAGATGCTGCAAACGAATTCTAGAACGCTGCGCACTGTCAATAGAAGTAAAATATGTATTTTGTCATAAAATATTATACTCGTATATGCCAAAAATTGTGCCCAACATAACTGGTGCCAATGCTTCCATATTTTTGTCTATTTAATAAGTAAAGGAAATATCACACGAACTTTAGAACTACGTCAGTTCGAAACCAGCAAAGCAGTGCATGCCGCTGATATGAAAAATGTAAAGGCCATGAAATGAACAAGTTGAGGACAAATATGTTAATGTCATTCAAGATCCTTGTTTACATTCTTGTATACATATGCAACGGCCAGTGAAAAATCTCAATGACGCTGTCATTTGTTCCAATGTATTACGCAGGAGCAACTGTCACCGTTCGTGTATCGTGAGTAGTTGCACAGAAATTATAGTCGCAGAGAGAGCACGTATAGAAAGCAGGAGTTCTGCAGAATATACGAGGGCGAGTCAAATGAAAGTGAGCCAATGCGAATATATGACAAACGGGGAACTTTATATAAAAGTAGCCTCCATGGGCATTTAGACATTTTTCCCATTGACTAACGAGTCGCGTAATTCCCGTCTCATAAGGCTCCTTGGGTTGCTGCTTCAAAACGTCTGCAACTGACTTTCACGTCATCGTCCGAGACGAATCTGGTTCCCTTGAGCTATTTTTACGGTTGCTCCAAAATGTGGAAGTCACAAGGCGACAGATCTGAGATGTATGGCGGATATTGCTGCGTTTCCCACTTGAACTTCGCCAATTTTATATTAACCGCATCAGCGACGTGGGGAGGGGCATTGTCGTGGAACAAGATGACCCTTTTCGTCAATTTTTCACGTAGCTTGTTCTTGATTGGCACACGCAGCCGATCCGGCGTTTCACAATATCGGAAACAATTGATAGTCTCTCAAGATTTAGCAAATTCTGTTAGTAATGGCCCCTGATGATCAAAAAATAAAAGTCAACAAGACCTTTCCGGCGGAAATGATGTCCTTTGCTTCCTTTGGGGGTGATGAATTCGAATGTTTCCATTGTAAGCTTTGCCTTCGTGTTTCAGGCTCGTAGTAGTGGCACCATGGTTGGTCCCCGATCACAATTGCAGACAGGAAATCGTCACCCTTTTGTGATACCGGATCAGATGAGTAAAGGCAGCGCCGAACTTCTCCGTATTCTGGCGGTGGTTCAAAATCTTGGGCATCCATTGCGCACACAAGAGCCGATAACCGAGATATTCATGAATTATGGCGTGAACAGTGACAGTGAACTGAACCGTGACTGATGTTCACACGCTCTGCCAGTTCATCGATGCTTATCCTCCGTTATTGTGTCATCAGCTCATCAACCTTTGCAATATTGTTAGGGGTGACTGCACGATGGCTTTGGCCCGGTCTGGGATCGTCTTTGCAACTTTCACGTCCTTCTTTGAACCGTTTGTTCTAACGCTTCACAGTGGCCTATGAAATGTAATGTTCAATGTACACGGCAGCCATACGGTGACCAATTTCCTTTTGGGAAACACTTTCAGCTGTCAAAAACCTCACGGCACCACGCTGCTCAACTTCTGGAGCGTCCATTACGTCACGCAACCATGTTGAACCCAGTGTATATGAGCGCATTAAAGAACATATACCTTCACACCTGCGTGCCACTTTTGTAAATGAAAGATGCCTGCGTGCTACGCGCATGCCTTGCAGATAATGAACCGAACCATAATTGCGCGGGGTGGGTAGGCTCACTTTCATTTGACTCGCCCTCGTACATTGGAAACGCGAAGATACAATGGATTATACAATTGCAAAGATACAGCTTGGTAAAGGGCAAAAAATTGCCACTGGAAACGAAGTTCACTGCACGTATACACAAAACTTCGCAACAAGATATCTAAACATACGTATAAGCCTCCAATAAGTCTACGTATCTAAGAAGAAGTCACGGTATATAATGGGTCAAACAATAGCAAATAAACATGTTGCGCAATCACAGATTCACAGAATCCTAGATCCCGCCCCAATTCCATCCAGTCCCCCCGATGTATCACGCGTGACGGAAGGCGGCGCGCTTGCTCCCCGCTTTTCTTCTTTGCGCACACAAAACTGAGCCACCATCGTCGGCTCACCTATCCCCCCCCACCCTCCACACGCTTTCACTCGCACATACAACATGCGGCGCGCGGTCACGATATTATCGCCCTTGGACTTTATGCAGAACATGAGGGCGACGGCAGGAATGTGCCTAGAGTCTCCTTATAATTGCTATCCCAATAATATAATAACAGTATCCGGCAGCTGAAGCGTCCCATGGCCCATTACTTTTCGCAAAAGAAGTGACAAAATAGAACTTTCACCATGCGACAATTCGTTGCGCCGCAACGTTTCTTTTTTTTTTTTCCTTCTGTGGGGCAGGGGAACCGTAATAAAAAAAAAAGCAACGGAAAGTATGTTGGTAACAATCGAATGCCTACTTTGGGCAACTAATGTGGCTATTCAAGGAATATCGAAGAAAGCACGAGACGCTTGGTCGATCAAGAACCACGCGCATACTGCTCGGTATCCTACATCGGCGAGACAAGACTTTCTGGAGAGGTTGCGCTCAAGCGAACGCGGTGCAATCCGTCGAGTCCCCACAGTGGTGGCGGCGAGCGACCATTGTTTCTTTTTCTCGTCTGCTAGCTAGAAAGCGTCCAAAACTCTGCCAGGCGAAAATGCACTTGGCCAAAGAAAACCGAACGCACCGAACGCGCACCGATGGGCGCCGCGCGGTGGTCGGGGCAACACGAGAAAAACGCATGCGCTTTGGCTGGCTCTGGCAACCCGCGGGTAGGGTAGTGCGAACAAAAAAATTGGAGGACGCTTAAGCTTCGCCTTCAAGAGTGGAACGCGACAGCGTTCCCGTCGACCCGCCAAGGGGTGTAAGACAATGGGCTACGGCGCAGCGATCACTTACGAGGCGCCCCGCATCGGACGCGGTGAGCGTCGAGCAACACAGCGATCGGCGCGGCAACGAAACGTGCGCCTGAGCAAGCGGCGCACGCCTGAGCCTTAGAAACAGCTCGTTTCTAAGGCAACACCGCATTCACTAGAAGCGCTTTTGTACCGCTTTGAAGCATCGAACTCGTGGCTGAGTGGGAGTTGACTTCCGGCCACCGAGCGTGACGGACGTGTACTTCATGGGCTCCCAAGGAGCGGCTTTAGCGGCCCAGCCGGGTCGCGGTATCAGGAGTACTGTAATGCCTGCCTAGGATTATGAAATGGTTGTCCCGCATCTGCCATCAGGTTCGAGTGTTTTGAACACAGTATTTTTGCATGGTGATGTCACCGCCAGGCCTTATCGCGTCGAGCATTTTCGCGAAGCCCTAGCGCGTCTGTCATTGCTGCCGGATGTGGTTGCCCTTGGTGCATATCAGATGAACCACCTGTGGGCCGTTACTTTCAACAGCGAAGGAGCGAAGACAAAGATTCTGCAGGCCGAAGTTTTCAATGTGAAAGACCACCGCTGCGTGGTTATTGACCCGACCAACCAAGGCGTCAGGCTGAAGCTGCTTTGGCTGCTCCACGGTGTGCAAGACGACGACGTGCGAGTGGCATTAGCAGCGTTCGGAAAAGTGACTGAAATAACCCGCGATAAATGGAAGGTTAAAGGCTGCGTCGACAAGGCTTCAACAACACGGTCGGTTACACTGAAACTGAAGGTGGGTGTTACCATCGAGGACTTGCCCCATCAGTTGCGTGTTGGTGAAGACGTTGCTCTCGTCCATGTTCCTGGTAGGGCTCCGCTCTGCCTTCGGTGCCGTGGAAAAGGACATATACGCCGTGAGTGTCGGGTGCCACGCTGCGGGCTATGCCGGCGTTTCGGCCGCGATGAGAGCCAGTGCGTGCGTAGCTACGCTAATGTTACGGGCCAGGCACGAAGTGATGAAGCGGCCGAACACATTATGGATGAAGCAGACGCGGTCGAAGCAACCCACGGAAGTGGGGGAGATGATGCTACCAAGGAGCCAACACCCAAGGAAACCGCACCCGCACCCCTTGCAGATACCAGCCAAGCCAATAAGGACCAAACCCAGCCGGTAAGGACCAAACCCAGCCGGCCGTCGCATCAAAGCCACCGTTCCTTCCGGAAAAAGCGGATAGCGTGACTGCTGTAAGCCTGGTTACGACTGGGCAGCAGGGCGACAACCAGGAAGACGCCGATACCGAGATGCCCGCAGCGTCAAGTGTGCCAGTGAAGGAACCGAGATTGGTCGGTGAACGCGGCGAGGAGCCTCCGCCGAAGGCACCTTCAACGCGCCGCGGACCGTTCAAGCCCAAACCGAAATTGCCACCGGAACGCAGTACTGCGTCTGCTCTCCCTCTGCCTTAGCGGAGGCTTCTTTTGCCACAACGGTTGAAGCCCAGTCTTTGATCGGGTCAGTCCTAAGCTCAAACACCTTAATGGATATGGTTTCACCCTGTTTGATGTGTGAGTAGACTGATCGGCGTCTCCCTTTTCCTTAGATGGCTACCAACCTCACGTCCAGCCTACGTGTTGCTACGCTTAATGTAAGGGGCCTGTCGGCGCGTAGAAGGCAACTGCAACTGAACCGCCTTTTGCTAGAAAACGAAATAGACTTACTCGCGGTTCAGGAAACTAAAATTGAAGACGAAGAACAAACAGACAGAATGGTAGCGGTCTATTGTAGCAGATACAGCGTTTGCGTATGTCATGCTGTTGGAAGAGCGGGTTGATGCGTTATTTTTTTAAGAAATGGTATTGGGGCTGTTGATACTGTGGTCTCGAGTGAAAGTGGTCGTCTTGTAATGTGTGATTTTGAATCGGATGGAGTGGCTTGGAGAGCTGTGTGTGTATACGCTCCGAATGCAATTGCTGAAAGGGAGAGTTTCTTCCGACAGGTGAAGCCTGTCCTGCTTACTGAAAGGCGGGTGATCTTGCTTGGTGATTTCAATTGCGTCTGTAGACCAGAGGATAGGACAACAAACCGTTCTTTTCGAGATCGGAGCGCCGAGTTACTTTCCGAAATTGTAGGTGAGCACGACCTTGAAGATGTAGGCTTGATATCGACGCATGAAGGCCGGGCAATGTACACTCACTTTCAGGGAGGCAGTCATGCTAGATTGGACCGTATATATGTTCCTGTCGAATGTTCGCTGTTATGTTCTGACTACCAGACGATCTATGTCTCTTTTAGTGATCACTGTCTAGTCATGGTTACAATCGGTACGAAGAGAATAGCTGCGAAATTTAATTGGGACTTGTGGAAGTTTAATGATAAATTACTGGAAGATGAAGAGTACGTGACTAAAGTCAAGGATTATATAGCGAACATGCTGCGATGTAACTCCGGAAGTTTTATGCAAGTATGGGAGCAGTTCAAATGTGATATTAAAATAGCCGCTATTGATAGATCATGTGCGCTTCGGCGAAAAGAAAAACAACGAGTTAAAGAGCTGCAGAGTGCCCTAGATTTTATGCTAAGTACGGAGTGCTACGAGCCGGGATTGTTCACAAAAGAAATTAGAGACTAAAACTAAGCTCGAGGCAATAGACGAAGAAATGTACCGGGGCGCAGTGATAAGGGCGCGTAACGAAAAACTGTGGTCCGGAGAGACGCCTACCAAACGCGCGCTCGGTGATGAAAAAAGGCACGCCCTGTCGAAAGAGATAACGGAAATATGCTATCAAAACGAAATCACAAATCGAAGAGAAATAATCAAGCAGGCATTCGTCGAACATTACACAGATATATTCAGCCTTAATACTCCGAACACTGACTACTTCAGAACAGAATTCCTATCGCTGATGCCGAGATTAGAGGATGACCTTGCGCATGCTCTAGAAGCCAGTATTACGGCTGAGGAAATTGAATCAGCGATTCTGGAGCTTAGTTCAAACAAGTCGCCTGGGCCAGACGGTCTCGGTGCATCACTATATAAAACCTTTAGAACAGAAATGGCAGTCGCACTTGAAAGGCTGATTAGCGAATTCTATGAAATGAAAGCAAGCCCTCCGTCCTTCCGAGCGTCCCACGTAGTACTAATTCCTAAAACGAATGATCCGATTAAGTTAGTCTGTTGAATCATACCGTCCCATCAGTCTAACAAACGTGGACTATAAGATATTCATGAAGATTTTAGCTCGACGCCTTCAAAGTGTCATTAAGTCACTTGTAGGGCCACATCAGACATGCGGCATAAAAGGCAGGTCAATCTTTACCAATGTTCACACAGCTAGAACTGTCCTTGAATACTGTGACGGAATGTATGGGCGCGTGGCCATGTTGCAATTAGATCTGCACAAGGCGTTCGATAAAGTCGCACACGAAGTTCTGTTCTCGATCCTAGACCATATCAATGTTGGAACTGTTATTACAGAAGGTGTCAAAGTGATGTACAATGGTTGTATAGCGAAGCTGATAATTAATAGTCAGTTAAGTGATGGTATTCCTGTGCAGTCGTCTGTGAGACAGGGCTGCCCTTTATCCCCCCTGCTTTTCGCTCTCTACCTCGAGACCTTTTGTTTGCGGCTGCTGAAGAGCCCAAACATCCGGGGTTACACTTTTCATAAAACTGAAGTTCGAGTATTAGCATATGCTGATGATGTAGCAGTGTTTTGTACGGACCATGACAGTGTTAAAGCAGTTGTACAAGAGGCTGTAAAATTTTGTACTGCAAGTGGAAGTGCTATTAACTGGAACAAGTGTCTTGGTTTTTGGCATGGGAATTGGCAATAGAAGCCTGAGAATTTTTGTAACATGCAATGGGCGGTAACTCCAGGCACCTACCTAGGTGTCCCCCTCGAACATTATCGAGATAGCAAAGAATATTGGGACAATGAAGTAGTGCGAATGAAAACCCAGACCGGCAAATGGGGAGGGCATAATTTTTCAATGTTTGCAAGAGCCACCGTGTGTAATTTGTTTTTAGTCGCTAAAATCTTTTATGTGATGCAAGCGTTATGTCTGATGAGGATGTCTGTGCAAAAGCTGCATAGAGTATTTGCGATGTTTATTTGGGCCTCAACATGGGAACGTACAAGTCGTAGTAATCTGTTCCAT